>NW_020664446.1:15052897-15133060 GCF_002925995.2 Terrapene triunguis
GTGCTCAGCATCTGACCCTAAAGCAAAATATTTGTTTACACCCCAAAGTGTTGGGTTGCTGTTACACACCTGAACGTTTTATTGTGAAACTCATCAGTGATGTCTAACAAATCTGCCAACTGAATGTTTTATCTCAGGAAGAGAGAGAGCTATCATGCCTAGAGGTTGGGAGAGTTTAAAGGGTTTTGGTAACATCTAACAAGCCATCAGTAAGGCAGAGGTTGGTGCTTTAAGGAAAAGAACAAGGTGTTTTATGCTAATGGCTTTATACTTCTTTTTTTTTTCTGTCTGAGGCTTGGGTTTATGTTTGGAGCAAAGTAAATACAGCCTAGAAGAGATAAAATCTTAATCTCTGTGAAATTTAGTGTAGAATATAAACATTAATCCAACCTCTGTGACCTTACTAAAAATGAGTACTTGATCTGCTCCCACTGAAGTCAGTGGCAAAACTCTCGTTGACTTCAGTTGTTCAGGATCAGGGCTGTAACAAAGAGTAAAACCATGTGCTTGGACTATTGGACATTGTGCCTATTGCTCTTCTCATTGGGGGTTTGATTCAATGCTCCCTGGAGTGAAGGGGCAGATCCTCAGGTGGTTTAAATTGTCCTGGCTTTCATGGAGCTATGACAATTTACACCAGTTGAGGATCTGCCCCAATGAACTCCTTCAATAGACATTGGAGCAGACCCTGGTAGACAGATCCTTGTGTTAATGACAAAATCATGGAGGCATTTGCTACCCAAAATTTTAATTGTTGCAGGCACAGCTGCACATTTATTTTCGCTTTGCAGTGTCTTACCCTGCTGTTGTCAAGATGTGTCATTCAAATGGGATGTGACAGAAACAACGTGGCCTGATGGAAGCCACTCCTGCTGCAGGTAAAGTGATCTGGAAGAAATTTGAAAACAAGAAACATCTTTATATCTGCCCCCCGACTATAATTTGATGTAGCAACTAGCAAATCCTCAAACTGAATACAGGAGAGTAGGAACAGTGCAGGTATTAATATATCTGCTCTTCCCACAGATTGGCAAGCAGCCTAAATCCACTGCTACCTGAAATTATGCCAACCTGTTCGGCACATCTGAATTTAAAACTAATCGCTTATTTGCAATCAAAGCATCTACAAAGCTGATGCTTGTAATGGGTTTTATTACACTGCATTAAATATTGTTGTTGAAATTTGCATTTGCAATGGCCAATTAGTATATTTATTTATTAGAATTTAGTCATGCTATTTCTAGTAAATGAAATGCAGCACATAAGAACATAAATAGGACTATTAGCTACATTCCCCTCTTTCCTCTTTTATAGCCTTCATTATTTTTGCACAAATGCCAGGATTTTTTGTGTGTGTGTGAAAAATTAAGTTTGCATGAAGACTTGCCCGCTCTCCAAAGCTGTGATGACATTCAATTTGATTGCGAGTTACACCACATTAAAAAAGACGTTTTTCTGAGAGCAGCGGTTAAAACCCAGACGCCTACACTTATTTACATTTGCAATGCTTTTGCCATGTATATAGTGATACAGTGAACTACTTAGCTTGTGGAATGAAAATAACTTGCGTCTGTGTTAAATGTCAGAAGAAATTGTAGCACTGATTAATAAGTAAAGAATACATAATTAGAAAAAAAAAGTTGGTCCTTGCAAAACTGCTGTGTGACAAAATTGTCATTCATCCTTGCACATAATGAACAGATTGAAATAAATACAAGATGGGTCACATAATGAAATTTTGCTTAACCCTTTTTACTGGAGTATTCAGGTTTCAGAACAATATCACTTCTTACTATTTTACTTTAAATGAAGGATAGAATATTTCCATCATTACCTGGTTTATTAAGATCTGGTATGTGACCAAATATGTTCTGATTTGGCTCAAAATTATTGTTAATATGAATTAAATGTCATCTTAAATGCCTAGAAAATTTTTTTTAACTTAACCTTTGGACTTATTTTACTTTTTCCTCTTCTTCTCAGTCAGTTTGGATTAATTTAGGAGATCACAAATAAGAGAAAGTAGAGTGAGAAATGAGATGCACTAGAGACAGGAAGTTCAGATCCAGATTGGAAAATCCCCAAAGTTTAGATCCATGTTTTCTTTCAGTCCTCTCTCTAATTATAATACTTCACTTATATGGTGCTTTACATTTTGAGGATCTCAAAGTGCTTTAAAAATTTAACACTGTAATATTCTGGTGAGTTAAGGACTATTTTACCTATTTTTGTTAGATCTTTAAATTGAGGTCCTGATAGGTTAATCACTTGGAGTATGGAGCAAGCCTACATAAAAGGGCTTTTTTCTCCATGTGGAAACATTGTGGGCCTGAAGGGTGGAACCCTTAGCTCCAGTGGGCCAGGCTCTCTTGTACAGCAGGGCTGAGAACAGAGCACAGGGCATTATGGGGGAATGGCAGAAACAGTCCAAGGCTCCAGCCATTCTGGGTTTTGGCTCAGTTGATCCATCTTGTAAGTGTGCCCACTGACCACACCCATAATCTGCCCACAAGCCTTCTCTCAGCATAGAGGTGTGAAGATATTCTCTGTGGTGAGCAGGGGATGAAGAGGCCCTTCTGGAAGGGGTATCACCTGGTGCGGCTTCTGACCCCCGCCACCTGCAGGTTTAAAGCTATTTCTGGGCCTTTAGCTGGTGAGTAGACTATCCTATGATCTTACCCAGTGCCTGGGCTGAAGTCACACAACTACAGTGGATCGATGGCAGAGACCTGAATCTAGAAGTCTCTGCTCTAACCACTATACAATATTTCCTCCCCGTCTGCCTATATATCTTGGCCAGCATTTAAAATACCTCATATCCTTATTGAAAAGTGACTCTCCAAAGAGTTCCCCTTATTTCAGACTGACTGTCAAGGAACATTTGCATTCATTTAACACACTGGTGTGTCTGAATGGACATGATTGTTGGCCCAAAGGTGGGATAGATTTAATTTTGCCAGAAACAGTCTCTCCCTTTAGCTCATGTTAGCATGAGCCTATGAAGAGGTATTTACAAAGTAGCAGCCATACCCCACAATAATTCTATAAAATTCCAAAGGACTGAATTAACAGATGATTTTCCAGCGTGGTGTAGGTACTTCAAAATGAGCTGTCAATTTTACTGTCGACAAATGCCAGCTGTAAACTAAATAAAACATAAACTATTCAAACGATTGCGTAACTCCCTACAAGCAATTATGTGCATTCTTTGTGGAATCTACTTTGGTGCAAATACAGGGGTAGAAAATGTTGTTTTGTCAATGCCATTTCATTAATTAATTAACATTATTCATAAACACTTGTATACAGAGCCATACGTATTCATGGAATTTAAAGTGAGAATAAAGACATGGCTCTTTGTCCTGCAGAGTTTGCACTACTTGAAAATACTACAGTAATTACACACACAAGTCTGATGACATATTTGTAAATCTTAAGAAATCAAGTATCTGAAACCAACATATTTTGGGCAGTGTAGAAAATTTGCAGGATTGGGTACAAAGTTGTTAAGAAATGAAGTTTTAGCACATGAAGGAACATTGGATGTATCATAACAGAGCAGACCATTGGTCTTTCAAAGCTGGTATCTTGTTTCCAGTAGGGGCCAACATCTGATGCTTGAGCATCAGAGGAAAGTGAAAAACCCTTAATGCATTTAACCCAATTCTGCATTACCCCCCGTGGCTATCTGCAGTACCCTAAAGCACAATAATTGTTTACCTTTCTCTTAGCTTGCAAAACTACAAATGTTTTTAATAGTCATAACATTATCTATCCTTACAAATCAAAAAATTTGACTTGACATTTTTCAGTAGCAAATTCCATAGGCTGACTCTATGCTATATAAATTAGAATCAACAAAAGGAAATGCTAATTTAGACCTTAGTTTTAAATGTCTCTCTGTTCTTATATTATAAACCAAGATGAAAAAGGAAGGCCTAATCTGACTTCATCATAACCATCTTAATTTTAAATACCACAATAAATTCCCATGATCTCTTCTTCTCTCCTAGCTAAATAATCCCAATTCTTGAAATCTCTCAGCATGTTAGTCCCACTGTACCTTTAACTATCTATGTTGTCTTTATGTGAGCCAGTCACAATTATATTTTTTTTAAGGCAAACATAACTGGGCCCGGAAGTCCAAATGAAGGCATAGCATTTCTCAGCAGAATGTCATTATGGACCTGATCTTGAGAGATGCTGAACACCTGCAATTTCCTTTAGCGACACTACAGGATGTGGCCTTGTATTTTTGTATTACTTTCTATCTCTTTTTTAATTCACCCAAGCATTCTATTTACTTTTTAAATTGCTCTTCTACACAGCCTTCTCTGCTGTACAGGTATCTTTATTGATCTATTTATGACGACTCCTAACTCTTTCTCTTCCTAGGCTCAAGTAAATTCAGATCCCATGGCCCAGATCCAATGTATATTGAAGTCAGTTGTCAGGCTTTTGCTGACTTAACCAGGGCTTTGGTTCAGGGCCCATGAGCTTAGATGGGAAGGTTAAGCTACTTTTGCTCATGTGCCTTACACCACCCACATTTCTAAGCTGAACTGTGAGTGTGTGCCACTGGGAAGTGTAGTCCTTCATGTATGTTTAAATCTATCTGGAGTTTCTTCAGAGCCCTTCAGAGTTTTCCACTAACTGAAATTTCACCTAGAAAGATCAACAACTTGCTGCCTGCTTGCTCCTTGAAATCACCAATATATATGCTGGCCCTAATACCAATCCTAAGGCACCCACTCTGAACCTTTCTCCACTCTGAACCGTAGCCATTCATTACAACAGTCTTATTTCTAGCCATTTTAAAAAAAGTATTACAAAAAATTGCCCCTTATCCCATGATTTATTTATTTCCTTTTATACTAGGAATGGGCTCAAATCAAAAGCCCAGATCCAAACACACCTGAAATTTGGAGTCGTTTACTTCTGATTTGGATCTAAATTTTTAAGATGGGCCCTACCTCTGCTTAATATTCTTTTCGAGATATTATTAAAGAAGGATAAGGGACCCATTGTGCTATGTACTGCACAAACATAGTGAAAGACAGGATTTTTATTGCCCATGATTTGTAACCAGGTAGATTTCACCCCATGGCCGTCTTTATCCTGTCATGGTCTGTGCATGTTCTCTTCACTGTACAACTTTCCCTCACTCTCTACAATCTAAACTCTCTTTTCTTGTATAACATATACTCAGGGATCACCATATCCTATCAGTTTTTACTGGCCCACCCCTTTTCTGAGCTATCAGTTCTGATGATCTCCTCTTGACAAGCTCAGGCACCATAAGTAACACAAAACTTACAAGATGGCAACTTCCCCTGGCAGCCATAGATAAGCTCAGGATTGTATGTGCTGAATGTTTTGAAATCTGTCCAGTAGAACACTAGTACTAAGCAAAAATAATATATTGACCAGTCAGCTGTACAAAGAGAATTCTACAGAATTTTAACCAGATTTCAGAGTCTTTGCAAAGGGTTTATGCAAGTCGTTCATATATGAAGGCAGCCCTGGGTTTAAGCATTTGTTAGATATATTTCATTAATAAATAAGGGATGGTCTAGACAGTATTTGGTCCTGCCATGTGGGCAGGGGACTGGACTCGATGACCTCTCGAGGTCCCTTCCAGTCCTAGAATCTATGAATCTATGAATAAATGCATATATATTGTACACATATACAGAGATATAGCCTATAATATATCTGGCCTGATTCATCCCTGTGTTAATCTAGATTTACCACCAGTGAGTTGCACCAGCATAAAACCAGAGCAATGCAGTGGTGAATTAAACCCACTACACACACACTAATATGCAGATCTAATGACTGTAAACAGAAAGTGTGGGGCATTATGAGATTTCAATGTGTTCATAGTATAAGCAGTATTTTAGGTAACTATTGTACATATTTTAGTCCATCGTGTAAACAAGTGTATCATCATATTTGTTGGTGGGTAGAATTACAATCTATAAAGAAATTAGGAGAGCAAAAAGAGTAAAATCTCTTAAGTATATGAGGTCTCCTCCTCCCCAAACTATAAAATAATTTTGCTTCAGATGTAAAGGCAGATTACCTCATGACAGTTGGCTTGTAAATGTATTAAATGGACAGAGGCATAGTGAGTGTCCTTCAAGATGAATTTCTTGTCATCTTTTCTTGTGAAAAGAGGTTTATCCCATCCCTTCAAAATCTGTAGGGTATCCTATTTTTTAGTCTCAAAAATATATTTGGCTTTCTTTGAAGATGAATAAAACTGAGATGCTATTATATTCAGTTCCTACTTTGCAGCATCCAGAATTTCCTTTGCTATTAATATGCCAGAGAAACAGATTTCTTTGATTTTTTTAGTTTAGAAGATCAAAAGCTGTCAGAAATTGTTTCAAAAGAAAAATAAATCTTTGAGAAGTTGGATTTGAAATAATGAGTCTCCAGCATGTTGCACATACAGTACTTAGAACTGTTTAATGGTAGATGTTGTTATAATTGTTGTGTTTGTCTCTTTACTATCACCATTCACTTAGATGATATATAAATTTTATTCCCCCCCCTTTTCTGCAGGTATGTTATTATACAACAGGATATGAATGATGTATTTTGCAACTTCTAGCAAATATCTCCCCAGGTAAAGGAAAATAGGCCCAGTTTGGAGGGATGAGGAGAGGAGCAATACAGCTCTAGATTAATAGGGGGGAAAAAAATCTTCTGAAATGCAGTTTGAAAACTAAACAGATTTTTCAAACCATTGACATGCAAGTTTAGTTTTGCCCTAATATCAAAGCTTATTTTATATTTCATCATTGATATTTTGGAGATAAAGGAAGCATCGAGCTGCAAGAGAGAGAGGAAATGGCTCCTTTTTATTTTCTGTTTTTGCTATGAAAGGTCCCTGGCCCGAGCAATGCATTTCATTGATGGTAATCTTCGCACCAGTCTCATGTGTGTTAAGACTGCAACAGATATTGCATTCTGTGTGCATACAATATGCCTGACATACCATAGATCCATATGTGCTGTAGAACTTGGATGCATGGTATCTTTAGAGTCTGTCTGGATTAACCTCCTCAAGAAACATGGTCCGAAAATAGCTGTGCTGTAATGACTGAAAAACAGGTAATAAAAAAAAAGAAGGGGGAGACTAAAACAAGAGGATTAAATATTGATAAATGTTAGACCTTTTTGGAAACAGCCTTGAATTTGTATTGGTTAGCATGCAGCTAAACATCAAAATGTTATTGGGGCTTTCAATTTTTTCAGTGTTAAAGCTTTAAACCAATTTTAAATGTACAACCCAGCTCTAACTGTGCCACATTTACAACTGAATATTGGGGACAACATACGTTTATTCATGATCAAGGACATTTATAATTGTTATGCTGGCAAATAAATAAGTCAAAGACTTTTTTTGGCAGGGAGGGGGCGGGAGAGAATATACTTTTAATTCCAAATTAAAATATTTAGTGCCTTATAAAGCAGTTGCTATTTAAACTGCCAATAATGTTTAACATGAATTTACTCACCACTGCCTATCCTCATACTGTATAATTTATAACACTAAGCCCTTTCAATACTCCAAAATGCCAGATAAACTTTTCTCATTTGCTCTTAATTTGGTCACGCAGGATAATACCAACATCTGAAGGCTCTTTAAACTGCTTTTTAAAATGCATTCCTGAAAGCACCACCAATGCCACCTCTGCTCCTTGTCATCTTCCATAATTATTTCCAATCCAAAGCGGTCCTTAATGCGCTTATTAATCTGGCATTCTCCTCAGTGTGAAGCACATTCAGCTCTATTAATTTTTAAAAACCCTTTTTTATAGGGGACTGCAGATGCTTGGCTATTACTGAAAAGCTATTAGAAGTTAACACCTTTCTCTCCCCAGAGACTGGCATCATCCTATGCCTCTAAATGCCACCCTATTTTACATTATCAGCTGCTAAGACTAAGTATTAGAGAATTTTTTTTTTTTTTTTACTTCTGAACTGTTAATGCTATTATTAGCTAATGGCAGAGTTCTGCATAGCGTATAGATACATACACTCTCTGTGTATGTCTACAGCATATAGGTTTTTATTTATCAGTCTCTGAACAATAATGGCTCTCACTCCTTCCACTCACTAGAAGGGAATGCTCAGGTGAGCTGTGCTGACCTTACTCCGAAGAGTGAAGATTATTTATGGTTTTTCTCAATGTGTATATTACATTCATGCCAATTTTTATAAGAGGAAAAAAGTGAAGAGACTGAAGTTGTCTATCAACCCACAAACTGATGTATATTCGGAAGATTATTTCTTATAGAAATGGACCATGGCTTTGTCTCCATTGATCTGTGAACCTCCTCTGAAGGACTGGGAGTTAAAGGCATGTTAAAAATATTATAGAACACTATTTCTAAGATGGAAGCAAATATTGGGAATGGTCTTTCTTAAAAAAGCTTCAGATCTGGGCTATTCATTTCTCAGTCTAATGGCTGTTGTGCAAGTAGGACAATCCCCAATTCAATCCCAAGCATTGGCTGTTGTGTTCCTGGTTACGGGGAGTTCCTTAAATCCAAGCCTTATGGTATTATAGCTAGATGTGCCTATGAGCAAAACCCTGTGTATTCTATGATTGTGGCAGTGGAATTTGCCATGAAATCCATTCTTTGCCTCAGAACTGTGCTCCAGAATCTCAGCTTTCATTTAAAAAAATGTTTTGTTTCTAGTCCTCATGATGGTGAAGAAAATGTTAAAACTATGAACCGTCTATTAAACCGATAAGACAAGAGACAGTCTCCCGCCCCCCCCCACCCCCAGGAAGACCTTGCGTCTATAGGGAGCGGGTTGGCTCAAGGTATTGGTAATGCCTTTGCATCTAGATCACTGTTTTGAATGCAGTCCAGGACAGTGACAGAAAGTCATTACGCTCTGGTAGCTATTTTGTGACCTATGGGAAATGAGCACTGATAGTCTCAGTCCAATTCCTAGTGGACAGCTTTTCACATTATTAAAAGCAAACCAAAATTGCCACCATTGATACTAAATGGGCCCTCTGATGAGTATCCTAGGAGACGGCAGGTGTTGAACTGGCATGGAGCCTGTCTGTTAGACATGTCCCGAGCTGGGCACTCTTGCTGCCAGTGTTGCATCAGTTCTGTAGATAAATAGGGCAAATTGGAGCTTGACCTTAATGGGACAGCCAAGGATTTTTCTCTTGACACAGGTCAATCCTTGGGTGGCCTAGGGGCAGTGTACGTAGCTCTAAGCCACCTTGGATATGGGGCATGCCAGGGAGCAGAGGCAGAGAAAAGTTTATAGAGCACTGCCTGATCCTCAGCTAGTGCAGCAGTTGCACAGGAGTGAAGCAGCTGGTGTACACAGCCTAGGATCAGTGTAATGGAAAAGTGGTATAGAAACACCTTTAGAGTCCTAGAATATCAGGGTTGGAAAGGATCTCAGGAGGTCATCTAGCCCAACCCCCTGCTCAAAGCAGGACCAGTCCCCAGATAGATTTTTGCCCCAGCTCCCTGAATGGCCCCCTCAAGGATTAAACTCACAACCCTGGGTTTAGTAGGCCAATGCTCAAACCACTGAACTATCCATTTCATCTACTCTCTTCAGCTGCACCAAATTTAAACTCAATGCAGCGGACGCCTGAGTTCCCCAGTCTCCAGGGCTGTCAAATCTGGTACTTTTCATGAGCACCAAATTCCTTATGAAACATACCTATATGTTCTGGGGCACCCGGTATAAATCTGAACATCCATTCTTAAAAAGATTGGTTGAAAACCACAATGTATCTGGCTTTACACTTTGGCATGGCGTTGGGCTCAAACTTCTGAGTATAAGCTCACCTTTTACTTAGTTAGTTACAAGATATTGATGCAGAATCCAAGGGGCTGATTTGTCTACTCACAGGTTCATAAAGCGTGTCACTGTGTTCAAACAACTATGCTGGAATGAAAAATGGACGCAACGACACTAGAGAAAATTATGATTACATTATACCTTTAAAACATTGTTGTTGTGACACAAAATGACAAAGCTGGGACACTCCGACCTGAGCTAATGTCATTTAGTAGAAAAAGCCATAAGGAATGCTGGCTGCATTAACTGTGCATTTCCTGGCAATTTTTAATTTGTATGACAAAGCTAAGCATGAGCCTGAATTTCTTGAGCACTTTAGCCCAATTCTGGGTGCTCGAGAAATGTAGTATTAAGACTAACTTTTTTTCTCCCTTTTTCTCCCTCTTAAATTTAGGAAAAAAGCTTTCTTAGAAAGTTACAAAATAAGAGTTTAGATTCATTTAACCCTCTAAGATAAGTAGGAGCCCCACCTCATATTAAGAAATAATATCTATTGCACAATGTTATTAATTATCCAGAGAGTAGAATGACTCTTCTGAAGAGTAGATAATGATGCAATGTCACTTTTTAAAAATTCATATTAATTTATTCAATAGACATAAACTGCTCCCTCAAAGTCATTTCAGTCCATCCTATAATTGCTCGTTTAGTAAACATGTTTTCTGTAGAAATACTTCCTATTTATTTACCAATGTATGCAGCCCCCCATCACAAGGTATTTGGGTTTCTGTATAAAAGTTACCCCCATAAGTATAATAAATCTAGTCCCACTCTCCTATAAAAATACCTCAGCCAACCTGCCAATAAAGAAAATGGAAAACTAAAAAGATTCATAGGAATAGAAATATCCAGAATAGAAAGCCCTTTCATGGACTCCTGAAGACAGTTACAAAGGGATTCGGGCAGATATATGAAGGAAAAAGGGTGAGAGATAGACCTCAACTGAGAAGTGTCTGCCCCCAGCCTGGTCCAGGTAGGACCTTGGGGTGGAAAGCAGAAACAACGCAACAGATATCAGCTGTTTTGGACACACATAGAAGTACCTGAGATGTAGATTTTTAAGGGCATTATAAATCATCAGCAAGGTGTTGCATTGAATCCTCTGGTTTACCAGCAACCAGTGTGGATTAAAGAAGGAAGCTTCCTATTTGTGTATTTAATGTTTCCATCCTGGACATAGTATTTTGCACTTGTCTTTATTGAATTTCATCCTGTTGATTTAATAAGAACTGACTCCTTTAGGAGCCATTAGATACATCCTCCCAGTTTCACAGCAAATCTTTGACAATTGCTCTTTGAGCACAGTTTTTCAACCAGTTGTGCACCCATCTTATAGTAATTTCTTCTAGATCATGTTTCCCTAGCTTGCTGATGAGAATGTCATGTAGGGCTGTGTCAAAAACCTGACTAAAATCAATATATATCGCATCTACTGCTTCCCCCCATCCGTTAGGCCAGTAACCCTGTCAAAGAAGCAAATTAGATTGGTCTGGTATGATTCAAACTTGACACATCTATGTTGGCTAATTGTACTTATCTATCCTAGAAACAGTGAGGTCTTGAATGACTATGGCGAGGTCCTGGCTGGAGAGAAAAGGGCTGACTGTCCTGAGAACAAGAGATAGGAATGGCCATTCTGCAGAACGGTTACACAACAACTCTTCCATGCTCTGAGAGCAACCCACAAAGTGCAGATCAACCCCATGAGTGGCATCCTCACTCCCCTAAGCAAAGAGGGTGAATGAGCCATCTGAATTCCCCCAAATTCTTCCCTCGATCGCCAAGAAGTACTTCATTTATTCTCATCCAGGATGAGATAAACTCAAATTATAAAACTTTTTAGAAAAAAAATGACTCAGCCGCCACAATAGATGGCAACTGTAAAACTCCAAAAAGTAGGCCTGTTACTAATTTTTATATATTATTTGTTAAGCACCTAGAGCCTGCTCAACCCTGTGCAAGATACAGGCCCGCATCCATCCCCTGGTCCACCTAAGCCTTTTAGCCACCTTCATGCTCTTTTTAACAACAGGCCAGCCAGAGGCATGAACTACAGCAGCCTCAAGTCTGCTTTAACTCACGTTCAGGTGCCCATGTCTCCAAGGCACTGTCAGAGCAGCAGAGAATTACTGAAACACAAGGATATTTCCAGACATTCTATTCTCCCAGTCATCCCCACTGAGCCATGGTAGATTGGGAGGGTTGTGGCCTAGTAGATACTTCTGCACAATGATTCTGGCTTTCTAATGAAAGCTCCAGCACAGTAATGAAGTTCAGGTTGAAAAAATCATTAACCCCAACAAATTTGGGGTGGCTTTGTACTGATTAAAATGTTTGCCCAATCCTATTAAACACTGAACAAACATAGTAATTCAAATGTTGGGTATTTCTGCTGTTAGTGAAGGCACTTTCCCCTCTCCAAAGGTATAATTCTTTTGCATGAGATTCAGACAGTAGATATTGACAGAAGAATAGATAATAGATAATTGATGTCAAAGGCTGAATAAGAAAGTTGTCGATCAGCCAGAGCATATGTTATCTCTCTATGTAAAATAATATAAAGTAATGGTGATTTATTGCTTGAAAAGTTGCTAGAGTGAAAAATTCTTTGGAAAGGCTAGTGAATACAGATTGATTTTCCCAAAGAACTCTACTGAGGCCCATTTCTCCCCCCAAAGAACATTGCTTGGTATAATTATATGTATTTTATAAAATTGAATTTTCAAAAAGTTATAATGTTAAAACACCAAATAACTCATATTTTAAAACTCTTGGAAAGAGGAGTCTTTTTAGCTGTCTAATTTGATGCAGTGTATAGATAAGAGAAGGTGATTTGGTTTTACAATGTTCTACAGTCATGCAGTATGTCAAACACTACATACCAGCCTTATTTATTAAACCCTAAGTAAGTATTTACACAAATCATTTTATCATGATAGGCTATACGTTACCCTCCTTTGGGGAAAAATGGTTTTGAAGGAAGTATGAGTTATTTAAAAACTTTTCATTTAAATTTGAAGATTTAGGCATTTATTTTATTTAGGCATATTTCATACTTAAAGTCTAGTGTGTGTGTGTGTGTGTGTGTGTGTGTGTAATAAACCATCTTATTCTGTTGTTAAATAATCTCTTCTGAAATTCACCCTTCACATAACACCGGAGGTGTAGGTTGTACTTCATACTGGCACATCTATGAGGGAAAAATACCAATTTATTTCTGAACTAAGGCACTGGACATTTTTCAAAGTCTTAATAATGTCATCCTCCAAGCTGTGTTTTTCAGACAGTTCTTCATATCAACCTCATATATATCATATATCCTGACCTACATGGAGCTGGTAGCTTCATTCTATCCTAATGTTTTATGTTCCCTAAGAAGTTTCATCCTTAATTCAAACTCTTTCTTTACATTTTAGTAAATGCTTATGTACCAAATACTATCTCTACATATTTTATTTTAATCACAGACTGCATCCACAACTTCTAATAATGTTTAGTTTATGGTACTTTCTAATTTCAGACATGCACTCTAAGAGACTTTGAAGAGGGTACAGGACCAGAAATTACTTAAACCCTTGTTCTAAAATAGCAATCACTAGTGTGCTTCTATTAGAGTTACACCAGACATGAGCTTGGCCCCATGTTTGTTTTCAATCAAAAGTAGCAGAGTTATTTTTTTAAAAACAAACACACCCTAAACCACAGGATCAAAGAAGTCCGAAGCAGCAAAAACAACTCATGTTTCAACCCCTCCCTCCCCCAGTTACAGAGCTGTCTGTAAACCAGCTTTTTAAGCACATCAGTTTCTAAGCAGCTGACTCTACTAACACCAATTTTCAGCTGTTACTAATGATGTCATCACTTAACACTATACAGCCCATGTTACACAGTCAGTTACTACTCTTCCTCATCCTGGAACAAATTCATCACTGATAGGACTCTACTGAAGTTAATACACTTACAGCAGGGAGGATTATGTCCCATTATGTCTTCTCTCATCATATCCATGTACATATCTATTATCTTCAATGAGATTCCACTGGTATAACTGAGAGAATTTGGACCATCCTATTACTATTACCAGTTCTATTAGAGGAAAAGAAATAAAAAACGAAATGTGGGATTCACATAGTGATTTCTGCGTATTCATTGTTTTCCTTCCATCTACTTCTGATCCAGTTACTGCCTTTCACTCTTTTAGGCAAAGCTATGATCGCTAGCAATCCTGGTGAAATCAAAAAGAAAGAAGAAAGAAAATAATAAATATATAATTGTAACCCTTTGTTATTTGATCTGCCTTCAAATAAAGGCAGACATTTATTTTGTCTGTATACCTGATATTGTCCATTATAACTGATGTAATTCTTTCACAAGCCATTGCTCATTTCATATTAGATCCTAATTCCCAAGTTTGATATTGTTATGTAATGCCTGTATGCCCCCACCCCGCTCATAATAGGCTTGGTCTGATTCCCGCTGAAATCAATGAGGGTTTTTCAATTGACTTCAGTGGGAGTAGGTTCAGGCCAATAAGGGATTTTAATAAGTAATTACCCTAACAAATGAAAGAAAATAGATTTAATGAGTGTGCCAGTTCTCAGGTTAGACAATGTACCCTGAATAGGGCTGGCTGAAGAATTCCCATAAAAATTGGTTTTTGACAAAAAATGGGATTTTCAACTTACTTATGTTTTTCATGAAAAATGTTCGCTTTCCATGGTAAATTATGACTTTTGTTGAAAAACCGAGCATGCATAAACCCAGAACAATTCAGAAATGCCACCGTAGTACCTTATGGGAGTTCTAGTTCAGCTGCCTCATACCACCATTATGAGCTAAGCTCCTAACTACTCCCATGATTCACCATGCCCAGGGACTCCTATTGTACACCACAGCAACTCATGAAGAGGGGAGGCCATGGTGCACCATGGGAGATGGAATCCCATATGCCTCTAGACTTTTTCTGGACCCCTCTGCTCCTAACGAACCCCCTATATGCCAGTTCTTGTCACCCTTCCTTCTCTGTTTCCCCCCACACATCCCCCCAATTCTCATCTCTCTCCTTCCACTGCAGCTGCCTTCTTCTCCTTTATGCTTCTTTTACCCCAGCATAGACAGCACAGATGAGAACGTCTCCTTGTTCTCAGTTCTGGTGCCCAGTGCCACTGTAGTCCTCAGCACCTAGGAGGGGCAATTTTAGGGAAAATCCTGTTGAGCTCCTGCAGCCCTGAGATGGAGCATGGATAGTTGCTCTGGAGAGATCGTGCATGCACTGTCCAACTGGCATGTAGGAGCTATGAGGGGATAGTGCATGCTCAATGCAGATGGAACCTTCGGAGAATTTAGCTGCCAGACTCTAAGAAGTCCCTACTCAGCATATACAAATAGATTTTTCAGAGGCTTATCACATGACCAAATTTGAACAGATTTTCACAGCAAAAAGCCCCAAATTTGAGCAGATTTTCACAGCAAAAAGCCCCAACTCTGAAACCAGAGCAACCTATGTGCCAAATTTCAAGTTCTTGCTCCAAACCATGGAGGTGCTAGAGTTTATCTATAAAATAGTTGGAAGAATTATTTTTAATATGAGCAAACAACTTTCTTCCTATAACCTCATTCTCATTCTGAACCATTTTACCTGAAACTTTTAAAAAGATTCAGCTTGAGGCAGACACCAGACACGGGAAATTTCACCAGATGATTAAAATTCAGCAAACTTATCACTAATTAAAACCAAAGTCTTATAATGGCAAGTGTCAGGCAACCTTAACTGTTGCTGGCTTATTGTAGATGGTGCTTTAATTTTGAATAGGGCCATGCTAGGGGCAGGCGGGGAAATGCCATGGAGTGGTGCTGCAAGTGGGAACCGGGTGCCAGAGGGTGGGAGGGGGCATGCTGTGGCAGAGGACTGTGGGCAGGAGAGGTGTGTTGGGTTGGGGCCCCCACGCTATGTGCTGCAGAGATGTCAGGCAGTGCTGCAACCGACAGGGCAGCCCGGGGAGGCTGCTGTAATTTACACAGACCCTAAGGGTTGTCTAAATTACCCTGGTGTCCGCACTAGCCTCTGAAGCAGCCCAGGACTGGGAGGGTGCAAAGGCAACTTATAGCCCCTTCACCTGGGCTCTGAGTTGTATGACACACCCTCTATGCGATTCAGCACAGAATCGCACCCGCCGTGGTTTTTAAATCATATGCTTTTAGGGTCTGGCCCCAAGACTATTTAAGTCATTGGAAAGACATCCACTGACTTCAGCAGGTTTTGGATCCGGCCCTTACTGCTCTTAGAAGGTGCCCAATTGACAGTCATGGACAGTGAAGTCTAAGACTGAGACTAAGAACAGTATGGACAGTGGTGGTGCAAGATTTTTCACACTGCCACCCTGGTGTATTTCAGCTCTCATCTGGAGTACTAGGTCTTGGGGATGAGAGCATTCGTGCTCATTCTGCACAGAGAAAATGGTGAGAATTAGTGTCATTTAAGGTGGTGGTTTTGTGATGTAGACACCTGTCCAATAAGAGTGGGATTCGGACCACCATCTCATAAAGCCACTGGGTAACAGTCATTTTTTATTCAGATGAAATTTAATTAATTAATTAATTAAATAGGAGGTTGGAAGGGCATGGATGCTCCATTTAGGTGATACTGAAGTATTTAGATGCTTGGAGTCATTTTGTCTCGGAGGATGTAAGTTCAGGCTATCTAAGATTTGTAATGAGGTATTTAATGATGGGAGTTAAAGTTGGAAATGGGACCAATCCACAACATTTGGATCAGGATTTTGAATGCTCCACAATTGGAAATGGGATTTTGGTCCAGCTCATTATAAAGTCTTTCCGGATTTGGTTCTGGATCAAAGTTCAGATTCCTAAGATTTCCCCAAAGTCTGGGGGCATTGAAGTCGAGGAGTGAAACCTTGGCTCAGTAAAGTCCATGAGAATTTTGTCATTGCCTTCAGTCAGGCCAAGATTTCACCATCCCAGCTTTTTGGAATCAGGCTCATCTTTAGACAGAATAATTCGCAGTGTTTAGCAGCAAAACTGGCAGCCTATCATTATAATGAAACAAAATTTAAAGTTACTATAGATGACTGTTTAAAGACTGGCAAAGAAGAAGAAAAAAGAAAGCTTTGATGATTGTCAAACTTTCCTCATAGTGCAGGATTGAAAACTAGACCATAACCACCTACCTTTCCGCTCCATTAAAATAAAGGGAGTACAGTTACTCTAATGGCTTTTAATATGAATTTGACCATTTGTATGTTTTCAAATTATATTTAGAGAATGTCATATTTTTGTCAGATATTAATTTTGTTGCTGTTGTTGGTAGGGATTTCTAACCATTTTCTTGGCATCCGGTAGTTTAATATCGAATATCAGTTTGCGTTTAGGGTTTCCCTAAGCTATTACCAACATTTACATTTAACCTAAAACATTCAGCCATAACCTCTTAAAAGATGTACCTTATTTAGGAGGTATGCATGTATTATAATTTTACCAGGCTGAAATGAAAGATGTTGAGCTACACCAGTGTGGATTTCATAATTGCATCTCTTTTTAGATCAGACCAGTGATTTTCATTCGTTTAGTAAAAAAGATATTTTAGCACTTGAATACTTTCCAGAAACTGTTTAATGAATTACCAAGAGCAGCTCAATAATGGCAAAACATTGGCCAGATTCAATATAAACTTCGAATGAACCTGATCTTATATAACTAGGAGTCAAAATCTGAGAGAAACAGTGCCACAGACATGTTAGTGGCTGTACTGACGTCCAAATTCCATGTGATGATATGCATATGTTCCATAGCGAGCACAAGCTAACCACAGTCATGAGAGTTTCCCTTTATGCATGAATCGAGTTTAAGCTCAATTAAATGTAATTATTTACTTGCTTGTTCTTAGATGTGTGAAAATAATTATTTTAAATAAAAAGATATAATACCCAGATTATTGGACATAGACAGAAATGGGGTCTACATGAACTTAATCATCACAGCCCAGATCCTCAAAGGTATTAGATGCCTGACTCCCACTGAAATCAATGGGACTTGGGCTTCTAAATATCTTTGCGGATCTGGGTTCATGTCTTCTGTTTGGGGATATGATGGGAACAGCCACACTTTATAGTGGGTACCATTATATTAATAACCCTGAAAATGGAAGTCAGTTTGCCTAGAAAACAGATCCAGGCAGGGGCTGTCCAAATTTTCCCACGGGGCCCCACCCCATGGGTGAAATTCTGTTCCATTGAGTCAATGGGAGAACTCCCATTGATTTCAGTGTGGGCCAGGATTACTCCCAAGGTGTCTTATCTTAACCTGGACACACAACCTCTGAAGGGGTAGCAAAGTAGATCAGTCTCCATGGGCTATTCAGTCCTCAGGCTCAGGCTTGCCAACACGTGTCAGTTATTATGATGGTTTTAATGGACTGAGACAAACAAATAATTTCACTCAGGCTACCCAACAGTTATCAGATGGCATTTATTTCTTGTCACTACTAACATGGGATAGATTACAGCTGGTGAACTAGAATTTAAAAGCTGTATATCACATTGACTTATTCCATTTTATACAGTCATCTAGTCTGGATGCCCAGTCATCCAGCCCTGTGATAGACATGTATTTCCTATCCATTGTGTTATCGTGGGCCAACAGATTTTGATACATCACTACTGAAATAACAGCCTGGGAAGAGATCAAATGAAATCATGGTATTTGGGGACAACAGTGCTTTTCATGCTTGTGTCATCACTACATTTGAGTAAAAAAGAGCAATGAAAGCAGAAAAACCAGAAAATATAAAAGTAAATTTCCACTGTTATTCTTCATCAGATGCAAAGAACACCCTTGAACTGCAGATAAATAATTTACTTCTGTTCTATAGCTTCACTCTTTTATACAAGTTCAGCTTTGAAAAAGTTTCACTGTGCTTACGCCAGCAATCTAGTCAATTTTCTCTAGCTCGTCAGCCATGCTGAACTTCCCAAGGATTGTGAAAGACCCCAAATGAGCCTTAAGAATTTGCTGGATTCTGGCATACCATTCTGACACATCTAACTTGTCAGTGAATGAATTTTTAAATGTGCTTTTCAGGTTTGGCCTGGCATGCTAGATCTCACTAAGATATTTCTAATAAACTGTATTTTAAGTTTATTGGGCAAACCATCTGGTACAGCAACTACATAGAATATGAAAAAGAACAATGTTAAAAGACTTTTCAAACTATGACTACCATTTATTTTTTCTATATCTCATATAAAAAATGACCTAAAAGAATCTCAAATTTGGCCAAACATTGTTTCCTGTCACAGACCACATATGCCAAATCAGAAGTGGAAAGTATTTTGTTGGGAATTGTAGAGATGGAAGTACAAACTTGGATTTATAATGAAAACAGTTTCAATCACAGTTATGGAGTAACTGCCACTCTCTCATTATAAACAATAAATTGTTTGCTAAGTTTATTTTTCATTCTTATTTTCCTATTGCATGTAAGCAGAGAAAAATCACATCTATATCCTGCAGTGCAATTTCCCTCATTATATCCTTTATCTATCTTAGAGTTTTCTTTAGTGAGCACCCCATATTATATAACCATTGGGTGTTCAAACTATTAAGCACATTGTATTAGCACAGTTCCTATGTGTTATCAACTCTATCTCCTGTACATGACATACAAGGAGATCAAAATAAGGACCTATGCAAAGTCAGTTCCTGGATTAGCATCCAAGGAGGTGCATTTCAGCTGACTACATCCCCAAATTAACCACTTGGAACTTCCAGGCCTATTACTTCCTCCATGTTGTGGCTCCAATGCACGTTACTGTAAACCAAACCCCATACATGTTTTTTCCAGTTTTACTGAAGTTTTCCAGCATCATTTTATAACTACCACATGGATGACTCTGACACAGGTCGTGTTACGTTAACTATTGAATTCATGTTACCTATTTTTTACTGTGAACTGGGGGTCTGTGTACTCTGTTGGACGCAAGTATATTATGGTACCTGTGGGCTGAGGTGGTTAGCATGTATTTTACTATCTGCGTATCTCGAGGTTAAAAAAACCCTGTACATCCCAAACTATATTTTTTAAATCTCCAAACTTTTAACATTACAATACAATATTCTCTATACAACCCTCCCCAAAACACCCTCCATTCCTCTCTCACTTTCGAGCGCTTTTTAACACACTCTTAATCCAATGGTGTATCAATATGATGTCGTTCATGGATGTGTTGTTCCACATCTCACTCTAGCTCTTATTTCGTCAACATTTATTTTTCTCCAATGCCCATTATTCATTTTATTTCTGAAATTTCTCTCCTCCAGGTGGAGAGCTTGTAAAGACCACATCATGACACTGGAAGAACCTGAGTTGGCCACAGACTCATTTAGCTCATATAAGTCACTTACCTATTTGGGATTCTCAGAAATATTGAGCTGAATTCTGCTCTCATGTACCTCAATGCAAATCCAGAGTATCTTCATTGACCTCACTGGAGTTACTGTAGTGTAATTGAGAGCAGAATTTGGCCTGTTAACTCATTAAAGTAGCAATCTAAGGAATGATTTTTCTACATAATTCTATGTAGGTAATGCCTCCATTACCACAGTCAAGTATCTCACAATCTTTTTGAAGACATCTATCCTCCCAACACTATTATCCCCGCTTTACAGAGAGGGAACTAAGTCCCATAGGCTATGTCTACACTGCAATAAAATACCTGCGGTACCAAGTCTCAGAGCTTGGGCCTGTGTTCATTGCAGTTAACTCAGCTGTGACCCCTAACCCAACTTCTGTCCGCACACATGAATAGTCTTAACTTGAGTGCAGTGGTGTTTTTCACTCGAGGTGGCTGGCCTGTCCAGGGGTATGGGTTAGAGTTAGCCCAACTCCTCATTGGTAACAAAATCTGTGCTGCTAATCTGATCACTGTGTGCAGCTCAAAGGTTATTTCATGGTGTGTCTGCTTTCAGTCGAGTGAGGCTGATTCTGCAGTGAAGACAAAGACTAAGGGACTTGCCCAGGGTCACACAAGAAGTCTGTGGCAGAGCAGCGAATTGAACTCAGAACTCCTGAGTCTCAGGCTAGTGCCCTAGCCATTGATCACCCTGCCTTTCATGGTGTCACCCTTCTTCCTGTGGTGAAAGTACAGTGGTTGCATCATCCTCTCCCATGGAATAGGTCAACAGAGCTGCTCGCAAACCCAGTGAACATTGGGGGATCTGTGAGAGGCCAGAGCCATTTCCTTTGAGGGACTGTTCCCATGCTTTCACTTGGGGCCCTGGTACACTCTGCCTCCTTGGCTACAGCCCTGCAGCTCCACTGGAACCAGGCTAGGAGAGACCCCGGAGGGATAGGTCTCAACAGAAAAGACAATACAGGCTCTGGGAATTGCTGTATGGCAGAAGGCGGGGACCAAAATGTATCCCTCTGTCCTCATATCCAGCATGTCCCCACTCCTGTGACAAGCTCACAGAGTTGTCAGCCTGGACTCTGGACCTATAGAGCCCTTGAGTGAGGCACAGAGGAGGAGAGGAACATTGCTGTGAAGGCTGCTAACAGCCCTTCCACATGGGGAGGTTCCAGTCACAGAGGGTCCTCTATGGACCCAGGGCTGGGTCTATTCCTAGACTTACCACAGCCTTCCTGGATGACCTCGTTTAAGTCACCTTATCTCTCTGTGCGTTATTTAGACCAGCTTCCAGCAGATTCACTTCAAGGACTATAAAATAGAAAAATGAAGCTATACGGGGGAATGGTAGAATTTAGGCAAATGACTGTGAATATGTGATATATATGCATTTTTATTACTCTGGGCATCCTTATGTGAGACATATTAATGAGCAAGTTACTCAAATGAACATGAATAAATGAAATACAAGGGGCTAAATTCAGCCCTTGTTTAAGTGGACACCCCCTTTCTTGGCTTTGATGCAGTTGTGCAATTTTATACCAGCGCTGAATTTGGCCAACAGTGCTCGGGGCGAGATCCACTTCCCTGGGTTACATAGACAGAGTCACAACCTAAGAATACTGTAAAGGTTCAGTTTAGTAGCCACAAATATAGAACACCAGCCAGAAGTGCAGTGCTGTGTTTTGTAGGCATAAGCCTGCACTTTGCCAACATTTTCTGTATAAATGATTCCAGGTTTGCACTTTTATTTTGTTTATGGACGTAGTTTGCTTATTGTAAATCGCACATGGTTTTACCTTTAACACTGGGCCGCATCTTGTACTCATTTCACTGAGTTGACTTGGGTAGGAAGTAGAGGACCAACTTGATGGTTAGCAATTCATGTAAAATAAAAGAGTGTAATTTCCCCCCTCCTGTGGGCCTGATCCAGTGAGGTGCTGAGCTCTTTTAATCCCCTGGAAAGCCAATGGGAGGTAAGGGCACTCAGCACATCACAGAAGGTGGTCAGCAACTCCCAGAGTCAGGCACCATGTTACTGAGCATGTGTAATAAATGATTGTAAGAAACTGACATGCTTCTTACAGACATCCTTAAAAGCTGGCTCCTCAAGATCATAACTGTTTATGTTTTGTCACATTTTCACATGCAAACTGTGCTGCAGTGTTTTTCACTGGACTTTTAAGGATCAGATTGATGAAGGAGAGTTCAGAGCGAGACATACAGTATAAAAGACAAAGGTTTAGTAATGAGTTCAAAATTTACAAAACACAGAAGCAAATATGGCTTTAATACATGATATGACCCTTTATAAGGCTTGAAATTACTCTTCAAAAATCATTCTGGCTTGACTTCAGAGCAGAGTGGATTGTGGGATACCACAGATTGACTTTGAGTAGTGGGTTGGTATTGCAGGAATTTTTTAATTTCCTGTAACTCACAACAATTTTCTTCCAGTTAGACCTTAGAAACTATCCTGCTACAGTGTATTTACTGAACAATTTAGTAGAGAGGATAAGCCAGATAAGAAGCATACACACTCGCACTAGCATGTGCACACACACACACAAATCAAGAAACGGCAACATGTTAATATCCAGATATAAAATTATTAAAGCAGATAGATTATATTTCTATATATGAATATTTGTGGGAGTGCATAAGATATTCAATATATAAATAATTGTAAAGGAGACTAAGAAACTGCTGCTTGAAATATAGTTTTCTATTTTTTTTTAAATCAAAATGAAAAATGGCTTAAATTACTTTAATGAATTGAAAATAATTTGGCAAAACTGATGTTTATTAATTGTCTCTAACATTTAATTAGCTCTTCAAACACATTTTCAAAAATCCCCGAAGGTGTCTAATTTGCATGACATGTTTTTATTTTTTTTTAAATTCCTTAAATTGACAACACCGTTTATTTGTTTATTAACAGTGAAACAACACTGCAGGTTTTTCTGTAGTTCAAGGGGAAAAAATATTCAATGCAACAAAAATTCCATGTGTTCATTTCATTTTAATTGTCTCCTGGGTGTTTCAGGGCAATTATTATCCATTCTTGAATATAAAAAGTAACCATGCAAACCATCAAAAGTCAACATAAAGGAGAATAACATGAATGATAGCAATAGTATTAGGGACACTGGAATTATACAGGCAGATCTTGAGCTGGTATAAACTGTCATAGGTACATTGTTGTCAATGGAGCTATGACAACTTATACCATCTGAGGATCAGCCCTATAAGGCAAATTACCGTTGATGGTTAATAGGAACAAATCTATTAAAACAATGACTGCTGCACATCTATCAGAAATCCATAACAGCTCACAAACCACTTACATCTCTGAACATCAAGTACACTTTGAGCCTGAGCCCACTGAAATTAATGGGAGTCTTTGCGTTGACTTTTATTGGGTTTGGATTAGGCCGTGTATGAGGATGTCTTTAAAGGGTGGAGGAAGGAGAGCATTAAAGATACTTCTATATAATCTCCATTATTATACTGCAGGCGACACTTTAGTATCAGGAAAATCTCAAGGTTTCGTTTTTTTAAAACTTTCTAAGTGTTGTTAATAACAAGTACAGGTCACACAAAAGGAGAATCAGACAAGTTGAAAAAGAAAGAAATTCAGTAAGAGAAGCCCCCCAGTGAAATAATGGAATATTACTTTAACATTTGGATACACAATAGGAGGGGATCTTAACCTGTAGCATTTTGGAAAGCAGGGCATAGGATGGGATTTATTAACAGATACAGAACAAATATTGCTTATTAAATTTCAAGGTACTTTAATTTTTTCTTACCTTCTAATAGAAAAACTCTCTTTTGAAATAACACTTTTTAGAAATTGAAGATTATACTGGCAAAGCAGTCTAGAATCCTTCAAAATAGCCCGTAGTAAGATTCATGGAAATAGCTGAAGCTAAGCCAGTGACAAAAAAATGAAACTTAATATGTAGGCAAACTTTTTAATATATGAACCAGACACAGAAATGTCTATGCTTTTTGAAATGAACAAGAATTTGATGAAACATTAAAGGGTTTCCTTTTAGATTATTTTACTGAGCAGCAACAAATAACTCAATAAAAGAACATCCTGGAAACACATGAATGTTTCCCAATGTCAGCTCAGTCCTTCAAGAAGCTTATTTTCCTGTAGCACTTCATAGCCCTGGCACCTCTGGGCTTGCTGCATCAGTTCTGAAAGTCAAAAAAATGGCTTAAGCCCCAGTATCTAATTGCTTTAGATCTCTTTCATTACAAATTAAGCACTGACTGCCCTCCACGTTCTCCGGTTGGGGTGGGATGGAGTTTGCCCCCTTCACAACAGAAGATGTGGTTTGGCGTCTTTAAAGTTCTGCAGATTTCCTAAAACACGCTCCAGGCTTGAGGATTCACTGGAGAAATATTCTGTGACTCTGTGGTCTCCTGTCCCAGCTCCTTAACCGTGTGGTTCCAATGGCGCTGCACAGCTCTAGAATCCTCAGGACATAGCTACCGCTTTGATGGCTCCCCAGAATGTGGCTGCCTGCCTTCCTCTGCTTGCTTAGGCCAACAAGTTCAACATGCTGTGCTCAAGTCCCTCCAGTCCACTTTCAATGCCAGTTAAAGACTCTGGTCCTAATCTTCAAAGCAATTAATGGCTCAAGCCCCAGCTATATCAGAGACCAAATTTTGATCTATGAACCACCATGACAGCTGAGCTCCTCTGGGACAATGCAGATTGCAAAGCCCAGAGTGAAGCCTATGAGAGCTGGGAACAAAGCACGTGTACCCTGTAGGACGCAAGTATATTATGGTACCTGTGGGCTGAGGTGGTTAGCATGTATCAAGGGGATCCAGCTTCCAGAAGAGATCAGGCAAATCCAGAGTCTGAACATCTTTAGGAAATGCTTCAAAACCCTTCCTCTTTGAGAGTCTTTTCACCGTAAGTAACACTGACAGCCCCTTCTATTCTCAAACCACTCCCAACGTCAAAAAAAAATCTGTCAAAAATGGAGAAGTGCCAGAGACTCCATGAAGTGTGCTAGGGATTTTACATGGAAGATGTTCAGATACTACAATCTGGGTGGCAGTATAAAACCCTAAAATGTATTAAAACCTTTATACCACATCTGTGTGATAGATATTACAGACACACAAAATATTGTTTTTTAAAAATTGCACCTGGCAATGTCTGGAGTGCTATTAGAGTGGCATTACTTGACTTTCATGGAAGCAGTTTTAGTGTAGCTGAAAGAAGTTATAGGTGCAGACAAGTGGCTCGTCTCACCCAAACTGAGAGCAATGGAGATGACAGTCAAATAGCAAAAGACCACAAGATCAAGCTTCAAAATGAAGGTTGGTCTTGTGGTTAAGGCCCTTCATAGGCAACCATTCAAACAATCTGGGTTCAATTCCCAGCTCCACCACAAATTTCTTGTGCCAGCTTGGTCAAGTCACTTAATCTGTCTGTTCCTCAGCTCCCCATCTGGGGATAATCAATGCTGCTCAGAATGGGGATAGTATTTCTTTTCCTCACTTTTTGTCTGTCTCGTCTATGTAGACCATAAACTCTTCAGGCCTGGAAGTGCCTTTTGCTATGCACAGTATCTAGCAAACTGGGGCCCTGACTTTGATTGGGGTGAGGGCTGCTTGAAAACTTTTTCTATGAAAATTGGGGTTTTTTGCTAAATGAAGTTTTTATGACAAGTGCCCCCACAATGAAATATTTCAGCCAAAAACAGAAAAAAATTCAATTTGGATATGTCTCTCTAGTGTCTCATGGGAGTTGTAGTTCAATTGCCTCATGTTCTCATTTGCCTCTATGAGCTAGGATCCCCAGCCAGATTTAATTTCCCATTTTGTAGTGCAGCCATGCAACTCCCATGATGCACTACCTCTCCTTACCAAGAGAGAAGGCCATGCAGCATCATGGGAAATGTGGTATGAACAGGGAGCCTGACCTATAGAAGACAATGGGAGGCTGAGGCACCTGAAATACAACTCCCACAAGGTACCGGGTAACCTTCAGAATTGAAATATTTTGCTTTCTAGACCAAATATTTCTTTTTTAATTTCTTTTTTTTTGAGGAAAAGTTGAAATTTTTCCATGGAATCCCTCTCTATTTTCTGGCTCTCTCTATTTGGGGCCTCTACTCACTACTAGAATACAAATAATACATTTTTCTGGTACTTTTAATATTGTATTCTAAAGCACCTGAGAGATTGCTTGCTCTTTAACATTTATTTTAAATAAGTAATCAATGTCATCAATAATAAAAAAGTATCACTGTCTTCCTGAAATGATAATGGTGATATCCTAATAGCCAATCAAATCACTGAATATGATGGTCAATTTTAGGCCAATATGTTGACACCCCAACGCATACTTGCACTAATGGAAATTCACCAGCTGTGATTTTTGAGCCGTAACAGGATGAGCTTGGCAGAATATTTGATTAAGAAAGGTTCCTGTGGATTATTTCATCACTGTCCCCTGCCTCCTCACACTGTTGAGTGGCGGGAAGGATGTAGATACCTGACTAAGAAGATACTACTGACTGTATATTATGCCATACATCTAGTTCTAGTGAGTCCAGATGATCAAAATATGTAGCCCTAATGAGAAAAATCCAGTTTCATATCACATTTAAGTTGTACTGTGTGAGTTTGAAACTTTAACCAAACTCTTTCTGTCAGTGGCAGGTTCACAGGCAATGAACAATGGGAACAGAGGCAGTTTCACATTTCTGACATACCAGTGATGCCAATTTATGAATTCTTCTATAAATCTTGGGAGATACAAACCATCTGTTAAGAATAAAAAACAACAATTATGCATTTGGTTACACACAAGAGGAGTGATTACATTTTGTTTAGACAATTCCCATGACTTCTAATCACAAGAATTGCTAACAGTATATATTGTCTATGAGCTTTAAGTAATGATTCCAATGCTTACTTTCTAAAAAGCTACAGAAGAACTTAGATGAAGAAATGACAAACCGTAGGTTTGTTTTCAATAGTATGTGTCTTTTCAAAGGGCAACTTCCCTCCTATTTAAATAATTTAGTATCTGAACAGATTATTATCAGCTAGTTGAAATGTATCATCTTCTAAATCAAAAGTCATTATTACATCAGTATCAAGTAAGTCATAAGGATATGTTTTGCTTTACTAAAACGGGGCAAACAAGACTGACTTTAAGATATGCTTTAGGCACTTTACTACCATGGGCAGGTCAATACAAGATAAATGCACAAAATACATCCCAGGATCAGGCTCCAAGAAAATTAGGAGTTGTCATTCATATTGGACTGTACCAAGACTTACCAATACTTACCCAGTTTTCTAACACTGTGCCTGATTTTCAGTGATGTGGCCTGCATTTGGTTATTCAAGACTACGTCTCCTATGACATCAGAATGGCAAGTAAAGATAGAAACACCCGAACCCAACCTATAGTCAAGGTTTAGCACTGAGGCGGCGGTTCCATTGCTGGCTGTTGCTGTTACATGCATCCTAGTTTTTCTAGTGTAGATGCTTCCATAGTAGAAAGATGCGGTTTTTCTGAAATTTCTCCTGCACTTGACAGTTGCCAGTGCCCCCTGCAATTGCACAGCATTTTTTTAAACAAGTCCTGCCACCAATCCCAGGGGAAAGGGATATTTTATCAGAGAAGCCCTTTCCCATTTAGAAGATACATTCAGCTGACTGTTCTGGTGTATGGTCACACATAACCCAGGAAGTTTAGACTATGTTAAACAAAACTGAGATTTTTATGATGGCTGTGGAGTTGTCACCAAGTGCCCCCATTAATAACTAGCATCAGATCGCTTCTGGGTTGATGGCTTTTCAGCTCTTTTGAAACAAGAGACAATTAGATCTGAATATTTTTGACAATTTATCTCATGACATAGCCACGTTTCAATAAAAAAAAACAACAACCCTGATGTAATCATGGGATAGCAAAGATAGGCTGTGAGGGCAAGTATTTCCACAAGGATATATGAGTCTTTCTATGAAACAGCATCAGAACTGGGGGCTTGCTGTGAGGAATGACCTGAAAATCCAAGGCCATTAATGTGAATATGAGATCAGCTTTCCACGGCTTTGTTGCGAAGGGCTAAAAAAAGGACAAAGTGCTGTAGGCCAAGTCGAAGTGCAGATGTTAAATTAAAACAAAAATCAAAAGTTGAAGCGTGACCAATTTAATGTCTGTCCTAACTTGTACATGAGATATCCTCTTGCAAGACGTTCAGGGAGAGTTTGTGACCTGATTTCCTTAGGCACACTAGTAGCATGTGTTATTTTCTTGTGCCATCACATAGTTACTGGAAGCTTTTGTTTCCAAATGATAAGTTGCGCAGATGCAAGTTGTTTCACAATAATGCAGGCAGTAACATGTGTTGCCACTGGAGTTTGAAATGTCCATTAATTTAACAGTAAATCCCTTATCCCTGTAAAATGAAAACACCATAGTCTACATGGATAGAGTAGAGCGTGTAACTCTGCTTTTCAGATGTTAGAGCCTCCAGTGGACAATTGTTCACCAATTTCAATTTACACAGCTGGCTGTCTCATCCTAAAAAGATGCCTTAGGACTGAGAAGCATGGAAAGTAAATTACCATCTCATTCCAAACAACATCATTTCCCTCTCCCCCAGGCTAAAGTTGAGGTATGTTAATACAACAATGTTAGGAAGTCAGCATTGCTTCTGTTGGCACAACATTTGACCTATGTAAAGATGCCAAATTCTCTGACTCTGTAAAAGTGAAGTTTCTAGAGAGAGGGGCAAGCTGTATTTTTGTCTTCCTATCCAAAGAGTCTCGGTAAAAGACTGAAGTACAAAAATAGGTTTCCATGTTCATTAGATCAACAATGAAAACAAAGCTGGAAGAAGCTCTCTGCAAAGTTAAAGCAAAAATGATACTGCTTTTTGCAAATGAAGAGTGTACTCTTCTTGAGTATTGGCTATTTTCTTACTGTTCGTGTAATGCACTAGTAAAAAATATGACATGCAAGACAGTCCAAACTATTTAAAAGGCAATCAACAATTGCAAGGGAGTAATCAGACTCAGCAAGTTCATTCTCACCAAGGATATTTGAGCATGCTGAGTTTATAAATTTGATAATGCTCAGTTTATGACTTTGATTACTGAGTTAAATTACAGCTCATAATCATTATCCTACTTAACGCACGATCTACTACTGTGTTGAAAATAACAAAACCCAGAGTCTAATACTAATCAAATAAACTCCAACCACAAGCCAGATTTGGGAGAAAGGCAAGGAAGCTGGGGGGGGGGGGGGGGGAGGGAACCATTCTTTTTTATCATCGTTTCATTTATTTCTGTTAGATTGTTTTAACATTTGTAAATTGTTTTCTAGAGCTGTGGGCGTGGAAAGACGTCTGGAAGTGATATAGTTTCAAGGGACACTGTAAACTAATCTGATTTTTGGGTCTTAAATGTTTAAAACCATTTGGAATTACGCTTATATAAATGATCAAAATTGTTTCCCCCCTAAGGGGCATGACTATTCACAAGGCAAATAAAAAGTGCTTCAGGGGGAGATTTTCAAAGGCACAAAGAGTGGTTAGGTGCCCAGATCCTACTGTAAGTCTTGTGCCTTTGACGAACTCCCTTTACATTTATATTTTATAGCACAACATTAAATAAAATATCGTAAGTCTATAGGCCTGAATTCTCACGTACATCCTAGTCCCAATTTAAAGCTGTTTTACACAGTCAAAGCAGTGTGAAGGGGGCTTAGTGTAAACAAGAATCAGGTCCATAAGCTCTTCGAGATATAGCTCTATGTCTAATCTTTGGTGATGTGTTATTTGCTTCGAAGTCACCCTTGATACTTCTATGGTCTGAGCATTCGGTCTCTCTCTTGCTCAGCTTCTATATTTCAGTCAGCCACCCCTGCCCTCTCCTAGCCTTCTCAGGACCCTGTCTTTGCCTGTGTATCTTTTATGGGCACATCTTGCCCACACGTTTTTAGTTATAGAAGGCCTGGCACTCAAATGAAGTGGTATGGTCATACACAGGGATAGGGTGGAATTTAGAGAAGCCACCTAGAAGCTACACACCCTTCTGCAGAGCCTGGGTCCATGGTGGCTTCCTTGTAAGATGTCACACAGGGGGTGCTGAGGGCAGCCTGGAGCGGAAGCAGGGGAGTAGATTTTGTTCTGCCACTCCATGGATCCTTTGGTCTCTCTTTTAGGACCACTGAGGCTACTTCAAATAGGGTGACCAGACAGCAAGTGTGAAAAATTGGGACAGGGGGTGGAGGGTAATAGGAGCCTATATAAGAAAAAGACCCAAAAATCGAAACTCTCCCATGAAATCGGGACATCTGGTCACCCTAACTTCAAATAGTGTGGCCCAGTGGATAAAGCACCAGATAAGGAGTCCAGAGACTTGAGTCCTATTCCTGGATCTACCTCTGCACTGCCGCATGACCTTGGGCAAGTCACCTTCCCTCTCTATGTCTCAGTTTTCCCAGCTGTAAAATGGGGACAATGATACCTACTCTTCTTGGTAAAGCGCTTTGAGATTTACTGATGAAATGTGATATGTAACATCTAAATATTAATTATGATCATTATTTAAACCATACCAATATGCACTTTGCTATCAGTGGCAGTGCCATGCAATGGAAATTAAATCCATATCCACTCTATCGAGACACCCCTGAACTAGCTTCAGACAAGATACAAGGGCAATTCTTTTTTCTTCTTCATGTATGTATTTCTAGAATACCCATCCCTGAGGTATTTGGTTGCCATCACATGGATTCCTTCCTGTAACAGTCTGTGCCAGTATGCAAGGATGGGCACAAATATGTGAGTGACAGGGGTATGGCCTGCGAGCCTGGAAATGGCACAGATCCATTGGATTGTAAACTCTTTGGGGCACAGATCATCTTTTTGTTCTGTTTGTACAGTGCTAACACTGTGAGGTCCTGGACCATCACTGGGGGCTCCTAGGAGCTACTGCAGTATTACTACTAATTAATAATAATGATGCAAATCCAGCACAGGGAGCATTGTGGGCCAGAACTGTTGCTACAGCTCATATGCGATAGGAATGGCTGTGCATATGCGCCATATACTGTTTCCAGCTGGAGGGGCTGTTCTGCTCACTCAGTCCTCTGTATCCCTATGCAAGGCCCAGTGACTCCTGAGCTTTGAAAAGGGGCTGTGAATTTCACCCTGAGAAATCCCATTCCTTTAAGATGTGCAGACTGTTTCCCCTCTCGCTCAGCGACTACGCTCCTCTTGCTAGTTTCCAGACTCCCATGAAAGCGTGAAAAGTGCAGTTATTCATGCACAATAAGGCATGATCCTTATCATGATTTGTTTTTGCAAATGTTGGTAAAACAAGACAATATCTAAAGATCCACAAAAGGTGTTCCTTTCTCATGCAAAGCGTAACAATCCTAGCAAGTCTAAAGCTGTAAATCATAATATTCCTGACATTTAAATGCATACACACACGCCTTCAATGAGATACGTTAGTTTGTGACAAACAAAACAAAAATACTATCTACAAAAGCATATAGCTGAGGTGGTTTACCTTCATTCTTCTTGCAAGTGAGAGATTTCTCATAAGCCACTAATAGCTATTGAAAGGTTGACTTTACACTGCTACTTCTCTTTAAAATCTCTGGCCAGATTGTGAACTCTCCAGGGCACAGAATTCACCTTTATTTGTCTGTAAAGACCTATATACATTTATGTTGCTATAAAAATAATAGATTGTAACAAATATAAAAATAACTTATGCTGTGGTTTAAACCAGCGTATTGGTGACCATTGCCTGTAGAGGTCTTGATTTTAAGACAACCCTTGAGTCTTATCACTCTTGAAAAATGTATCTGTGTCCATAATGTATCTCTTGGACTTTTGGTTTTATGCTAGAAGCAGAGTTTATAGTTCATCTGAGAACAAGATGGAGGGCTGATGGGGTCCTGTGATCCAGCTGTGGAACAAACTTCCAGAAGAGATTAGACTAGTCCAGAGTTTGACCACCTGTAGGTCACTTCCTCTTGGATAAAGCTTTTCCGTCATAACCTGACTGAGGTTTATAACAACCCTCTCCTTCCCCTCCCCCCCAAAAAGCCACCTATAACTAATGCAGGGATAAGAAACCAAGGAGAGGAGAAGATTGGAAGACAATGAAATCCATTAGGGACCTTGCCCATCTGTTAACCAGGGGACCCTCAGATACTATTGTGATGGGGACCAGGACAAAGCTCTAAAACAGATATATATTTAGATTAAATTCTGCTCTGAGTTACCCCTCTGCAACCCCACTGGGGTCCCTGCATGGGGTGCACAGGTGTAACACAGCCAGACATGGCTCCGAACAGCCCCCTGATCATAACGTGCTACCCGTTTTTTCCTTGGGAGCAATAATTTGCAAAAAGGAGAGATGCAGAAAATTCCTTTAATTTTCATGAGGAAAAAATTAAACATTTGGTATTTTCAGGAAACCTGCAAAAAATGTGGGAGATTTGCATTGGCTTTGGTGGAGGTGAGATTTTTTTTTCTTGTACAGTAATTGGCTATCGCATGGTGAAGCCTGCAGTATCACTGCTGTCCACTATCAGCTGCAAGACAGAGAAAAGGGCGGGAAGATACCTGTGCCATGTTGTCCAGTAGTGATCAGCAGAACATGTTTGACAAACTCTGCGAGCGGTGTTTTCTAACATGGGAGACGTCAGTAGCCCAGAGATAGCTTCAGTAGTTTGGTATCCAGCCTATGGGTGCACTTGTCGATAGGGTCCTGCCATGTTGCTGCCCATCATATCTACAAGTACTAATCCAGCACCTCAAAACCTACAGGAATGATCTTGCGCTCTCAGTTCATTAATATTGATACATTACCCGACTTATTGCTTTGTGGAAGCAACAGATACACGGACGACATCAAATCCAATGATGAGAGGGGAAGGGTGGTTAGGATACAAGAGATTCAGCATCAATTCAGTGTACCACCACAGACTTCCTATGGGACCTAGGGTGTGGCACATAGCCAGAGAGGCTACATCTACACAGCTAGCAGCAGCTCCTGGCAATGAGTCTCAGAGCCTGGGTCCCCAGATTCAGGCTTGCAGGGCGAAGGTGCTAAAAACAGCTGTGTAGACGTGGCTCAGGCGGGAGCTCGAGCTCTGAAGCCCCCCTGCTTCCCTAGGCTTCAGAGCCCAAGCCCGAATGTCTGCACAGTGATTTTTAGTGCCGCAGCATGGGCCCCGCAAGCCAGAGTCTGTGGACCCAGGCTCTGAGATGCACTGCAGCGGGCTGTGTAGACATACCCTTTGTGCCTCAGTCCCCTATCTGTCAAATGGGAATAACAGCACTTCTCTGCCTCACAACCGTGTTGGGAGGGTAAATAAATTCAAGCTCATGAGGCACTAAGATACTGCACTGAGAAAATCCACACTCTTCATGTGTCTACATGCTGAGTCTGTCAATGTCTGCAAAAGTGGCCACCACCCATACAATTTTAATGACTGCTGGAAATGTGGATATCAGGTGATCTAAGGTTCATCTGCTGTAAATTAAAACTCAGGTTTCTTTAGATCAATTGAGTTTATCATTCATGCAGAAAACGAGATATGATATCAAAAGCATAAAAAGCTCAAAAGGTTTTAGGCAACCTTTATGGTCCTGTCAAATGTGATCACTAATTTAGTGCTTTTCCTACACCTGATATAGCTAGTAACTTTTTAGAAATTATAGTTACTGGGATCTTGTCTCCGATTGCTTTCCCTGAATACAATAACAACTAATTATTTAAATGGGACTTTAAAACCTTCTCTTTGTTCAGATGCTTATTAGACTCTAATGTGTCACACAATGATTATGAAATGCCATCCATCCCATGTGTACATTGATATTACATAATTATTAGCATAGTTTAGAAACCATTTTTCTAAGCCTCAGAGAATGTGGTCCTGCTAGTATTTTCAACCCTCCACTCCTTTATTCCTCAGTCCTCTGGCACCTGAGAACAAACCAAATATATATGAATACATGTAGTGCACATACAAATCTGCTTACTCGGAAGTTTGATAAATCTCATTCTTTTATTTTCCTGGCTGAGTTTGAGAAATACTTATGTGTGTCAAACTTCATTGCCATTTAGAACCTTATATAGAAATATTTCTCTTTAATTTCTCTGCATTCTTACTTTAAGGCCCCAAACACTTAAGCATGTGCTCAAGTTTAAGCCCATGAGTACTCCCATTGACGTCTAAGTGCTCTGCTGGTCGGGGCCTTCCTAGTAATGGGACTAAATCTCAGGACTAGACCAAAACTACCATTTTTAAAGGCACAGCACACTATTCACCAATGGATATCAAGATAATATCATGATAAGTATACTATAGACAATGGTCCAGATTATGCAGCTGATACCGAGGAGAGACTCCCACTAAAGTCAATGGGAGAGGCTCATAAGCAGGCGCAGTGGAATAAGGACTGCTGTGTAAAACACAGCTGCATCAAGATATTGTCAACTTTATTTTACTTAATTACATGCAGAACGTGACAAATCCACACCACTTCTATTATATGCACCCATATGTATTAATTACAGAAAGAATAATTATGAGGCCTTTTTTATGGTTCTCATAACTGCAGTGCCTGAGCACATATCAAATATGAGTGAACTGATCCTTACAAGACTCCTGTGAAGCAAGGAAGTATTATTACCCCTGTTTCAGAGTGGTAGCCGTGCTAGTCTATGTCAGCAAAAACAATGAGAAGTCCTTGTGGCATCTTAGAGACTAACAAATTAGCCCACGAAAGCTTATGCCTAAACAAATTTGATAGTCTCTAAGGTGCCACAAGGATGCCTTGTTGTTTTTGCTATTACCCCTGTGTGACAGATAGCAAAATGAGGCATGCACAGATGTGAATGACTTGCCCACAGGTTCAATGGAAAGTGTGTGGGAATAGAGCCTAGCACTTCTGAATCCCAATCCAGTGCTTTGATCAAAAGCCTTTCAAACATTTGTTTTCTGATAGGTCACAAATAAAAGGGGTTGAAACTCCAGTCACAGAATATACATTCTCTCTCACTCTTACACACACACACACGATGCCAGTACTCCTGAAAAGAGACCTTAGTATTAAGAGGATTACATATTTTCTACCCAAAATAATTGATTTTTCCTTGCAATTTAGGTTTCTAGCCTCTTAGTTTTACCTGGACAATGAGTTTCAATAAAAAGTTACATTATGCTCAAAGTCAAACCTTGTATAACCATCTAATTTATTTATATCAAATAAAACAGCTACATCAAGAAGTGTTTCCTTATATGGAGGGTCTGTTGTTCATTATTCTCCTTATTATTTCTCCTATATATTGTGTAACTGATATTATGCATGCATAGCCATTGTCAGGTAATTTCACAATATGCCTAGAGTCTGGCCAGGTAAGAGGCAAAGGTTTAAAGCAGTTAATGACACTTAATCATTTAATAAGGCCAGTCACAACTCCCTACAAATTTAGATTAGTATAAATTAAGTCCCTAGAAAATGGTCAGCCTAGCCTTCTACTTTGAGTTTCAGAATATTATTCAGGCCAATTTTGCCTTTCCTTTCAATGAAGAGGGTAATAGAGGCTACTCACATTACCTTCCCAGGTGAAGCAATGTAGTATGCAATTGTGCCATTGTTGCCACAGGGGGAAAAACATAGCAATCGAAAACACTAATCCCTGCCTCATGGCATACTATACTAAACTGAGACATTCAAGAATATATCATGTGTCTTTGTAGTGGACTCGCGCTTGTGCCTCCCACTCTGCGTGGGAGGGAGGCCACAGCGCCTCACTACGTCACCGAGCTCACGGCCTAGTATTAGGGGGAATCAGCAAATCAGTGGTTAGTGTCCCAAGCCTTTGAGCAGGCAGAACAAATAAGCAGTCTCTAAGTTCCAGCCCCTAGGCAGGGCGGAGCTGACGAGCGGTCAATAGCTCTAACCCCTAGGCAGGGTAGGGCTGGTAGCCACAGTCTATAGCACAAACCATTAGGCGGGGGAGTGCTGGCAAACAGTCTATCGTCCTGGCTCTGGTGGGCGACAGACAAATAAAGGCTTTGTGGCCTATGGTGGAGAGGCTGCCACCCCAATGGTGGGGTGGCAGGGATAGGGGGATGCAGACTCACCTGACTCCACTGTGTCCCTGCCCAGGGCCTAACAGTGGCAGGGTGTCCCGCCACTGGGTCAACGGGAATCCTCCTGCAACACACTGACCGGCTGTTAAGCCGCAACAACACCAAACTAAAGTCTGCTTTCCCTGGGCTACTTCCTACCAGAGTTCTGGATCAGGCTCCGTGGTCTCAGGCTCCTCTGTTTCTCAGGGTACTCAGCCACCAGCAGTCCTACCAGCTCCTCCCCAGGTCCAGAGTGCCATCTGGTTCGGCAGTTGGGTTGGCGGGCAGCAGCAAGCAGGACACGTCTGTCTCCTTCCCTGGCTCTGCTCCAACTGAGCTAGGGGCTCCACCTTTTGTACTTCCTGCCCTGTCCCTCAACTTCTGGTGGGAGGGCCAAGCCCAGCCTGACTCTGCCCACCTGGGCAGAGAGAGTGATCCCTCCCCCTCTGGCTCGGAGGGAGGCCACACCACCTCACTACAGTCATCTCCATATTTCTGAAAATCCATTGATCACTGAGCTATAGCTGGGCAGTGAAGTACTTACAACCCTTCAAGCTCCAGTTTACAACAGCAGAAAGCTGTTCTTTTACCCACTTTATATGAAATCAAACACATACACACACACTCACCCCCCCCCCCCCACTGTTTTATGAATATTATTAAGTCTGCAAAGTCAAGCAGTCCATGTGATAAATTAAGTCAGCCCTCTTATGCACTTGCATTATGATACAACTTTTCCCCCTTAGCCTCATTCTCAGAAGCAGCTGAATTGCTTTGGCTGAAATTAAAGAAAAACAAATAAACACAAAATTAAAACCAAAATCAGCATGAGGTAGATACGTATCATGGAAAATTTCAGCACAAACAGTTAAAGTTTGGCAAAGTTATAAGCAACTGAAAACAGAGTCTTATAATGGGATTTGTCAGGCAACCTTAAAAATAGGTGGTGCTAGGAATGGTTGATAATACTTAGTCCTGCCATGAGTGCAGGGGACTGGACTAGATGACCCCTCGAAGTCCTTTCCAGTCCTACGAGTCTGTGATTCTATACTGTGTGTGTGTGTGTGTGTGTGTGTGTGAGAGAGAGAGAGAGAGAGAGCAAGCGGGCATGATAAATACTGGAAAAACAGATATATGTATAAAATTAATTAGCCATAATAAAGATATAATAAGACGTTAAATCTATGTATATAAATTTCAGATCCCACAAATTTGGTTTCCATTTTTCTCATTGACACTGACATTTTGAGTAAGAAGAATTTTGGAAAAATATCTTTTAATGTAAATTTTAATGATAGATTTTTAAATAAAAGCATGTAATTATGAAGGCAATAAATGATGGTGTAATCTATCCTTTTGATCAAATGGGAAATATGCTATGGGCATTAAACTGATATAGCCTTGATTTCTTAAGCAACACAATTCTGAGATGTTAATGTTAATTAAAAGAAAGTGATGTATAACGGCTCTAATTTGTAATGTATGCATGATTTATGTTTTGCCCCATTAAGAGACACCATCACCTTAAAAATCATATTCTATCTGAATTTGTAAACCTACTATTGTTACAAGTGAAGCCTTGGTTATTATAATTGAAAGAGATTACAGAAAAAAATGTATCTTCGTATTGTCAGTTTTATGTACTTTAGCATTTGGCAGCACTTTATGTCTACTCAGTTAAACCCTGTTCCTGCAAACAAATACACAGAATTTTATATCCAACGGTATTCCTACTGAAGTCAACAGGAAGACAGCCATGCCTACAACTACTCATGTATGTGTAAAGTTATTCGTGCCCAATCATTGCAGTGAGGATCTGAGTAGGTACGGGCCCCAAGTTAGTAAACCATGCAGGGTTGGGCCCAAGATAGTAAAATCCAGCTGTTGGTGTTGGTCTGTCACATAGCAATGGGGCAGAGAACACCCCAGCATTTTAATAGATTGGAAAACCACAAAAATTGTTGAGGGCAGATGTAACACCTGAAACTAGTTTTAATACACTTTTGGAAACAAACTAGATTTAATAGACTCACGGGTTCATAGATTTTAAGGCCAGAAGGGACTATCAGACCATCTACTCTGACCTTCTGTTCAGCACAGGCCATCAAATTAAATTTCAAGTTGAAGTTGCCCCTTTACAAAGGTGGCGCATCTTAGGGATCTATGCAGGAGCAAGTGCTGATTTTCAAATGAGCTGAATGCTCCACAAAAATGACAGCACACTGCAGAGGAGATCATGTTATATGTGTAAGATATTGCAATGTATTTTAAATTAAACCCTAGACAGAACAAGATCTAGGTCACCTCCAACTTATGCGAAACGTCCGGGGGTATATTAGTTGTTTAAAAGAAATACTTTCTTAATGGTAAGAACAATAGGAAATAGGATTGATTGTTAATCTAAATTTGAATATTCTTATTTATGTTAATTTGGCCTGACAGATAAGCATTATTTTTATATGTGATAGCCTTTGAGATTTTAGTAGATTAGGGGTCTTAAAATATGATTGACAGATAGATGGAGAGAGAAAGGTAGAAAAGAGAAACGAGAGAAAACTCTTCAATCAATCAATCTCTGTGGCTCAATCTCTCTTTTTTTTTTGGTAGGCAGCCGAGCTTCTGTCCATTTTCACATGTGACTCGCATGAACATTAATAGGCACTGCACAGTTAAGTGTATCTGGTGTCTCTTGTCTTCTATTTAGATTGCAAGCTTTTGGGTTGAAGGGATCGTCTTTTTGTCCTGTGTTTGTACAACACCTAGCACAATGGGTTCCTGGACTGTAACTGGGGCTCCTAGGTGCTGCGATAATATAAATAATAATAGAGAAAGAGAGGAGATACTGTGGGAGAAATCCTGGCCCAGTTGAAGTCAATGGGCATTTTCTATCTGTCTGTCTGTCTGTCTATCTATCATCGTACTTATATGGCCCCCATGACCATAGTCTCTGAGTCACAGTCTTTAATGCAGGGATCTCAAACTCAAATCACCACGAGGGCCACATGAGGACTAGTACATTGGCCTGAGGGCCGCATCACTGAAACCTTTTCATACAACGATACAAAAGTATAGTCAAAAATGAAAAAAATGAAGAGTAATATAGTATGCTATTAAAAGTCAATGTATTAACTTTTTAAAAACTGTAATGCGAAGAGGGGTTTTAATAAAATATAAACACCTGTAACTATTCCTTATGTGGTCAGTAACACTGATGATGATCTAAACTAACAGTCTATCAACATAGCTGTAATGGCAGGAACTTTTTAAAGTAACTATTCATACAAAATACGTTGCCACTTTTAACAAACATTCTTCCCAACTACTCACAGCAAAGAATCATACATGCTGAAATTCATATCTCAGACTGCTTGTCTAGTCCATGAGGCCCCACCCCTTTCCCGCCCCCATTCCAACCCTTTCCCTAAAGTCCCCGCCCCAACTCCGTCTCCTCCCTTCCCCTATTCCAATCTCTTCCCCAAATCCATGCCCCGACCCCGCCTCTTCCCTGCCTCCTCCCCTGAGCGCGCTACGTCCCCACTCCTCCCCCCACCCCCGGAAAGTCCTAAGCGCTGCCAAACAGCTGTTTGGTGGTGGGAAGAGCTGGGAGGTAGGTGGAGGAGCGGGGACGTGGTGTGCTGGGTGGGGGAGGAACGGGGGGGTGGAGGGGGAGGAGAGCTTGGCTGCCGGTGGAGTCGGCGCCTATGGTGGGCCGCAGGAAATAACTCCGCCGGTCGCGCCGCGTGTTTGAGACCCCTGCTTTAATGTGTTTAGCCATTGACTTCAATGGAACAGGATTTCAGCCTGTAAGTAGATCTGTTTAAAGCTTATAATATTATGAATCAAACAAATCAGAACATCACCAATAAAATCATCCTATTTTTAAAATAAATCTATATGTAAGAATAATTTTTAAATACCTATTTACTTGAAACTAAGGTTGAAGCAAAGGACGTTGTTTCATCTCTTTATTCAAACAGATACATGGCGGGCAACACTTTCCATGGCAGCCTCCAATACTGCGACTCCAAATGGAACTGCCTATGTACAGTAATTTGTGCACGCAAATGTGGGGTGTGCCTATGCAAAATCACTGAACTCTTATTTCTTTATTAACGGAGAATAGTTTTGATCCATGCAATCAGACCCACCATTTTTCAAACACAGTAATCCAACCCAGCCGCTAAACATCAGTCCTCTAACAGTTGATCTAAAGGAGAATCGTATTTGCTCTCAATAGCAGTAAAGCTTTTTTCTTCTTTGTAAACCAGCCACTAGAGGGTAATATGTTCACACATACGTCTATTCAGTTGTGGACGGTTGTACAAATGTGTCATTTGGGTAAGTAAGCTACAGTACTTTCGCTCCCAGTCAGAAAATCTCACTTTTGAGTGTCTGTTGTTCACAGACATAAATCCAGAAAATGGGTACCTGCATACATAAAGACATAATGTTTGCCAGCTCCCCCAGGTTTTTGGCATAAGAAGAAGAACCCATTTCATTTGGTTCCAAAAGATAGCTCTGTATCACTTGAGAACCTAATGAAAACACCCAAATTAATTTCTTATTCGTTTTAATTCTACTGCATCTTTGTGCTTCTTCCTTTCAGCCAGGACTGATGTAGAACTTAGAAGTACTACAAAATCAAGAGAAAAATCTATTCTTGTGCCATTTCCAATGCAGGAAATAGCAAATTCACATGAGAAAACTTCTTGTGCCGACTCAAGCCCCAAATGGTTTGGATAAAATAATCGGTTGCGGATGAGTGCATATGACAAATTTCAGATCAGGATTTCAATCACCCACCCTCCAAAGTTCAGGGGGGTTGAAATCAGAGTTTTGGTTCAGTCAGTTATTGCGATAACAGCTTGAAGTTACATTCAAAACTATTAAAAAATGTGGGGTGTTTAGATCCACAGTTTTGGCCCAGGACCTTCTGTCATTCAGAAAATCTTGAGATTTGGCCATGTTCTATCTCAGTCCAAATCTCAGTGGACAAGTATCTTGCTCGCAAAAACCACCACCACCATTGGCACCGATCGGCACCCTTGCTGGCAGGTTCATTAGAGGTCTGAGTATGGAGCCTAAACAACTTTCTTATCCTCAGATGTAGTTCAGCTAGGTTAGAATGGGGCCACATTGGCAAGGGCAGTGTGGTAAAGCTGCATTGCTATTGTACTTGTTCTATGGACACCATCCTCCTTTACCATCAACCCAGCACTTGTCAGCAGCATTAGACCCTACTTAAGCATCTGCTTAACTTTAACAGGTGCTTTGCTAAACCAGAATGAACTGCTGAATCAGGGCCTAAAAGTCACTCGAGAGCAGGCAAGGGAGGGACGATGAGAGAAATAAATAAATCTGTGGCTACATCTGCACTATGAGCTAGGGTTGTGTTTTCCCCATTCGCAAACACAAACACTCCTGAAAATGGTGCGTACACATGGCTATACTACTATTTATACTTTTGCTATGTCTCATCAAGCTACTATGAGTACATGTACACACGCTGGAGAATCATACCCCTAGCTCGTAGTGTAGACAAAGCCTATGAATGATTTTGTAATTTCTTGAAGGTAATTGTTAGCCATAGAAATGCTACATATAGAATAAACTGCCATAAGTTAATTACTTATGTATTTTCAGCAAACTAAAGCCTTCTAAAAATTAAGCAAGTGTCAGCTGTTCAGAGATATCCGTAGACACTAATTTTCTATAGGCTAGGTTAGCTATAAATTAACTGGACTACGAAATAAATACATAAAATGCTTTGTTCACTTGTATCTCCAACAGGGATATGAACGTTCATTATGAATAGAGGCTGAAGGCTTCACTGCTCAGTAGTTTATAAATACTAATGAGTGACATATTGAGAAAAATTGTACCTACAAAAGCAAAGTCTTCTGCCATGCAAATCAGGCCCCAATTCCCCACAGATAAGGATCTTTTTGATGGAACACATGCAAAATCTACAGCTCTTAATTCTTTCATTAGTATTCAAGGCAGACGATTGCCAAATAACAGGGAAAACTGTCTGAATTGCTGTGTCTGAAACCTAATATTGATTTGTTTAATAGTGTCAGGAAGTCAAAATTCACAAATCTCCTGTCGATTGTTTATGAGGCAGTTAGCACAGAATTGGATGCCCCTGCTTAATTAATAACTCATTACTGAAATTTGATTATATGCTTGAATGGTTTAAATGGGCTCTAATTCAGTATCTGCAAAGCAGTGTTGCAACAAAGTAAAATGGATCTAAAAGCTTGTTTTTTTAACACTATTGCTGTCGGTATTTCATGATCTCCATTGGTGAGAATATGTTGACATAGTTTCTAGGGCAGACCTCGTAGAACATTAATACATTGACATAAAAACGTGTTGTTCTAATGATACTATGAACTGAATTCTCAGTATATTAGAAATACAGTATAACAGAAATGTCCTTGATTTAAACAGAAAGCCTGAACATTATTCCTTGGTGTGTGATTAATATATCAGACAATAAACAATGCATGAATAGTAAATATTATTCAAATAGGTACAATTTTCAAAAGCACATAAGTGATTTAGAGGCATAAATTAACGGGACTTAGGATTGTAAGTCACTTATGTGCTTTTGACATTTCTACCCAATATCTCTTATTTTGTCCCAGTTACATTCTGATTAATGGTACTCTGGAGGCAGAGGGAAGTGAACGAGGAATGATTCTGAGTCTATGGATGGGTGAGCTACTTAGAGAAAGTAATAACCCCTCCTATCCTATGAACCTTTACCAATTTTTAGGACATACTCAAGCCACAGCATTTTCTTTATCATTTTTTCCTTGTGTCTTTGCATAATTCTGTGTTCTGTTCAGAAAAAGACAAATTTTAAGAAATGGATTTATGAATATTGTTGTGATTAAAAGCGTCAGAGTCAGCTCACTACAATTTATACAGTCATCTTGTTTGTTTTTTGTTAGTGTTTGGACAATTGTCAAACATATGGAATCCCAAAAGTTTCACAAATGATATCATAGAACTTGGCAGAAAGTGGTTTTCCTGTTCTGCAAATATTTTAGAGAGTTTGAAAATTTTTCCCATCTCAAATTAGGACAAAAAGCCAAAAACTTAACAATTTTTGCGAACTGAAAAAGTGATTTTTCCCCCAGTTTGGATCAATTGAAACATTCATTTGGATGATTTCAAAATGTTTTATTTCAGTTTCAACCTTTTTTCCTTGTTTTTAAATCATTTTTTGAGTCTATTTAGCTTACATTTCTAAACAAAGAGTCATTTGGAACCACGAAACCAGATTTCTTCATTACAAAACTGTCAAAACAAAACATTTCAACAATTACAACTTTTTTTCCCCAAAAATGTTTGAGTTAGGAGGAGAGATTCATCAAAAACCAACCCTTTTTTGTGACCAGTTTCAGTTTTGACAAATTGGCTTTTTTTTATTAGCTCTAACACCAATGATTGTGTGTCTGAAAATTCATAAAAAAAAGTGTGTTATTTATTATTTGCTATTTGTTATTCACTGGTTTAAAATGCTTCAGAACACACCTAAGTTCTTTGCTGTATAGAGATAGATTTAAGCATGTGCTTAAGTTCATTGCTGAATTGAGGCCTCAGTCATTTAGCCAGGAAGCAAAAACCATATCATATAATTCAATCAACATTCTTCCTAAGTATTTCTCATCCCTCTCTGGTGGCTGGGTCTATGCACAAATGGAGTTAGTCCTTTAGCTCAAGTGCTAGGGGCCTCTGCTTTTGGCCCCTAGCATTTGAAGGATCCAGGCTGAAAGGCCCAAGTTCATTCCTCACAGATAATGCACAATGGGGGTTATTACTCTTACAGTCCCGGAGCCTTAAAATTACTCTCTATCTTGAGGGGATTTCCTGACTTGCAAGGTGAATTCCATTGAATAACACCGAGTTTCTTCTATTAAAGAAAGCACTCACTCCTCACAGGACGGGTAGACACTGTCAAGCTTCAGGATAACTAACCGCACCTCATGAATACTGATTAGCAAATCGTTGGAAGCAAACAGTTCATGAGCAGCCTGTTGTCTGAAAATTATTTGTCCAAACTATTCTACCGTCTTGCAAATTTCTTCACCCCAAAACTGTAAATTCATAATTAATATTATGCAAAACAGATAAATTCAACTAACCCCGACAGGAGGCCTCATTGAATCACTTGGAGAAAAGCAATTCTTGTGATAGTTCCAGGCAAAGTTTCTTTTAATGGTGAGGTTCATATAATTTGAACAGACTTCAGATAAGCATAGAGGGCATAACTCCCCTGAAGACAATGCAGCTGAGGATCTTAACCCATGGGTCCACACTAGCACCAGCTGAGGATCTGGCCCCAAGCTTTAGATGCTTATATGAACAAAAGCCTCTCACAAACTTACACATTTTACAGTTGAACCTAGTGTTTCCTGTCCCAATAAGCCTATCTACTTTGAACAAACTTGAATGAGCTCAAAAAAAGCAGTCACTTTTATTTAATTAATATGGAATGGATTGAGGAAAATATTTTAAGAATATTATTCAACAAATTAATTAATTGGCTTATGTTTGGACAACACTCTGGAGGCAAAAGAAGAAAAAGCCTGAGATTTGTATATAATTGTCTGCTTACCAGTTTATGCACAGATACCACAATTGTGCATGAAAATGACTAGTGAAGTATCAGTATAGCCATTTATGTTGGGAGTGACCTGATCTGCTTGTCCAGTTGCTGAGATCACAAATGTAAATTGCACAAGCGTTTTTGTGCATAGACCCTAGGCAGCCTTCTCGAAAAATGCAGTCTGCAGTATGTAATACACTATATAAGGTGCTAAATATTGATTCATTAATTGTTATGGGAGCCTTTCTTGCATGGCTCCTGCACATGTGGCAGAGACTATACTGCAACTGATTTAGCAAAAACATATCCCAGAGGCAGGTAAGAATCACCGTTTTGAACCTTTTCCTGTGGTTCATTCTTCCTTGGGAGTGGGGAATGCTGAATGGCAAGCCTCCTAGAGAACCGCACAAAACAGTATATTATCCTCCTAACTGTTCTTCTTTTAGCAGGAAACCCATGCTATTTTAAGTTATCTGAATCCTCTTACAACGCTTTCATATCTCGTAATAAACAGAGGCCTGGAAAATAGAACCAACAGATTTGTTTAAGAAATAATTATCTATTTCAGGACCAAATCAACAAAAAGCATACATGTTTCATGTTTCAAAAATGGTACATACCTGTTTTCCTTTTACAAGTAGGTTTTAGATACGTCATGTTTATTTACTTCTCCCTCCGTAGGTGTTTGTATTGGCTAGGTATCAGGTAGGTATCAGTATCCTTTTTAGACTGAAGGTAATTTAAGGAAAGGATTGTTTTGTTATTTTTTATTGTATAATTCTAAGCATACTGTCAATACTAAAATATGAAATAATCATCATTAATAACTATTAACAACTAGTAATACATTTAGGATTTCACCTGGTTAAGAAAAAAGGAAAGGAAAATGCCTTCAAATCTTCATGCATATAGATGTTGACAATGCTGTAGTTCACAATATTGTTAACTTTTCCCAATAATGGGCAAATTTAACAATTAATTTATGTCAAATAATTAAGCCTAGGGTAACCAAGAAAAATTGTGAACCATCATTAAAGCTAATGTTTTAACAGCATTTTTAACATCAGTGCTTTAACAGCATTTAAAAAAAAAAAGCTGGCTTCTTTCTGTTGCGGGTCGATTTGTCAAAGTGCTATTAAGAATTTTCAGTTATAAAAAAAAATGGAGTGAACCTTTATTTTTTCCCTCTAATTTATTACGCTTGATTACGCAGCTGGAATGGGAAGGTAGCTGCTGTTTGTAGTTAAATAACTCCTCACAATTTCTTAAAGAAATGATCTTCAAAGCTTTAATGGGTCAGTGGCTCAAGTACAAAGGAAAGATTGATTTTCATACTCCCACTCTTTGTTCCCAAAGTTTAAAACAGACACGTTCTGGTAAATTAGTTTGTCTATGTTATTAATGGAAGAACTTATTAAACTCCCATAAATACATGGTGGTATCTCACTTAAAACACAGAATGCATTTGCTTTGAAAAAAAAAAACATGTCTAAAAGTAAACAGGGGTGTAATATTTTCATTTGATTTCAGAAATGTGCCTCAAAAGACAGAAGGCTGGAGAATTGGGGGTTTGCGAAATATATTAGGTATGCATAATGATGACTAGTACAAAGAGTGTAAGGCTCGAGTTGCTCAAAAATATGTTATTTGCATTTAATGAAAAGCATTCACGTATTGGCATGTGGCAAGGCTATGGGAGGAAGGAATATTTTAAAGAAGAGATATCGTCTTGGTGAAACACCCTTTCTAAATAAGGTCCACGTGCATGTTTCTCAGCTGAATTCTGGGAGGTGGCTTTGCTAAAGCAGAAATAATCTTTGTGTCAGGGCACCCTGAAATATTGGCACAGAGGAGAGCAGTTGCGAGAAATATTCTCCAGCTTGGCATAGCAGCCATGGCTGTGGCTGAAAAAGCAAAGGAGCGGGTCCTCAGCTGGTGTAAATTGCCATAGGTCCATTTACACAGTTGAGGACCCCGAGTCCATATCATCCCTCAGACAAGGGGAACAATTCTGATAAGATTCTAACGGACTGGAGGCCATAGAGCTCCCACTGGGTCATTTCCTTTGCATTTGCCTAGCTACAGAGGGCAGGTCACCACTGCAAAGTAAATATGCTGAGATCTGCAGATAAATCCCACAGACCTTGGGCAGGCCACAGAGAAGGACAGCCTCTTTTCATTACTTCTCGGTCCCCCTGCCTTGGTGACATGACTTCCCTAGGAAATTTTAATTTGACTTTATCATCATCAGTGGAAGGAGTTACTTCATCGGCTGCATAGTAATATACCAGAACCACAGTTCACTATCCAGGCCGTGCTCTACAGTAATATCACTCCTTGAGTCAGAGCCCAATGCCATTATTACCTCTGCAAGCCATTTGACACTGAATATTGTGCTGTTATTTATGTATGTATCTAATCATCTCAACTAGGGCCTTATCCTGCAGGGTGCTGAGTGCTCTCAACTACTCTGAGGACATTGAGGGCTAGTTGGTAACTCATGTTGAATAGTACTTACTCCCCAAGTAGCCCTATTGATTTCACTGTTCTGCCTCAACTCAAGTCTCAGGGTTGTGAAAATGATGATGTTAGGAGGTGGTGAAAGTTCCTTGTGGCCCGTGCTGGTGATCTGCCGGTGGAGGGGATTGCTGTTTGTACTGAGGGGAGGGTGCTTCTTCGCCTCCTCACTCTCTCACAGAGGCTGGGCAGGATTCCTACCTAACGTTCAAGAGAATGCAAGAAAGGTGGTCAGCTACTGTGCTGGGTGGTACAACATGCTCTTAAGAGGACATGGTCTATAAGCCACTAACATGGGTAGGTCTACAGCTGGTATCACACATATTACATTGCTAGGCCAAGGGCACTTGCTGCAACTCTTCAAAGGAGAAGCTCTGTGCACCCTAATGTGTAATGTGTAGAGCTGGCTGGAATTTTTCTGACAGAACATTGTTCTGTCAGGAAGTGCCATTTTTAAAAATCAAAACATTTTGCAGAAATATGTGGATTTCAACACAATTTCAAAGAGAAAAAGAATTGGAAGGAAGCATTCTTTTGGGAATGGAAGGTTTTGATTTTCCATTTCAAAATGACTTTTCTTTTCTCTGACATTCGATAATATACAATAAAAAAAATTGAAGTCACAATGAAACGTTTTGATTTAATCAGAACAAAATGTTTCAATCAACTCAATTTTTTCCCTCCCAGAATTCTGTTTTGGAGGAAGTTCATAATGTTTTTGCTTTTATTCCCTTTTGGAATAGAAAAATAGCTTGAAATCACAGAATTCCCCTTGAAAAGGAAAATCGACTTCTCGCCCAGCTCTAGTAATGGCTACCTGGCCTCATCATCCTGCCCAATATCATCAAAATGGCTCTTCTGTATGCTACATGCTGGCAGCATGCCTCCCCCACCCACATCTCAGCCTGACTCCTACATGTCAGGGCCGGATTTCACCCAAAAATGAAGATACTGCATAGCTATGAAAATAAAGAAAAAAATCATGACATACACTCTACCTCAACCAAAGTTTAAACAGAGAAGATGCATGTGTATAGCTTTAGTTGCAGAGGGTTCTAAGGTCTGTATCTATCTGCTTTTCTGTTGTTTTTTATATACACTATATCTTCTATATAATTCCCTGTAGGAAAACATATTTACTGCATCTAGGCTTATAATGTCTCATTGCCCTCTGAGGTGTTGAGTAGAAAATTTGCCATTACAGGACAATCATTGTTAGCAGAAATGGGCCCAGAGTAAAGCCGCAGGATATTGGAACTCTTTTGAACTTGGGAAAATCCAGATTCCTGCCTGGATCTGAGCTTTCCCAACTGGTCCCATTTTTAAGTTTTGTATGTCTACTAGTTATACAGTTTAGTATCTGTATCAGGCTGGCTGAGGGGATTGTGACAGCAGAGGTGACTAGGTCACATGAAAATACTGGTCTGGCATCTGGCAAGTGTGTATACAATTATATACATAACCCTTCTGCCAGGTGGTTAACAGCAGCAAAAAGGACATGGTTCAATATAGCTAGGGGTCCCTCTGACAAGTAACTAAACCAGCTCAAGTCCCCACCCAGAAACCTGGGAAAACTAAACACACCCTCCCTGTGTGCCCTTAATAGGCAGAACTTCCCCACTCACAAGTACTCAGACTATGTACAAACAAGGAAATCTTTATTATGGGAAAAGGAACAGTCATAAACTTAGGAAAACACAGAAACAGAACATAAATGCAAATAAAGAGTAACCTCAGCCCCATCCAGTAACTTTGGCAGTGGTCCATCTAAATCGTTTCTCACCCACCAGTAAAAATGTTCCACAGGTAATAGTTCTTGACTGTACCACCTCACCATCCACCAAACACCACTCGCAGTTTAGATCAAAGAGTATCAGTAGTCCAAGTGTCACTTTGCAGGTCTGTCTCCAGACCCAAGGGAAGTGCTTGACTGGTCCTGCAAAGAAGTGCCACCAACTTAGTGATTCAGCTTTATGAAGGTGCTGGGTATGCAGGCCTCAGTGGCATCTGCTCAGCTCTGCTGCTTTCCTCTGCATTGTTTTGGCAGCAAAGTCCTCAATCTATCTCTCATTGCAGAGTCCTCTGCACCATCTCTTAAGCAAAGTCCCCATGGTAAGGAAGCCAAGTGCCCTTGAGCAATGTCCTGGCAACTTGGAAATGAGCTCTTTGCCACTCGGAACCTCTCTAATCGTCACTAGAGGAATTGTGGGTAGTTAGCCTATACAAATGAGCCTATCTATGGCAGCACTTTCCCCTTTTCACCAACAGAGGGAGTAAAAAATTCTTTCCTCTCTGGAGCTTCTGGCCATAAGGTTTATATATGAAAATAGGAATGTGCATAGTAAATATGTAACTATGGATGTTTGGCAAAATAGTCTAACGTGTACCATAAATTTTCAGTAGCACATTCACTGCAATACATAAGAAGAAATCTCTTTACAAGCATTATTGAAATACATCTTCCTCTGGGATGGAACATATCTTGTAGCATACTGGAATGCTGCACAATAGTCTGGGCCAGGAAGATAAGAAGACAACCATGCTGAATTTAAATTATAAGCATAGGTGCTGGAACTAGAGGTGCTGGGGGTGCTACAGCACCCCCTGACTTGAAGTAGTTTCCATCATATACAGGGTTTACAGTTTGGTTCAATGATTCACAGCGCCCCCACTATATAAATTGTTCCAGCACCTCTGATTATAAGCGGGGAGGAGGTTACAAGTAAGCAAAACGTCATTATGCCGCCTGTGTTAATATTTTTATTCTTGTAGAAAGTGCTATGGGATCGTTAATATATACAAGTGGTCAGGTAGTCTTTGGTTTTATGTCTAATCCAAACGACAACATCTCCAACAATACACTGGCTCCTAGCATCTTGCCAGAGAAAGGCTCCATAGAGAGGTGAGAATGCCAGCAACTGAATAACCAATACTGCTTCCTAGAACATACAAGGTTTTCTATGGTGGCTTTACATTTAAATATCAACCCTATCTTTATGCGCTAACCAGCACTATCAATCAATTGATCCAATTAATCTAATCTAGCTATTTGTTTATTGACATGGCTGCATCTTTGTAGTGTCTGAGTGCTCACTCCCAAGAATTTCAAAATAGAAATAGCAATAACCATACATTTATTTTGCTTCCTTTCAACCTTGTAGGAGAAACCGCTTGATTAGTATTTTGAAAAGAGAGAGTGTAAAAGGCCTTACTGAGGCAAAGCCAAGGCTGAGCACTACAAGATCACAGTTTGCGATGGTACGACTATAGGCTACATACTGTTTAGGATTCTGTAAAGATTGGGAAGGGAAATATTTCTTTAGTCTTTGAAGCATGAATGGATGTTGAGCTTTCAGTGGTCTGTAAACTATAACAACATTCTCTCTGCAAGAACCGATTATTGATTTAGTGTTAAAACAAAATAAAAGAGATAACAAAAATCCACCCCTCTCTTACACTGTATATGGATTTTGGATCTCTTTTGTTGGCAGAAAATTCTACTAATCTCTAAAGGATATACTTTCTGTGCCTCCTCAGACAACCTAAGTGAAGAGAATTCCAAAGATTTCTGGAAAAGCTTTTTAGTGGAGGGAGTAGAGATTAGGTTTTCCCCCCCGGTATTCCTATAATTTACAGGACTCATATAACCATATAACTTTGTGATTACATGGAAAATACCATATAAATACATAGTAATTACAAATTCATGCAGATTACTTGGTAAATACATTCGAAGTTATGGAGTCGTTCAAAGATTAATTATCCTGTAACTTACAGTATTTAAATCATTTTTTTTTCTAATATACCAATATATTTATAGAGACTTCAAGGCTAGTGCAGAAGGGGTTGTGATGGTTATGATCTGAGAGGAAAAAATGAAATTTGACAGGCATGGATTATTTAAAGCATGCAGATGTGAGCCGTATAACCATTACACTTTGATGCAAATCATCGAGGAAAGTACAGGAGGAATGGCCTGTACAGAAAGGTGGTGGGCAAAATAAGGATTTCCTGCTATGGCTTGAAATTTAAACAAATAATCATTTAAGTGGCTGCACAGTATTACATTCTTTGTTGCATGCATTCATGTCAACATCTGGTACCAACATTTTGACAATTCTATTAAAATGCTTCACCATTCCCTATCTAACACCTGTTCACTCTAATTTTCTTTCCTGAGACGCACACCAGTAGACAATGTAGATTCCAAATCATTTATCACTTTTAAAGTGCTTCCATATGTTTTTTTTTGGGGGGGGGGAGGAAGGAGGAGAGGAGGGATCTATCTTAGCCTTAGGCAAATGTTTTCTGAATGTATTAAAATTCAGTACTTAAAAAAAATAGAGTGTAGACACCAATGTTTCATAGCATTCATGTCTGGTAATTATTAGCCTAAATTATGGCTCACACATGACTTGACAAAGTGGACCATGCATTTAAAAAAGCTGTTCAATAGATATGCCCTACTCAATATGTTCCAAGTTATTGAGATGTCAGTCAGTAATCATAAAGCAAACAGCCCTCACTGAAAGGGAACTGCTAAGAGGGCTATGAGCCTCTAGGGACTATCTAAAAATGTCAGAAATGTTACAGTCTAAATGAATGACATCAACAAGAGAGCATGTGTTTAAAAATGCGCACAATTAGTTAATATATTACAATGCTAAATCTCAACCAAAATAGGCTACAGTAGTGGTATGAGGTACAGAGCATAGCAAAAGCCATAGAGTTCATGGGTATTTTGGAAAACACGTTTCCCTCTAACTGGAAAACCATTGCATATGTTTAGAAAATATTACGGTAAAATGAAAAAATACATGCTTTGGTGTGTTTATAGCTCTGGGTATTATGGAAATGGCAAGAAATGTGTGATATCCTTTATCTTCATGTCCATAACAGGCTTGCTTATCATTATGTATATTAAATGAATCCTCATGTTGCTCGTATCATGCAGAGCAAGGTGTACTGTGAATTAATGCATTATTTGTAATCTCTCACCTTTTACAAGGCCGACCATACAAGTCAATCAGCCCTTGCACAGAGATGAGTGTTGTGTATAATATTTGATAATTATTTGCAGTACAGTATCCTTCTACTGGAGATAAGGCCCAAACCTGGTCCCACTGAAGTAAATGGGAGTTTTGCCAATGACTTTAGTAAAATTGGGCCCACAGACAGATTTACACCAAGGATTTTAAGAGAAATGGTGTGATGTATTTAAGGGAAAACTTGGATGTCTGAGACTTGATTGCCTGCATTCTGGGTTATCCAGAATTTGTTCTGAAATTTTGAACTGAATTTCATTTATCAGAAATGCCAGTCACTGGAAAGTTTTGGATGTTCCTTGAAATATTTGGGAAATAGGCCTTCGTCTGTGTTTGGTTTTTAAAGGCACAATAGAAATGTATGCCAACAAACAGAAGACATTTCAAATAAAAGAAGTGGCAGGAACTGCAAATGTGTAAGTCTGTGGACAGTTAAAAATGTCCATCAACACACACATGCACACCTACACTTTCTCACATCTGCTGTTTACTAAATAACATTTCAGCACAGTTTTCATCTTATAAGAAGAGTGTTTGAAACTTGGAATAAGTGCACTTAATTAAAGGAAGGCTGTGAAAATGTGCACTAATCTGATATGACTAATAGCAAAGTGCATGAAATTGCTAATTAGAATTTCATTAAAGGTGCTGCTTTATCAGACTGCGAATATCACAACCTTTAAAATTCTTTCAGGAAGGCTTAATTCCTTTTCAAACAGAAATATTCTTTAAAGACATTTGATTTGTTCTGAAGGAATTTATAGCTTAGGCTGAAACATAAAATGTTGCCAATATTCCACAGGAGTAATATTTGAATAAAAAATACGTATCAGGTACTTTCTTTCATCAGTCAGATGAATAATTTTATGAACACATTATTGTTCAAATAATGCAATCAGCTAAGAAAAATAAAGTTTAATCTTTAGATTATTTCAGACATGGTTTGTTTTTATGCTTAAACTGTAATACTTGATATGCTTTTGCTGTAAAAGGGAGAGGGGCAAAAAAAGCTTGGTTCAAAAGTAATTTATGAATGTTATTTATAAAAAATATGGATGTGAATGGCATTTTGTACAAGTTCTGAATGTCCAGAAAGAGCAAAGAAATGTTACCTTCAAAAACTCTTCTTAGAAAGCCATCAGAAACCCTTCGTTATTATGAAACTCTGTCTTTTAACAATAGTAAAAAAAAAAAATCTTAATTATTCTTCTAAAGTGAAAAATATTAATGTTAGAAAAAACTGAGCTACATGTAAACAAATTGTTTTATATTTAGAAGTAATGTTAAATGCATTTTTGGGTTAATTTCTCTCCTTGGTTAATCTTATTATTTACTCTTTTTCATGTGACAATTGTTCTTCCACACCTCTTCACTTACATCTGTTTTCTTGATAGATACATATTTCTCTACTACTAAGATGTACTTTTAATTTAGGTCATTTATTTTGGGTTTTGCAATTTTATATGCAGCTTTATTTTCCCCATTCATCACCTGTATGTGCAATCCTTCCATTGCAATTTATGATAAAGTTATAGTATTGGACAATGTACATAATTACTACACAGGCACTGGAATCCTGCAGTCCTTCAGAAACAAAACTCCTATTGCTTGAATAAGGACTACGGGATTTGGCCCCGGATTTCTTAAAGAAAATCCATTTTATATTTAGGGCCTCAGCCAAAGACTGCTGAAATCAGTGGACAGGCTCCCATGCAATGCAATAGGCTTTGGGTCAGGGCTTTAGTGAATTCACATCTCTCATAATTCTTACTCAGGCAAAATTCCCATTCACTGTAGGGTCAAATCCTGCTCTATTTCTGCAATTTTGTGCATTGACTTTGGTCCTGAAGTGATTGACAGTTTCGCTTGCATGAGCAATGACTGCAGGATTGGGCCCTAAATGGCTTTGTTCCCTTTGAATATCCACACTTGATTCAACACTTAAAGTTTTCCAGCATAGGTAAATAACATTAGACAGTACTTAAACTAAAGATCATTGAAGCAGACATTTTAGACATATTACAAAATATCCAAGAAGGCTCTTCATCTGTGGATCACAATTATCATTATTAAAACTGGCAAAAAATCTACTTTTGCTAGAATTTAATATGCAGAGCACATTTTTAGAAACTCAAATTAAAAACTAATCAATGCAAATTTACATGACAAAAAGATTCTTGAAAATGGATAAAGTGTGAACAGAAGAATCTTTATTTAGGAGATAGTATATTATTACTTTGTGCATTTTTAAAACCACACGTCAATTAGAGTTTGGTATGATTTCAATTCTTGTTATAGGTATTTTTATGCCAGTAGGTATTTTATCAGTTGGACAAAGTAGCACATAAAAGTCAATTCAGCTTTCCTTCATAAATATGCCAACTTTCTTTATGTACATTTGCTTTCTACAATAAATACATTGATAAAAAAAATCAGTCTAGACATAAATGAATGAAAATTATGCTTGTTAAATCTAATGTCTGGAGTCAAAAGTGAGGTGTCAATCTTACCTATCTAACTTCTAAGCAAGGCAAACAAAGCTGCAAATTATAATGTTTAAGTTTAAATATAGAATTATTGTTCAAATATAGAAAACAATGGTATGGTTGTTCTTTTCATAGCTATACGATTAAGACTATTTAGAGCTCATTTTATGCAAAATAAATGACACATAATTGTGATTTAATTCATTTTAAGTAAATGTCTAGAAACACAATAATAGTCCATACCTTGTTACTTATCAATAATTGAATTTAAGACAGTTTGTAGTAGTTAAAAATAAATAATTGTTCAGAAACACACACACACACACACACACACACACACACACACACACACTAAGAGTATCATATATTATTGTTTCCATAATTATGATAAGGCCACTAGCTATAACAGTATCATTAATGTACTTCTGCACTCCGTTACTCTATTTTATTCTCCCTCTTATAATACCACTACTCTGGAATGCAACGTGCTCAGATCTCCATTGCTAAGAATGGTGAGCATGCTTCAGACATTTATGCTGCATTCCTATTAGGAGTTGTGTTTAGTAAACTGTTTGCTGAGTAAAGATACAATGCTGACATTTACAATTTTGTTATTCAGAAATTATGAGATAGATTTCCATTTCCATGCAAAGAAAAATAACATTAGAGGCTCTCTCTGCTCCTTCTCTAGTAATGTATGTACATTTTCTTTTCTGCAGCTGGGTGGGTCTGTTGACTGGTTGCTATCCAGCCAGAAGGAACTCTGAAATACATTACTTCAGCCAGCCACGGGAGTGAGGTCTTGGGCTGGCCCAGGACATTCCCACAACTTTCAACTATGGGCAGGGGGTGTCCCCCCACCTTTTCTTTTTGGCTGTAGAAAGTAATTGCAGGACAGTCTCCGTGTGTCTGTGTGTTTTACAGGGAATTTAGATACTTAGTAAGAAAGAGGCAGCTTCCATCAGCGTGCGGAGCTCTGGAACTGATTAACGTCATACCTGGAGCTGGAGGCTCCCTAGGATTAGAATTCTCAAGTGAAATCCTACCAAAAAGGAACTTGGGGTGTCAGACATAATCCTCTGCTCTGTAAATACTCAGGACACTTTACAAGGGACAAAAGGGGAACTCTATGTAAATGTAGACTAGCTTGTCCTTGCATTGGCCAAGGAGTGTTGCCAGATTTTTCAGGCTGAGATATAAAGTAATGCAACTGCTGGCCTTGCCATTCACTCATACATGACAACAGTAGCACATGCTGAGAGCTAGAGTGCTTAAACAATTACTATAGAGTTTCTTTTGAAAGTTTGTTTTAATGGATTGAAAGTTCATGAAGGATGCGGATAAGCCCCGAAGGTGACTGGATTTACATCACTCTAATGGAAGGCGGAAAGGTCTCTATTTCTTCCCACAAAATGTGGGTAGCAGCAACTCAGGCTTCCTCACACTGCTGTACCACTGTGTATCAACCCTATTTTGGGAGCCCTGTTCATTGCCATGTCTATTTGGTACTCAGCCTCTATGGTGAAATTGCCAACAAATATAACAATAGTATCAAATAATGGGGTGGGTTTTTAAATCTGAGAACCTGCTCCTAGGTACTGGTCTGAGACTATCAGTTCATTGCATGTAGGCCACATGAGCAGACAGACATCAAATAATGAAAGATTTTGGATGTGGGCTGATTTTGAACCATTGGCTAAGGTGTGAAAGGCTCTGTATATTATCATCAGTCCTCAAGCAATCCAGTCCCTCTACAATAGCTTTTCCCCTACAGACTGAATATGCACATTTCGAAGCAGGGTTCCAGCTGGGCCACTCTTTACAGAAATGGTGTGACTGCATGTATCCCTTTGTTCAATGTCTGCTGTGTGTCCCCCAGCTGGTCCACAGGGGATGAGAGTCTACTACAGCTACCAACTGATGGAGTTACTCCTTTAGCTCCAGTAGTAGATGCTCACACTTCTAATGCTGGAGGCTGCAGATATAATACCTGGTAATGACCCCTGATGGTGGTTTTTGGATGTAGAAGATCCATAAACCAGAATGGAAAAAGGTTTTACTAAAAACATTCTAAAACAAAATTTCCAGGCATTTGGGCAGCTGAAAACACACTTGAAAACACCCGATTTGGGATCCTAGAATATGCCAAAGTATGGTTATAGTTAGATGTATTTAGATTCTAGTGTGCACATTGTCATTAAGATATCAGAGATATTCTTGACCATGACCGAGTTCAAGCAAAATGTATTAGGCTTGGCCTCACCTCTTATAAAAAGTGTGAGTGAAGCTTTTAATACATAATTGCATTTTCTAATGGCAGTGACACACTTTTTAAATGGCTGGTAGGCTTCATTCACATGGTCCACTGAATGGCCAGACAGAAAACGTTGCTTGCCCTTCCCTGCTGGTGTGTATGTATTAAATCTACTAATTATGTTAAAGGATGTGTCAATATTCCAACACCTATCATTAGTGAAAGTAGCCTGTAGCATGGAATGGGTACAGCAGTATGAAGCAAGAGGCAAGTAGGGCCAGATGTAGGGTTTGTAAGACCTTATGGGTCATGCTAAAACACAGTCTTTATTTCCTGTAAATATCTTGGATTTTTTCCTCTCCTTTTCTTCTATTTTCTTTTCCCCCTTTCTTCTGTTCCTTTGTCTGTTTTGGCTTCTTTCTTTCTTTCTTTCTTTCTTTCTTCAGTTGTCTTATTTCCACACTCACTAGTTCTGGTTGTCTGCCTCCCCCATTCCTGTCTCTTTCAGAAGGGATAGAACTCACTTGTTCCATAGCACGTGGCACTACAGCTACATTTCTATTTTTAGTGCACTATCTCGATCAGACCTAGCATGGGTATGTCTACCAGAGATGGAAATTATACCTCCAACTCCAATCTAGATATCTCTAGATATCTTTGTACCATCCCTTCTGTTGTCCTCTTTTACATTCCAGCTTCCCGGCTCCCTGTTGTATTTGGGATCTGCTCATGCTCCCATCACATGAAAAAGTCAAGATTACTTTAAGTAACCACAAAAATCCATACAAATATTAATTTTCCTCAAGTTAAATGGAAGAGCCACTTTCCCATTTAAATGCTGATGTGCTTCTCCTCAGAATAGGTTTTTTTTGAGAGTGTGGAAAAAATATAGCATGAGCGCTATTTTCGAAAAAGAAAAATACTTCTTTTCTTTTGCTGCATCAAGTCTGAAAACACAGCTCTATGGACAAGCTGCCAGAATCTGGAATATTTTATCCTAACCTTTATATGTAATCCTGAAAGCCTACCTAATCAATTGAAGATCATAAAATATTAGACTTAATACTGCAAAATGCTGCTTTATAATTCACATAACAAGCTCCTAAATAATTCAAATAGCAAACATATCCTGCTACTCAGTGATGGGAGGTTGTTTAGATCAGCAGGAGAATGTCAACACATGCCACATTTCATAGATCTACTGCATTTCAAGAACCCTATTAAGTTAATTGCTGGTTTCTGATGGCAGAGAGCATGCTGGGAGCACAGCAAGCTTTATTAGCCTTTCGGGCATTTGCAGACATCAGCCATTTTGCCCCTACTTGCATATACCAGGAACAGCATGGAAAATGTAAATCAAATTATGAGACAATAAATGCTCTTGGCACACCTTAGTGTTAGATTCATTTGCGAATCAAAAAAGGTTCTAATGTCAATTGTTTGTCTCATAAAGTTTACAACAATACCCTATATACATTGCAAAATTCTAATAAGGAGCAATTAAGCAATTACACCATTTTGCACTGCATATGTAATGCACATAAAACATGTAATCAAAATGTGGTCCCTCACATCTATTTAATGAAGCTACTCTGAAGGCTATAAATAGAAAAGTAGTTTCAGAGTAAATTCGCAATACAATATACTTTTCATTAGTTACCTGTGCTGTAGTTAGGGTGAGCAGATGTCCTCATTTTATAGGGACAGTCCCAATTTTTGGCTCTTTTTCTTATATAGGCTCCTATTATCCCCAACCCCCATCCCGATTTTTCACATTTGCTGTCTGGTCACCCTAGCTGTAGTATTAACATGCACAGGAATTCTTTGTTCTTACATAAATTTTAAACAAATGTTTGGTCAAAATACCCACCACACGCTATTGTTTAACATATTAAATTTTAACTATTTCTCCGTCCACTTTAATTTTAAATAACTTAGTGATTTCAAAGAGTTCCCAGAGAGGGGGAAAGAAAAAAAAAGTCTCTCTAGAATCATGGACATTTGAGATGGAGAAGTCCTTTCAAGTTATTTAGGGCCTGATCCAAAGCCAATTGAGGTCAATGGGAATGTTTCAAAGGACATCAATGGACTTTGGATCAAACATGTAGTCCATTAATTTGACTACACATTATGGGCCAGCTGGTGTAAGTCAGTGTAGTTCCATTAGCTTCAGTGGACCTCATTCATTATATATATATGTATATGATTGCATACATTGAAATTACACAGGTATAAAGATCAGCGAACAAATGCACTATCATTATAACTGTATCCTGTAACTATAGTATTAAATTAAGTTGTCAAAACAGAGTTTATGCAAAAATAGTTGCATCCAAAGTGTTATAAAAATGGTGTAAAGCTGAGTTACTTCTCAGAAATTAGCCTAGGGAGAAAGGAAACATATAGTTTAAAATACAGCTCATTACTGGCATGGCGACACATCTCTCTTTTGCCTGCTATGGACTCATCACAGATTCACAGTTTTATATCATCTCATAAGGGATGGATGTAGGCTGACCAGACAGCAAATGTGAAAAATCAGGACAGGGGTGGGGGGGAGGGGTAATAGGAGCCTATATAAGAAAAAGACCCAAAAATCAGGACTGTCCCTATAAAATCGGGACATCTGGTCACCCTAGATGGATGCCTCTGTCCTGCTTTTCCTGGTGTGATAAAATATATTAGTTTTGAAATACCTATGGTCTGCATTAACTCATGGAGCTCAGAGAACTCTAAAGTGGCACTTGTAGCAAGGAATATGAATGTAACACTTAACGTGGCATCACCAGGCATTAAATAAATGTGCAGGCCCAAGCTTTCCAATCAAATCTCTCTCAAGTCTCTCAATGCGTCTTTTCAATATATACTTTATACATAGAAAACCTTTCACGTATAGATTATGATTAAAAGGCGATAAAGCTTCATATCTTTTTCAAGACAAAATTGGTGAAGTGTTTTCATGTCCTTGAGGGGGTACTTGAGATCATAGCAGCAGATGTAAAATTTAAACTGAAGTGCCTCTCCCAGGCCACTGTACATGTATGAAATGGGTAACATGGTAAGCACTCATTAGTAGAGAGTCTCTATGGGTTTCAGGCAGTAGATACTGAATTGCAATCAGTAATAAGGTGGCCAGGTAGAGCCCTGAATTCCCTTCTGTAGTTTCTTAATCCATTGCAGCTCACATAGGACAAATGAATCTAAGGAACTGCATCCATATTTGATGTTTCATAAAGGATTGTACTGTACATATTTTGCTAGAGGAAAAATGTTTGCTATTTATCTAATAAGCTTGTCCCTTTTCCTGGTTGCCAACAATAATGGTATATAGCATTGAACAACAAAATGACAGATCTCTGGGTATCATGCCAATAAGTGGTCTCTGATAACATAAAGAACAGACTGGAAAATCAGTAATTAGAGAGGTGCAGAGATTATGAATCATTTGGGCTGTTTTATAGTTTACTAGAAAGTATATCCCTGAAACTTTTGCTGTAAGAAACCAAGAACTGTGGAATCTAAAATATTAGGCACCCAGCAGAGTTTTTATACAGTAGTTTCCCTTAATCTCAAAAACATCTGTTCATTTTTAAAAGTAAATCTGTACACAGTTTACATTTTAAGGAGGGCTAGATGCCACACTTCAATTTCCTTTAAAAAAAATTCACTGTATTTGCAATCTGTATTTTCTTTGCCCCTGCTCTTTTTCTACTGGCTTTACCTATGTGCCTAGGAATAAAACTGACTTCTTTCCCCAATCAAATAGTATTTAAAGCAAAATGATTCCACAATGTTTGATATCACAGTCCCATTCTCCTTTAGCCACAACCTTAACATCCTGAGGAATGCAAAAGAGAAAATACCTTTTGGAGACAAGGAGGAGATTTTTATTGTACTCAGTAACTGCAGAACTTCCAGGGCATATCACCTTATGGATTACCCGTTCATTACACATTGTCCCATTTCATAGCACAAATGAGATTTACCTCAATTTAAGGCTGAGATGAAGTTTTGAAGCTTCATTTGATTTTTCTGCTTCAAAGGAGAAAGGTCTCCAAAACACACACACCGGGTTCTCACCACACAGAATTGATTTGTATGGTGGCAGCTCTTCCATTCAGTGACTTGACTGGAGATCCCTTTTCTGGTAACGCCTATCCAGCGAATCAAGGGCTGGCAGAAGGAGCAGGGAGACAGCGACTGGTAGATTTCTTTCTTTTCCCTGAGCCATTGGTGTTGGTGTCCAGATTGCCTGCGGCACTAAGGATTTGTTTTCCAACAAATCTTCAAAAGCAGACAGTCTGCTTGTACGATAGCCACAGCAGGATTGCGCTCCTTGTCTTATTCTCTGAGCCTCAACAAACAAAAAATGACACACACAAAAACATTGAACAAGCACATCCTCCCTTCATAATCATAAGACACTTTCCTCGTGGCTTCACAGCAGCCAAAAAGAGTGGAGGGAAAGGAGGAAGTCTTTAGAACCTACTCACACAACGTGTCTCCTTAAAAACCCATTTTGAACAGCGCTAATATTTAATTATTTCTGTCTGTCAAGGTGCCTAGGCACCCATCACTGTAGTATCGGAGAGCCTCCCATGTATCTAAATAAGGAATTAACAATAAGGGACACCCAGTTTCCTTCCTCTTAGCCAGTGGGGAAAAATGCTTGATTAGATTCGTTTATCGGCTTTTTTGTTTGACTACCTGTTTACAGTGATCATATTGGTTGACAGTTTGATTGGTCTGGGGGAATGTAGCTGTGATGGGAGGTCATGGCATAAGAGCCAAAAAAACCTGATGAGGTTCAACAAGGACAAGTGCAGAGTCCTGCACTTAGGACGGAAGAATCCTATGCACTGTTACAGACTAGGGACCGAATGGCTAGGTAGCAGTTCTGCAGAAAAGGACCTAGGGGTCACAGTGGACGAGAAGCTGGATATGAGTCAACAGTGTGCTCTTGTTGCCAAGAAGGCTAACGGCATTTTGGGCTGTATAAGTAGGGGCATTGCCAGCAGATCGAGGAACGTGATCGTTCCCCTTTATTCGACATTGGTGAGGCCTCATCTGGAGTACTGTGTCCAGTTTTGGGCCCCACACTACAAGAAGGATGTGGAAAAATTGGAAAGAGTGCAGCGGAGGGCAACAAAAATGATTAGGGGTCTGGAGCACATGACTTATGAGGAGAAGCTGAGGGAACTGGGATTGTTTAGTCTCCAGAAGAGAAGAATGAGGGGGGATTTGATAGCTGCTTTCAACTACCTGAAGGGGGGTTCCAAAGAGGACGGAGCTCGGCTGTTCTCAGTGGTGGCAGATGACAGAACAAGGAGCAATAGTCTCAAGTTGCAGTGGGGGAGGTCTAGGTTGGATATTAGGAAACACTATTTCACTAGGAGGGTGGTGAAGCACTGGAATGGGTTACCCAGGGAGGTGGGGGAATTTCCTTCCTTGGAGGTTTTTAAGGCCCGGCTTGACAAAGCCCTGGCTGGGATGATTTAGTTGGGAATTGGTCCTGCTTTGAGCAGGGGGTTGGACTAGATGACCTCCTGAGGTCCCTTCCAACCCTGATATTCTATGATTCTAAGACAGGGACGTTGACCTGGATTCTATAACCTGTAATGAATTAATGCAGAGTACTGGGGAGATGTGCTTATGGTGACCGGAGTTGCTAAACAAACAGATTATTGCATTTCGTACCATTTGCATTTGGTGTTTCTCAGGATGTGTGGCTTCATCCCTAGATATAGTAAGCTTCAATAACGAAGCCTGAAGTCATAAATATATGAATCACCATGGCCAGGTCTGTGTCTGATAGGACAGCAAATCCTTCTGGCCAGTTGCAGATGGAAGTGGTTGATTTTTGCTACCATGGCTATTTGGTGATCCATAGCACAGAAGAGCTCCAGAGCACTCCACAGCTGACTGACTGACTGAACATTGTGAGGACAGAGGCCCTTGACATTAGGGAATGTGACAGAGGCAAGTTCTTCACAGTGCTTCCCTCTTCCTACAAGTTTCACCTCAGTCCTGCCTGGGTTCAGTTTTAGGCAGATGCTCTTCATCCAGGTGTTGATATCAGCTAGGTACCGAAAAAGTTGGGGGATTATGTTGTTTTCATTTGATGTAAAGGAGATGTACAGCTAGGTGTAGCACACATTGTCTCACCAACTCTTCCAACGGCCTCATTGTCTAATATAGCAGGGGATAGCACTGGGGCTCAGAGGGACAGGAGGATAAGGACTTTAGAGGTGGAGGAACAGTTGCCCATAATGACCATAATTTGGGTACAGTCTGAGAGTAAAGACTTGAGCCATATCTGGGCATTTGCATCCATCCCTGGAGCTTCTTGCAGACACGAGAGGAGTATTTGTTGACCAGTGCTATCCAATGCCAGAAGGATGAAGAGGAAAGGGGCACACACCAGAGCCAGAAGTGAATTTTCAGTGCCATGTCCTGGCCTGAAACCTGAATGAGAAGGATCCATGATACTGACAGCTAAGAGGGCAGAACTGGAGGTTTCTAACTTAGGGATGCTTGGACAAAGTCTTTAGCCTGAGGCAATTTTTTTTTTTTTGGGTACTGGTTGGACTATTGCATATTTTAGAGTGGATGGTAGATTCCACTCATTAAAGGAGATGCTGACAGTCTCTGTTAGTAGGGTACCCAGGAGTTCTATACTCTTTTACCATCTAAGAGAAGCAGGAGTCAGAGTCACAGAAAGTGGCCCTGATTGCCCTCTACTTCCATGACTCTTCCTATGCAAATGAACGGAATTCATGGGAGAAGGACATTGTGTTTCTGGTCCTGTTTTTTCCTTGTTGTTCTTAGAGGCCTGTGAGGCCATCACAGATATAGAGAATTTTCTCTGTGAACTAAGATGATTGTCCTGAAAAACAAAACCACCGAGTCAAATACATCTTAAGTTTTGGGACACCAAAAACCAGACCCAGACCTGAATCTTGGAAATATCCTTTATGGTGTGAATCAAAACAATAGTGTTGGTTGAAAAATTTCAAATGAAACATTTTCCCCTTGGAAAAAGGGTGTTAATCAAAACTGAAATTCTTCATAGGAAAAGACAGATTTTGGCAGAATTTTCCATTGGAAAAATCCAAATAAAATATTTGATTTTGAGTTGAGAGTTACGTGAGGCATCATGGTGGTTCAGCCATAGGAAGAGATCATGGTGTATCATGGGAAATGTAGTCTGGTCAGGGAGCAGGGCCTGTAGATGAGAATGGGGACACAAGAAAACCAGAACCACAATTCCTACCAGTCACCACAATGACTGAGGAAGACATAGAGATTAATGTTAACTAGACTCAAAATGAAATGTTTTCATTCAGGAATGTCACAATTCTTCATTTTGATATCTCCAAATAATTTTTTTCTTCGCTTTTTATTCTGCTAAAAGTGCTGATAATTCGAGGTTTTGTTCAATTCATAAGAACATAAGAACGGCCGTACCAGGTCAGACCAAAGGTCCATCTAGCCCAGTATCCTGTCTACCGACAGTGGCCAATGCCAGGTGCCCCAGAGGGAGTGAACCTAACAGGCAATGATCAAGTGATCTCTCTCCTGCCATCCATCTCCACCCTCTGACAAACAGAGGCTAGGGACACCATTCCTTACCCATCCTGGCTAATAGCCATTAATGGACTTAACCACCATGAATTTATCCAGTTTTCTTTTAAACTCTGTTATAATCCTAGCCTTCATAACCTCCTCAGGTAAGGAGTTCCACAAGTTGACTGTAAGCTGTGTGAAGAAGAACTTCCTTTTATTTGTTTTAAACGTGCTGCCTATTAATTTCATTTGGTGACCCCTAGTTCTTGTATTATGGGAATAAGTAAATAACTTTTCCTTATCCACTTTCTCCACATCACTCATGATTTTATATACCTCTATCATATCCCTCCTTAGTCTCCTCTTTCCCAAGCTGAAGAGTCCTAGCCTCTTTAATCTCTCCTCATATGGGAACCGTTCCAAACCCCTTTCAGGATGAAAACAAACATTGAAATATTGGAGTTCCGCTGGACAGAAAAATCTGTTTGTCTATCAGCTCTGTTGAAGACCCCCAGACCATGGGATTCTTAAAATCTGGATTTGGTTTCTTATTTTGTATCTTAATTAATGTTTAACTGTTAATTCATTCAAATATTTAAAATAAAATAGTGTTTAGTAATCACATAAATTGGAGCTGGAAGGCTTGAGATCTCAGGCATGAGATACTGAGCATGGTCAGGAACTCTGTGTTTACAAGGTGGTCGCTTGTTGTATATTTGACATACTACAGTAATTGCGCCTGTCAATCCAGGCAGCACCTGTAGTACTGCCTTTGGAAGAAGTTACTTGCCAGTTTGCTGAGTGAAAATATGGGAAAATAAGGTAAAATAGATATTGATCATAATTTGAAACTTTTATCCGAACCGCCTTGAATTTTGGTGGGTTGGATAGAGAGTGATCTGTATTAAAACAAGTTTTGCAAAACCAAACCCAGACTCAGGTTTGTGAAAGCAATGTAAAAACCACTCCAGTTTGCTGAAAACTTTTATCTGTTACCCCCACAACTCTGAACTTTGGTGGCTCAGATAAAATAGAAACTGAATCCAAGCAACCTAGTTTTACAAAAGCTCCTCAGCCCTTCTCTAAAAATAAGATTAAAGAAATCCTCTAGGTTGCTGGAGATGATTTTATCTTGTTACACTGCAAACCCCATTCCCTTATTTTAAATCTTCTGTTTTACTAAAGATAACTAATGTGGGTGCAGAGAACCATCATGCTCTATTACATTCTTAAACATAAAACAAGCTACCAATATTGGGGATTTTGGTGGTGGTGGGGGAGATATCGCTGTATTCCCATTTTCTAGAGCAAAAGTTTTTCTATTACACTGATAGGTGTATTCAGATCATTATGAGAAAGGTTGTACTTTCCACACATACTAATGTGAATCTCTATGCACTGAGGAAGCTGGACTCAAAAGACTTGATTCTGATCTCACTTACACTGGTTTTACACTGTGTGTAACTCCGCTGACTTCACTGGAATTACATGTGATTTCACACTCATGTAACTTAGATCAGAATCAGGCCCAAGGAATTTTGGATAGAAAATGGACTGGCAGGAAGATTGTTTAAGATAATTTATTTTTAGTAAGAAACATCAGGTCAAATTCCACCCTGGTGGAAGAGGACACAACTCTATTGACTTTGCTGGAGTTATACCAACTTATTCCAGGGCTGAATATGGATTGTTATATCCAGTAGTTAGGACCTTTAGGTTGCTTATAACAACTATTTTTAAAAAGCATTATTATTAATGCTGCTGCTGCTGATGGTAATTTGTAGAGAACTAATAGTTTGTTAGGCACTTCATAGACAGGTATGAAGACAGGGGGCCAAGTTCTAATCACATTTACACTAGTGAGAAGTTAGTAGAGTTTCTCTAGGTAGATTTGTAAGTGAGATGAGAATCTGGTCCAAGATCCCTGCCCAAGACAGAAAATGTTGAGTAATACAAGAATGCAAAGAAAATTAATTTAACTTATGGTCGTGGTCAGGGCTGGCCTTACCATGAGGCGAACTGAGGCGGCCGCCTTAGGTGCCAGACTGTGGGGGGTCGGGGCGCCACTGGGACCCAGAGTGTAGAAAATTGTGTCTGCTGCTGGTGCATATGTATTCTCTCTGCTCTAGATGCACAGAGATGGTGGAATGCTGTGCTGGAGGAAGGAGGGCACAAGAGACATAACAAGCAGGCAGGAGAAAAGGTGAGAGGGAATAACAGAAAGCAGCAGGAGCTGCAGGGAGAGAGAGGAGGAGGAGCCTCTTATGTACCTCTCTAGCACCCCCAGGAGTCTGGACTGATTAACACCAGCTTCTCAGGGAGCTTCCTGTTTCCTGCTGCTTCCCTGAACCCACCTGAGGAGAACAGGCAGTCAACTGAAGTAGTAGGAGCCAGTTAGGCCCTTAAGATGCTGATATCTTCCCTCACTCAGGCCCTGCTACCAGCCTGCTTATTTGTCCCCTTCAATTGAGTGTTGAGAGCCACTCTAGCTGGCACAGAACAGCAGTCATGAGTGAAAGAGGAAAACGCCCCTCTGGGGCAGCATTCAGAAAAAGAAAGCAAGCAAAGGAAGCTTTTCTATCTAAGCAGGAAGGAGCTCTCCTGAGATACATACACACAAATGTTCACGGTGAGCCTTCCGGCCCCAGTGAGAGTGTGAGTGGTGAGGAGATGCCCGATCTTCCAGTTAGAGTTCAGGTGACCTGGCAGCTACTGCAGCATCCATATCTCCATCTCAAATAGATGTAACCGTGCACATTCCTGAAGAAAAGTGTAGTAGAGGCGCAAGAAATAGCTGCTGCTGAGTTTAGTTCCTTAAGTCTAGATGATCCAGGACTGTGGACCCACTTGAGCAGTAGCCTGAGGGACTTCCTTGTACTCCATGGGCCACAGCAAGTGAAAAACTTCATGTTCCCCAAAGACAATGAAAATAGAAGTTTCCATCCAACACATTACTGGCGTGAAATCCCCAATGGTGACAAAGTGGAGAGGCCATGGCTTATGTACTCAAAAACCCAGAGTGCTGCATACTGTTTTTGTTGCAAACTCTTCCAGTCTAATGTTCCAGACACATTGGGTTCTACACGAATAAAGGACTGGAAAAATCAGGCTAGAAATCTGGCATGCCATGAGAAAACAGCAAATCACCAGAGAGCATTCCATAGGTGGAAAGAGCTTGAGATGAGACTAAGGTTAAAGGCCACTGTAGATGATCAGCATCAAGAGAAGATTGCATCAGAGTCTCTTTACTGGCAAAATGTTCTGAAAAGGCTCATTGCCACTGTGAGAATGCTTGTTACCCAAAACCTAGCACTGCGTGGCGCTTCAGATCAGCTGTATGTGCCAAACAATGGAAACTTCCTTAAAATTGTGGAGTTGATGGCCGAGTTTGATGCTGTACTCCAGGAGCATCTAAGAAGAGTCACCACCCAACAAATGTACACACACCACTACCTTGGAAAAACAATTCAAAATGAGATCATATAGCTACTGGCAACAAAAGTCAAACAGAAGATTGTGGCAGCTCTGAAGTCCGCAAGATATTACTCTGTTATTCCGGACTATACACCTGACATCAGCCATACGGAACAAATGACTTTAATGGTGCGTTTTGTAACAACAACAGAACCTAGTGAAAATGTCCCTGCAAAGGTGACTGTCAGAGAGCATTTTTTAGAACAGGGGTCGGCAACGTTTGGCACGCGGCTCGCCAGGGTAAGCACCCTAGCGGGCCGGGCCAGTTTATTTACCTGCTGACGCGGCAGGTTCGGCCGATTGCGGCCCCCACTCGCCGCGGTTCGCCGTCCCAGGCCAATGGGGGCGGCGGGAATCCGCGGCCAGCACATCCCTCGCCTGCGCCGCTTCCCGCCGCCCCCATTGGGCCAGGACGGCGAACCGCGGCGAGTGGGGGCTGTGATCGGCCGAACCTGCCGCGTCAGCAGGTAAACAAACTGGCCCGGCCCGCTAGGGTGCTTACCCTGGTGAGCCGCGTGCCGAACGTTGCCGACCCCTGTTCTAGAATTTAATTACATTGATGATACTACAGGAGCTGGTATGACAAATGTGCTTCTTAAAAAGCTGGAAGATATGGGAATTGCGATAGCTGACATGAGAGGTCAGGGCTACGATAATGGTTCCAACATGAGAGGAAAGACTGGAAGAGTGTAGACATGGATGCAAGAGTTAAACCCTCAAGTTTTTTTTGTCCCATGCAGTTCTCATTCATTGAACTTGGTGGTCAGTGATGCAGCTTCAGCTTCTAGTGAGGCTGCTGAATTTTTTGATGTAATTCAAAGCATCTATGTATTTTTCTCTGCATCAACTCATCAATGGCAAATTTTGAAGCAACATCTGGGAACGTCCTCTCTGACACTGAAACCACTGAGTGCCACATGATGGGAAAGTCGAGTGGAGGCGATAAAGCCTATCGAACACCACATTGGGAAGATAGATGATGCCATAGTTGCCATTATGGAGGATAATGCTATGACAGGAACTGTTTGTGGGAGAACAGTGGCAGAGGGAAATGGAATCACCAGAAACATACATAACTTCAAATTTCTGTGTGGCTTAGTGTTGTGGCATGACATACTGTTTGAAATAAATGTTGTAAGCAAGACACTCCAAGGTGTTGACCTCGATAATCTGGAGCAATGGAACAACTGGACAAAGCAAAGTCATACCTACAGTCTTACTGGTCAGATGAGGGATTTCAAAATGTTCTAAAGAGTGCACAGAAGTTGGCAGAAGAACTTCACACTGAAGCTATTTTCCCACCCATTCAAGAATACAAGAGTCACCGAAGAAGAAGACATTTTGATTATGAGGCACAGGATAATCCCATAAGAGACCCCAAACAACAATTCAAACTTGAATTCTTTAACCAGGTGCTAGATTGTGCAATACCATCAGTTGAAGAGTGTTTCATGCAACTCAAGGAACACAGCAGTATATTTGGGATGTTGTATGATATTCCAAAACTCCTCACTATATCTGAAGAAGACCTACACCAGCAATGCAGGGCACTAGAGACAGTGTTGACACATGATGACATGTGCGATATTGATGCGAGTGATTTAGGTGATGAACTGAAAGCCCTTTCAAAATATATTTCAGCAGGATCAACTCCAAAGGCTGTTCTGGAATATATATGCAAAAATAAGATGACCACCCTCTTTCCAAATGCTTTTGTTGTTCTGCGCATACTTCTAACACTTCCTGTAACAGCTGCCAGTGGAGAACGCAGCTTCTCCAAGCTGAAGTTAATAAAAACACATCTACGCTTCACAATGATACAGGAGAGGCTGGTCGGCCTTGCAACCATCTCAATAGAGCATGAGCTGGCCCAGACTGTGGACCTTCAGGAAGCAGTTCAAATCTTTGCAACAAAAAAGGCACGGAAAGCACCACTTTGATTATTTAGGGGGGAGGGATAGCTCAGTGGTTTGAGCATTGGCCTGCTAAACCCAGGATTGTGAGTTCAATCCTTGAGGGGGCGATTTGGGGCAAAAATCTGTCTGGGGATTGGTCCTGCTTTGAGCAGGGGTTTGGACTAGATGACCTCCTGAGGTCCCTTCCAACCCTGATATTCTATGATTCTATTCAAACAGATAAAAATGATCGTGTTTACTATGCAGACAAGAAAAGTTACATTTGCTGTTCAGGCGTTTGAAAGTTAAGTGTTACTTAATATTTTTGAACAAGGCATTTTAAGTTGTTAGTTCTCCTTTATTGGGGTAGGTAGCAGAGCAGTACCATGAGAGGAGTAGAACAGGAAGAAGGCAGAATTGAGACCTTTCAAAGTTTTGGCCCAAGCGAGGGGACATGGGGGCGTCATTTGAGCTCCCCGCCTCAGGTGCCAAAATGTTGTGGGCAGGCCCTGGTAGTGGTTTCCTTTGCTTTTATTCTTGCTATATCAGAGACAGAGTGGGACAAATTCAGCCCTGGTGTAACTCCATCATTGATGTCAGCTGAGTTAGCCCAGGCATGAATGCGGTCCATTCTGTCACACGTGGCATTCAGATACCAAATTGTGGAATACAATTTACCAGCATGGGATCTACAACAGGGCACTTGATTTTGATGTTGCCTATAAGTCTGTGTTAGGTGCAGACTTGTATGGGATTAGTTTAGCCAACGCATCCTTTGGAACAGCAATTTAATTTGAATCACTTTGTGAAGAATTGTTCGAGAATAAGACCCTGCATAAAATACTTGCAAAGCATGTGTAAAGCCCCTCTGTGGTAAAATAGAATTGTTTTGACTGGCCATATATGTTTCCTGTGTAAATCCGCCACATCCTGGTCTATAGCTCACTTGCATATCAAGTTTTCATGTGAATCAGATTCCCAGGGCATCTCTGCAGAATAATAAAGTCATACATGACCATGTAAATGATATCCCTGAAAAAGCCCCTTAGTCCGCCTTTCAAAGTTATTTTCCAAAACCAGATTTACACATTCCATTTTCAAAAGCCACTCGGATAATCACCAAAACAAGAGATCTCCACTGCACACAGCTTTAATTAGTAAAAACTGACTTATTTTTTCTTCCTACAACAATAGCTTTATGTGTCTTAGAGAAAAGGGGACATCTAAATGGGACCAGTGTTATTTATTCCAACTGAGAGGGCACATCCCCCCCACCGCACACGCTTTCATACAAATAATTTAAAGCCAGTATTTTGGTAGTTTAAAATCATAACTTCTGCATTTGTTTTTTTCATGACTACCCCATGTAGAAGATACAAAAGCAGTCGAACACATTAGCAATAGATAATAGAGTCTAAATAAACATAATAAGCTTTCTTATATGTCTCCAGACCAAACCTTATCTAAAAATACCCTAATGAAGCTGAACCATCCAATTATTTGTTTCTTGCAGGAACCCCTTATTAATGATAGTGCAGTGAGGGAAAAAACATTAATTATTGGACACAGTGGGATCTTTTACATTCTGTCTAGTCTGGACAGCACCAATTAATACAACAATTATTATCAACTACCATGGCAGGTTCACTGAGCACAGCTCCTATCTGCTGATTGGGTAGGGAATGTGGGACAGCTTGCTCACTGTGTGCAGATTACTCACACTTAGGGTGTTGTTTTTTTTTTCATTGCTATGTTAGGGCTCAATCCTGCCAATACTTAGATTGGTGAACTACTTTATTCACAATGCAACTACTCATATAATGGGTACAGTTAGTCATGTGCCTAAGCAGTTCCAGGATGGGGCCATACAGCTGCAGGACAGCATTATAAGAGAGCTGCCATTTTCTATTTCATGTCCACCCTTTGTCATTTAATGGGTCTGCTTTCTGGATAATATGAGCATGACAGTGGAGGTTTCCAAAGCTGTGCTTTCTGTAGCTACCTCAAAACAATAGTTTGCAAACAGAAAAGCAAACTTGGAAACGATTTATTATTAGCACCATCACTACATGCCCAAATAAATTTGTTAGTCTCTAAGATGCCACAGGGACTCCTCATTGTTTTGGCCGATACAGACTAACACAGCTACTACTCTGAAAAGTGGTAGTAGCCTTCTTGGTAAAATTCAACCTGAGGCAGAAACCAAGCCTGGAAAACTCCTGCTCAAAAGGTTAAAGCCTGTTAAAGTTATAAGCAATTAAATAGAGGAGTTTACAATGGAAAGTGCTGGAGAACTCTAATAACAGGCACTACTACTGCACTGCCTATAACAACAATTCACCTTTTATCCATTGAAGATAAAAGGACACGATGAAGGAAAATCAAGTTCTTCAGCCATCTTGGGGAGATCTCATCTAAGCTCACACACCATTACTCTCCTGTGGTTATCACGATACTATCAGAACTACTTTGATATCTATGTAGTCTTATATCTCAGTTATCTACATTTCATACTCTGTGTATTTATTTCAGATGGACCTAATCTGAAAAATTCAGATCTAAATCCAGATCCAGATTTTGAATTCTACAAGGTCTATGGCTGCTTGGAGTTGAAGTTTTGGTTCAGGATCATCATTAGCTATGGTAATTACAAGGCTTTTACACACACATTTCCACATCCTATATCTGTTTCTGTCCACACACATCAACACAGAAAAACAGCATGGGAATATGTAATTAAAGATCACATACATTGTGATGCCTATGTAAAAGAGGGCAGAGTTAAGATTGTGAGGAAATCTTAATTTTAGCATTTCTTGACTTTTGAGTGCTTCACTTTGCAACCTTAACATCCTTTTAATGTAGTTTTTTGTGTGTAATACACCCACACTTACACACACATACAGTTATAAAAATATGCATGAACAATATATATGCCAGACCTTTGAGACCATGGGCCTGTATCTCTATTGTCCTGTATTATCTGTGGTCATTTACATCAGTGCAAAATGAACGTGAAGTGCTACCAGAACAGAATGATAGTATATTAAACCTACTTTGTGCTGAGGTAAATGATTGCACAGGGTGCATGATTATGAAGAACCAGGTCCTATATGTTTAAATGAAATTAGTGGTACGTAACCTATAAATAATATGATTCTAATATGATTATATATCATTATATTTTGTATAATTTTGACATGATTAGGGTGCCAATATCTACACATTATCCTATCAAAAGCAAATGATACACATAGTACTAAGGTACTGACAAAATTTAATCAAAGATACAGTCACAGTAATTTTATGTAACATTTGTACCTGATAACTTTGGTCACATTCCTTTGTCAGCAAGCAGGCTGATAGTTCAGGATCACGCTCCTATTTAAAGATTGGATCCATTTGTCATATATCTTAGTGTACTGTATAATCAAGGCTCAGAAACCTCAGTCTCTTCCCCTCCTCATCCACATGATCACCAAATCTAATCGGTAAAATGCTAACAACATGATAACCTTGAGGTAGACTTCAAGATAGTAACAATGTGATATTATCTATGATACTCTTTTCCTGTCTGTTGTTTTGTGTGTGTGATTTATCTGTGTGTGTGTCTCTCTCTTTCTCTCTCCTCCATAACACCATTGCTTCCTAAAAGTCAAGAAGTGTTAAAATACTCTCCACTACAGGATAATCCATTTTCCAAATAAAATTTAATTCCTTAAAGCTTCACATCCGGGAGAAACATCCAGAAACTACATCTCAGCACCAGGGAGTTGGCATTTCCAGCTCTGAAATATCATTCCTAGAAAATAAAAACACTATGTCTAAAGAGGCATTTCCTTTGGAAATGTCGTGAGAAAAGGCTTTGCCCAGACAAATGTTTTTGTTTGATTATAAGCATTCTTCTAAAATTGAGGATTATTATTAAAAATGCTGATTAATGTTACATACTAGCAAAGCTAGTCGGTGACATTATAGGACAGTATAGTATAGGTATTCTGTTTTTCTCCATACAACATAAACCAAAGCTTGCACAGAAGGAAGATGAAGCTTTCAAGTTAACATTGTTAAATTGTAAATATGATATAACGCTTTTGTCTGCAGTAAATTATGCAAAGCGAGGCATTTTCAGGTGATTTCTGAGTCTAGTTTCAACACATTTCATCATCTCAAAGATAATGGAGAAAAGTTTTGATTGCAGCAGATATAATCAGTTTATTTGAGAATCTTTACTAGAACATGCTCCAATGTAGCTTCTCTCCATCACAGTATTAACACTTATGGAAGCTTTCTTCATTTGCATGAACTCTTTTCAAATTATCGAGAAGCTAGTAACTAATGGCCTGATCCTCCAACCGGGGCCAGCGGCAAGTGAGACACTGGCCTGCAGCGGGTGCTCCTGAGTGGACAGAGCTAATTCCCAGGACAACCAGCAGGAGGCACCATGGCAGTGAGTCGTAGCACCATTACACCTAGGAAAAATTATCTTCCTGACCCTGAGCATGTGAGCAAGAACCAGTGAGTGAAGCACCTGAGAGAAAGAATGCTCAATGCCACCTCAGAGCCCAGGCCCTCCTCATCCAATGCCCCATCTCCAGCACCGGCTTTCTCTGATGCTTCAGAGGAAGGAGATTAAAACACCAAACAAACCACAAAATATGGGGGGGTAAATCCCTTCCTGACCCCTGCAGGTGGCTGCCTGAAACCCTGAAGCATGAGCTTTTAGGAACATAAGACATAAACTGGAAGTAAGCCTGAGTGCTGTTCGACTCTGCCCCCACCTCACAAGCAACCCCATCATATGATTGTGCTCAGACATTTGTCCAACTCTTTCTTAAAACTGATTAAATTGTTTGCCCACACAACTCCTATTGGGAAGCTGTTCCAGAACCTCAGCCCTCTGATGATTATAAACCTTCTTCTGGATTTCCAGCCTGAATTTATTCATGGCCAGTATATACCCATTTGTTCTTGCCAACTTTGACATTCATCTTAAATAGCTTTTTTGCCTCTGTGGTTGTTTACCCCCAGATATATTTACAGAGAACAATCACATCCCCTCTCTGCCTTTATTTTTTGTGAGACTAAACAAGCCAAGCTCTTCGAGTCTCCTCTCATAAAATAGGCTCTCCTTTCCCCTGATCGTCCTAGTAGCTCTTCTCTGAGCTTGTTCCGGTCTGAATTCATCTTTCTTGAACATGGGTAACCAGAATTGTACACAAGATTCCAGATGAGGTCTTACCAGTGTCTTGTACGAGGGCATTAATACATCTGTCTCTCTGCTGTAAATGTCTTACCTGCTACATCCTAGGATCACATTTGCCTTTTTCGCAGTCACATCCCACTGGTGGCTCATAGCCATCCTGTGATCAACCCACACACCCAGGTCTCTTTCCTCTTCTGTTGCTTCCAACTGATGATCCCCCAACTTGTAGCAGAAATCCTTATTATTAGACCCAAAGTGCACTTTGTACTGTTGAATTTCATCCCATTTCCGTCACTCCAGTGTTCAAGGTCATCCAGATCTTCCTGTATAATATTCCAATTCTCCTCAATATTGACGATGCCTCTCTACTTTGTTCCATCAGCAAATTTCATTAGCACAGTCCTATTTTTTTGCCAAGGCCATTAGTTAAAATATTGAATAAGATTGGTTCCAAGGCCAATCCTTGAGCAACTCCACTAGTAATCTCCCTCCAGTCCAATAATTCACCTTTCAGCATAATTTATTGACTTATCCCCTTTAGCCAGTTTCTTATTCACCTTACAGTTTTTGTACAGATCCCCTCTTCCCTAATTTAACTAATAATTTCTCATGTGATGCCCTGTCAAATGCTTTATTGAAGTCCAAGTGTAATATATCTACTGTATTTCCCTTATCTGAAAAATCTGTTATTTTCTCAGAGGAGGAAATCAGGTTAGTCTGGGATCTACCTTTGGTAAACCCATGTTGCATTACATCTCGTTTACCATTTATCTTCATGAATTTAATTATTCTTTCCTTTACAATTTGTTCTAAAGCCCAGCATTCTACAAAGGTCAGACAAACAAGTCTGTAATAGCATGGATCACTTTTTTTTCCTTTCTTAAATATAGGCATAATGTTAGCTATTCTCCAATCCTATGGTACTATGATTTATAGATAAAAAGATTTATTAAAAATCCTTACTACCAGATGAAAAATTTCATGTGCCAGTTGTTTCAATATTCTGGGATGGAAAATATCCAGTCCTGCTGTTTTGAGCATATTAAACTCTTTCAGTTTTTCTTCCACCTCACATGTGGTAATTTCCACTTCTAGACACTCATTTCCATTAGCTGTCCTGCCTTCATGCTCATGTTCCATATTATCATCCTTGCTAAAAACTGAGGCAAAATATTCATTTAGTTTTTGGGACATACCTAGATTATCTTTAATGTCTTTCCCATCCATGTTGCATAGCTGCCCAACCTCATTCTTCCTAATTTTCTTTTTACATATATCACTAAAAGTCCTCTTATTATTTATTTTAGTTTCCTTGGCAAGAGCTAATTCGTCTTGACTTTTAGTAATTCTCACATTATTCCTACATTTTTCAACCTCCACAAAGTACGTTTCTTTGCTGATCAACACATTCCCTTTTTCCATTCCCTACAGCCTCTCTGCTTACTCCTAATAACCTTTTTTGAGGTGGCTATTCATCCAACTGGGTCTGGAGCCTTTTCCTGCAAGCCATGTGTTTAATAGTATTATTATCATGGGATGATATAGCCCTATTATCAAGTCTTACTGAATGCTCTCACAGTGCCTTTAACCCCTTATGCAAATGCAATGAAAATCATGTGTGTTCACATAAATTCCCATGGGTCATTGGTAGAAAAGAAAGAGACAGAAAGGGTTTGGTAGTTGGATCAGATAAGTATCCATATGTTTTAAGGCCCCCGCTGTGATCTAAAAGCAGTCACACTCTCTCCTCCAGTGATTCCCTCTTCAGACCTCTGGCTCCCATTCATTAGTTATTTCCAACTCTTTATAGAAAAGTCCTATAGATTTTAACAGAGCTCTAAACAATAATGTGCTACAGATAATGAATAGCATCCTATAGAAATTACTCTAAATTCGAGATGAGGAAAAAAATTCAAAACTTTTTTCAACAGAAACTGGCTTTTCGACTGAATGGAAATTGTCACAAAACAAAATTCCATTTTCATCAAAAAATTTCAGGCTTTTGTCAAAACTCCCCAATTTTTGGGGGGAGTCTAAAATATTTATTTTCTTCTTCTAGCCAACACCACCCAGGTAACATTACCTAGCTCATGGCTGACTGACAAGCTGAATTAGTAACTTTCATGTAGAAGAAAGTCATGCTCAAATCAACTCATAAAGAAAATTCTGAAGCAAGACTCATGCTTATGGAAATGGTCTCACCCACTTCTCAACAAACAGCTCTTAAGACACCAAGTACAAAAGAGGTCTTATGTCCTCCAAAGAGAAATATTTTCCTTAAAACTGAAACGTACTAAACAAGGCTATCAAATATACTGTTAATTTACTGGGTGACAAAATATGACTGAAAATTTCTTGAGTTTTAATTGTCTTATTTTAGTAACAAGCTACAATATAAACAAAAGTGCTGATTAATTCATTTTCTTTTAAGAAGTCTCATGCCAGACCTAAAAGCCTGTTGTTCTGTCTAGTTAAACACTCATGCATTAAAATGCTAATAATTAAACTGTTACGACTGACTAATGAACTCTGCCAACTATAAATGATGGTCTTGTTAGATTCACTGCACAGCAAGGCTTCCTTTGTACTGAAAAAGTTAAAGGTTAAAGAGCTCTTGAAAACAGCGAGCAGCATCTAGAAGTAATTACATTTTTTTCCTGGAAACTAGTAGTTGCTACAATAATGTTTCAATTCGCACTCAGAAAAAAAATTTACTATGAGCTCTATTCATCAGAGGCAATCTGTAGCTTTCTACACCATGGCAGGTTGCTGCTCTGGCTTCTGCATCCAGCTTACTCAGACTAAGATCTAACAGGCTGCAGAACTCTTTTATTGGTCCATCCCATGGAAAATGAAAAGGCAGATTCTTCAGGCTTGATTCACAGCCCTTGTTGAATATCACTCACTTCAAATCATTGACTACAATGGGAATACTTGTGTGTAACTCTAGGTTTATTTGCAGTATATTATTTAGCCACTAGATGTCTCTATGCATAGAGTTTCCAACAGTCTGGCCCCTGGTAAACAAAGGAGACAAAACTGGAACTCAAGCTCTGTGGAAGTCTGTTTATATCAGTAGTTGTAGCCATGTTCCTTAATAAACATTATCTATTTAAGAAGATCTGAGATTCTGTATATCATTACAGCATGAGCAAGTGCTACATAATGTAATCAAGGGTGGCAGAATCAGGCCTCTCCTGTGAGCCTCATGACCTGCTTATCAGATGTTCCTTGCCCTTATACGGAATCAATAATCATTTTCTATTTACTTACATTATATCAGCTCACACCTGGATTAATACTTAATGAAGATGTTGAGAGGATGGGTCAAAGTTTCTGTGTATCCTAGTGGAAATATAGCTAGTAGCCAACATAGCTAATCCAAAAAACACTGAAGGTATACAGAAATGGAAGTGTTCAAAAAAAGAAAAGGGTATCTGTTTTCCTATGTATGTATGGCTTTTATGTTATGCCCATCAGTATAGTGACTAGATACAAATATTCATTTGCATGAGATATCACTAAAGAGAGCCAATTCAAACCAAGATTTAACCATTTGAAAAGTTATATTAATTAAGACCCAGTTAAGGCTATATTTGGCGAAGGTCATTTTAACTATATCTTACTTTACTGTGGGCTAAATAATGCTGGCTAAGCATAGCCCAGACTAACGAGGAGTTGGGCAGAAGGGAGCTTCCCTAGAGAGAATGTCTCCATTAACTCCCTGACTTGCAGGGAAAGCATGTTTGCTACGAGAGCCCTTTGTGGTGTGTAGCTTATTTTCTCCTGTCTCCTGGTTATCCAGAACCAGCTGACAGGAGCTTGGAGTATGGCTTTGCCTCTTTTCCACAGCCTTCCGGGCAGCTTTTCCCTTATGCACCACTGGGGAACAATAGAATGGATAGTTTTTTCCTGAGTGCAAGCACTGTAGGTATTCCAAAAGAATAGGAAGATTCCATGCACCCTCCCTCATCACTGTGCAGCCACATAAGGGTCATGCAGAATCTGGTCCTCTGTGATTTGCTTGTTCAACAAAAACATGTGTGTGAGAAAGACAGCAGACGGGAAAGAAGATTAAGAAGAATAATTTTTCCTATTTTTTGTCTGCAACTTTCTACCCAGTCAGCTCACCTGTTGAAACGATGTGAAGCTCAACTGTAATGATTTGTTCAAGAACATGAAGGACCAGGTTCTTACACCATTACTCACATGGAGTAATACCTTTCTCCATGAGTGGTGCCACAGACTTCAATGAGCCCAAAGGGAATAAGGTTTCAACATTTGCTCTAGTCTTGGCAATACCTACCAGGGGGTCCCTCAACACATTTTTTGGTGGCCTCAGAGTGCGGCCACCAACTCTTGCTGGTGGCCACGCTGGCAATTTTTCCTAAAATACTTAATTAAATGTAGTAAAAAAAATAAATATGCACATACACATGTCCAAATCATTGTAATGTATTGAATTTTTTTGCAGACTCAATAATAAAAATAATTTACAGTTGTCTCTATTCTTTACTGGATCTAAACAGAATAGAAACACAAATAAAATGCTCTGCAGGTTCTTGTCTTTTTTCTTGTAGTTTCTTTTGCTTTTTTGGTTGCTTTTTAAAAAAAGACTTGCTAGCTAGTAAGTCTGCTGCTGTGAAAAGTGATATT
>NW_020664446.1:15133460-15198546 GCF_002925995.2 Terrapene triunguis
CTCATGCTCCAATACGTCTGTTAGTCTATAAGGTGCCACAGGACTCTTTGCTGCTTTATTACAGAAGTCACAGTCATTAATAGCCTGCTTACAAACATACCTATCTTACATGTTGGCCCCAGGTGCCAGAAAAATATGATTCTAAAAGGATAACACAAAAACTATTGTCATGTTAGCAAGATGGCCCTTGCTTCTATTGTTATTTGCTGCCTTCTGCATTACCCCACCCAATTCAGAGTTACATGACATAAGAATTCAACTAAGGGCTTCCCGCTGGCTCTTTTTTCATTATTCTTATTGATGATATCAAGGAAAATCTGTGTATCAATAGCTGGGGAAACACAATGAACTATATAACTATTGGGCAAACTGATCCCTGGAGAAACACCACAACGTTCAACTAAGGATGAATTTGGGCCATTGTTTAGAGGACATTGCATCACATGGTTAACACTTTTACTGCAAATGTCCGCAAAAGAGTTTTGGAAACAACTCCTGAAATCCAGAAATTGCCTCTTGTGTCAGTGCACCAGAAAGTCCCTTGAGTGGCAGACAAATCATGCCAGCTAAGGTGCTTTCTGTTCTACACACCCTCACCTGGGATTATTTCCGTGGAGTCATGAACAAACCAAAAACATTGGCCAGGCTTCAGGAAAGGTGCAATGCTGTAAGTCAGATTTCATGAGGAGTGCAATGAATCACATTGTGTTACATAATCTATCAGGAGGCACACTGCAGCAGGCAGAAGAATTTCCCTCAGGTGACCACAATGGTAGTGAAATGAAATCTTATTCCTAATGCAAAATCACTTTAAAAACAAAAACAATAATTGTATGTACAATTTAAATCATCAAAGCAAGACAACATACTAGTATCAATGTTTACTTACGGCATTGTAGAAATAATAAAGACAATAATGAAAATGAGGAATAACCTATTTTGAATGATACATGCAGTTACATGAAATTAAAAATATTTGTCAGATCAAACCATGCATCCATGAAATCTTTCCCTGCTTTGTGTACATTGTACAAGATTGCAGTAACGCAAAGAGCTTCCAGACATCCCTGGGAGAAGAATTTATGAGGAGGTATAGCACCTACTTCAGTTATGCACAGCTGCTGTTATTGCAGGTTCAGAGAAGCACACTTCAGTTTGTTACGAATAACTTTCAACAGGCCAGCAACCTTCCCCAACCCAATAGACCCAAGTTGAAGGCAAAAGCCCAAAAGGCAAAGAAATACATTGACCCTCAGATTTAGAAAAATGAATACAAATGTTAGCAATAAAATGTGCATACTAGAGATGAGCCTGAACTGGGACACCAGAGTCAACCACTAGGAGTTTTGGTGATGTTCTAAGTCAAATCTGAACCTCATGAATTTGGCTCCATCTCCATGCAATACAGAAAGTCAGTAAGCACATGGACAACAGTTTTCTAATCACAGGATGTTCACAAAGACATGCTTGTTGGATGGAGTTTTGTTTACCTGAACGTCTCAATGCACTTGTAGTAGGGAATAGGGAAACCAGTTCAGATAAATGGAAAGTGATTCAAATTGAACATATGTTGACACTTAAAAAATCTGGATAACTTTTCCCTCATCATTTTTCATTTTTGCAGGCTTCTGAACTTCCTGATCTGAGACCAGAAGCACAATTGGCAAAATACCATAAAAATGGCTTTTCTCATTGTATGTCTAGCGGACAGGATGCAGGAAAAGCAGAGAATCTCCCAGGGCAGCATCTTCTCATGAGATTTCCAGAACAATTTTATAAAGTCAAGTGACTTGAATAATTTGGATAAGATTCAGACAAACATCTAATCTTCCAGGTGCTCACCTAAACAAAACCTTTTGAGTTTTGCCTATCATCAGCTGATGCTGCCCCACCCTATGCTGCTGGCAAACAGAGACTGCTAACAGCATATTGAGTGCTACAGTGCAGATGCCAGGACACAGGAGATCCTGCAAATTTAGAAAACACTGAACAACAGGGATACGTGTTTCACCTCATTTCAAATTCACTAGGACACTGGTTTTCAAAACTGACTTGAACAATAGCGGGTTTGTTTCTGTGTGAAAAAAGGACCAGAAAGAAAAAAAAAAAGCAATGAAAAGAGAGGACAAGTGGTTTTCAAACTTTTTAAGCTTTGCCCCCCTTTCCAAATAACATAGTCTACCGCGTACCCCGCATCTGAGATAGGGTCATAATATACCTAAGAGAAGGAGCAGAAATGGGCAGAGAAAGAAAAAAATGCAGAAGACAAGATTTTGTTGAACAGGACGTACGTCCCATTGAACCAACTAGGATGCCTCACAGAGAGAGGTACTACTCAACACAAGTGTGGCTGAATTAGTTCTAGAGAGTCTTGGAAATATGGTGCAGATAGAAAACTTCTAATAGGAGAGAGCTATAGTATACAACATAATTCATCCACTTGAGCTAGGCTAGCTTTAAGGGAGATCCCTTCTATTTCTAATACATAGAACAGCAGTGGCACCAGCTAGAATGACAAATTTTTAAAAAATTGAATCAACTTTGGAAGGAAAAAAAAAAGAAATTCAATGGAAAAAAAGATTTGTGAATTCAAACTTGCTTTTCAAACACTCAGACCACCTCCAAAATAGTAAATAAAGAAAGTTCCTAAGGGCTAGAGACACACACATTTTATTTCTCCCTTTGTGGCAAGTTTAATACTTTCTTTTCTTATGCTTTAAGGACTTCAAATGGGGTTTGTGCATTTGACTCCTCTTATCTTTTTTATGGAGTTCACTCTACTTTTTAAATCCCTAAGCATCTCTATCCTCCCCTTGCCATTCTTTAACAGACCCATGACAGCACAAACAATGCCTCTTGGCTTTGAACACATCATGGTAAATTTCCCCGACAGAGGAAAGATGTATGAGCAGTTATCTAGTATAGTTTTACACCAATCCATCTATTGTATGCTAGGGTCAGAAATTTCAGTGAGGATTCAGTTTCAGGCAAAGTGTCTTTAGCAGACCTTTAGAAGCAGAAAAAGACCACTTTGAGGGCCCAATCCTGTAAGGTGGTAAGTGCTTTACAGAATCAGGCCTTCCAAGTGCAATCTTCCCCCTACATTTTCAAAGAGCTGCACAGGGATTTATCTCTCAAGAAAGTCAAAGGTCCAAGGGAATTGGGGGAAAGGAGGGGGAAGGAAAACATGTGCCTAGAGCCCTACACAATTCTTTGAACATGTATCTCTCTGCACAGCGGGGCATCAGGTTACTGTGCAGAACTGGAGAAGGAAGAGTTTGAAAAAGGAGGAGAAATTGATGCCTTGTACTTTCTTGAACAACAAGACTACAGGCTTCACTGTCCCTGACAATGTCTGATAGTACAGAAGATTTTTTTGAAAGAGACTCAGTGGGACTACTCACCACATAAAGCTGTACATGTGCATAAGCATTTGCAGAATCCAGGCCTTAGAGTGCAAGCTCTTCAGCGCAGTATCTTGTATTTCTTCTGTACAGTGCCCATTACACTTTTGGGTGCTGTACAAAAAATTAATAATAATTTCCATAATGGGAAAGTCACTCCCATTCTCTGAATAATTCTGTTTAACTTGTGCTATCAAATGTAAATCAGTTCGTATCATATATTCCTAAGAGTGTGTATATATATATATATATATACACACACACACACAATATATATTTCATCTGTCCTCTATAAAGGATGACCCAGAACAGGAGGGAAAAGAAGATACAGCAAAGGAGTGATTGATTGTTTTGAAACTGTGCTTGAGGCTGCTTGAATTTGATTTTCTAGGAAGAGAAACTTGTTACATATTAAAGATTAAATTGTAAACAATAGAATTTGTCTGCAGTTTATATTTTGAAAGATCATTTTAAAAGGTATCATGCAACAGTGAAGCTAGGTCTCCAAACTCCATTAAGATTATACATTTGTAGTCATTTTAACCATCCAATTTGTTAGCTAAGGCAATAAACTTCATGTGTAAAATAAAACCTCATGTAAAATATTATTGATTTCATGTTCTCTAGCATTTAAATAATGTTTAGAAAAAAGATTACATGCTCTTTGGTGTCACTATGCTTATTAAGAGAAGCAACACTGATCGCCAATGAACGAGTTCTGTTAGGTGAGTTTAAAACAAAATGCAAGTACTTAACATAGATACCTTTTTGGGGGGGATCTTTACAGAGCTCCAATCTTGACTCATTCATTTGGTAGCATTGTTCATTAACTACGACGTTGACCTAAGATGAACCCAAAGGATTACAGAATATTTGTCAAACTGTTTAATGAAAGCTTAAAAAAGAATAGTATTTGCAAAACATGTGGGGATTCCCTTCCTTTCTCTCCCCCACCCCTGTCCCCCATAATCCACAAATATGGAAGGGCTGGATGGAACAAGTGCTGAGACAATGCAGCTCCATCTGATCCGATGTGACAGATCCAATGTGGTCTGACAAGGTAACTTGGCCTCCAGTGTAATTAAATGTAAGGGTGCCTTTGAGGACACACTATCAACTGTGTGATTTCATGCTGATGTGTTTTCTTGATGGGAGTTGCTGTTTTTTATTGGGTGGTTGAGTAGCTGAGATTATCAAATTTATGTCACCTGCAAGCAGGAGTGGGATTGAAGTGCATGACTCAAGGGGGAGGAAAACCAGTGTAGTGTTTCACCCTCCACCTATGTCTTTACAGTGTTACTTCTAATTTGATCTCAGAGTGGTGTCTGAGGAGGACGCTGCAACTTGAAGGACGACAAAACAAAGCTGACATAAGGTGTCCTAAGAACAGAGCATTTAGGAAATTTCTGGGCCTGATAAACACTAACACAGTGACCCCTTCCTTACAGAGGGCTGCATTTTGTCATCCTTCCTTACAAAAAGTAGCAACTTCATTGCAAGGAGTCCTGTTGATGTCAATAGGGATGTTCAAATATCCAGAGTAATGTGCTACTCATCATGAGAATGAGGCCACGTCTACACTATGGGTGCTACAATGCCACAGATACGGTGCTTCAACTGTGCTGCTGTAGTGCTGTAGTGTTGATGCTTCCTACAGCAACGGAAGGGTTTTTCCCCATCACTGCAGGAAATCCACCTCCCGCAGCTGCAGTAGCTAGATCAACAGAAGCATTCTTCCATCAATCTAGTGGCATCTATACTGGGGATTGGTCAACATAGTTATGGTGCTCAGGGATGGGAATTTAACTATGTAACTCTAAATGTAGGCCAGGTCTGAGTGAAAGAATGTGGCCCAGAGAAATTACAAACGATAAGGGCCCCAACCTACAAAATTCGTATCCAGATGCAGTTTTGAACCTTCTAAAAGTCTGAGGGTTTTAGATCAGGATTTTGGTTTAATCCATTAAAAGAGATAAAGGGTTAGCTGGCAAGTTGCAGTTCTGGAGCTGAACTTTACCAACATCTGGGATGTGTTTGGCTGTGGGGTTTTGATTCAGACCAATCTCCAGCTACAAAGCATTCTTCAATAGCCTTCTCTAGTAGTTAAAGAACTGAAATTTGTTTTAAAATAGCCCTTACTTCCCCCCTTTCTTTTAATTACTTTACAATGGTCTGTTATTATAGTATGCCAAGAACAAGGCAACCCAATTTGTAGCTATTTCTTTGAGAAAATGCCACCCCCAGTTTAAAAATTGGAGAGCTCTTCTGACACTCAAAAGATTTAATTGTCTGAACAAACCCTATGATTCTCAGTCTTAGAACCTTAGCCGACTGTCACTGAATTCTGGGAGAGCTTGGCCATTGCTTTCAGTGGCATCAGGCCCATATTTGGGGCTTCATTTTACAAGGTGCTAAACACCAATCCCATAAATAGGGAGTGCTCCCATCTCTCAGTGGGAGTTAAGACCAACATCTTAGCTCAGAGTTTCAACCTTAGCTGTAAAAAGGTTCTCTTGTAGGTTTAATTTTTATATATGTTAGGCAAATTCTGGCTTGACTGACAACAAGCTCATTGATTTTAACAGGATAGCGTGGGGTGTGAATCGGACAAGAATTTGACCTACAGATTTCCTTGGCTATAATTCTTTAGTAGCCAAGAACTCTTTGCAAGTTAAAGAGGTACCTCCTTTTTAAACCCCTTTATAACTTTCCAGAAAAATGACCGCTTTAGGCTGATGTATTTTGTTGTTTTTGGAAAGTTTGATAAAAATCCATATGGTTAGTTTTGAGCATGCTTAGAGCATTGTTTCAGGGGCTTCACTTGTGCTTGGGTAACTGAAAACAGTTTAAACTTGGCATGCAGTCTCCAGTGTGAAATGTGGGCTTGGAAAAGTTGGGAAAACAACTAATTCAGAAATAAAGGAGTTATACACAAGTGAAAATAGTATGCTCTGGTTGACCAGATCTATGAATGGGCAAGCATAGATATGTCTGGATATCCATGCACTGAAATAAATGCATTATTTAAATGTGTGATGTCATGTTCATGTGCAAACACCTCAATAAATGCTAGGCATGTTAATTTCCCTATCTCAAAAAATAAATATAGGTAATACACAACATGCTTCATACCTGTATGACTTAAGCATATCTGAAACAACAAGGCAATGACTTGGTGAATTAAATGATTCCACCGCCAATAAAAAGCTAGTCAAAAGACAAAAAACATAATATATGAGTTTATTGAAATAAAATTTTAATATCCAATTTTTAAAATATAGGTTCAGTCTTCAAGTCCACAAGAGAAACATAACTCGTTTTTTTTTTCTGAAAATCAGAATGACTTGAGGGCCAGATCTTCAGCTGGATAAAGTGGTGTTACTCCATTGACGTCAAGGAAGCGATGCAGATTTACACTTGCTGTGGATCTAATCCATAAATATTTTTAGTTGATCTGAAATATTGTATGTGTGTATGTGTGAGAGATACCTTTTATGAATTACATGGGAGGAGCAGGTCAAAAGACCTTTGTTCTCAGCTTCTATAAGTCTGATTTCATGTGTTTCTTTCAATGGATGATCATCTGTGTGGTTCTATTATTGCAAACTGAAATAAATTGATGCACATAACACAGCCTCTCCCTATACACTCTCTCTCTCTCACTAAAGGAAGAACAACTACCACTGCATACAGTGATAGGAAATAGCATACTTGTGCAAGTATTGAGTTACAGTCGCTGTGGGAAGCATAACATTGAACGTCATTACCATTGTGCACGTAAAATCTTAACCATAACATTGGGTTCAGTGTAATATTTTGCATTTAATTATATTAGTGCTGCTTTAAAGTTAATCATGCATGTTATTATTCATCACAGAGTTTATTCTGGACAATTTACGTAGCAGTATGCCACAGATAACTAAATTCCAGAAATGTCAAATAATAGGTACAAATTTTGTATTTTATTAAAACCTGTTACATTTCATTGATACAATTGGACTTGGTGCAGCTCCCCTATTGTGTACAACATTCTGCTTTTATAGAACTAATTAAAACACACAGAACCTGGGTGAGGTGGTGCATTATCTAATAAATTTGACCTTTCCTAACAAAAGCCTAAATTGCAAATCTCAGGGCACACTCACCCCTCTAGTGCCCATGGGTTGTACAGCCATCTCCACAGCACCTTTCCTGAGAAACTTGTGTGGGGCTGGGGTTTACACAGGGCTAGGCAAGCTCGTGGTGAGTGGGGGCATGCTGAGGTAGGGGGAAGCATGCTGTATCTTCCACAGCCCCGTGGCATTTCCTGAGAACAGATGATACAACCTGGAGCCTGTATTACCTTGTTCTTGAGGCCCTTCCCAGCCATGGCCAGGATAGGCCCAGGTACCATAGTCCCACCTTCTAGTTGCAGAGCTGGCATGTATTTGTCCTGGGATCCATTAGTCCAGGAGCAGCTCAAAGCCTAAATAGCTGCAGACCAAGACTGAGCTATATTTTCTGGTAAATTGGCAGAGCATATGTGAGAGTAGTTTCCACAGCACCTGCCCAGATGGTGCCTATCCTTCACTTTTATGAACATGACTCTCATTTACAGTTTTCTAAAAGAGGACAATACCATAGTATCTGAGCACCTCACAATCTTTAACGTATTTGTCTTCACACAGCCCGGTGAGGTAGGGCAGTGTTATGCCAAAATTTGCTCTGGGACTTTCACTGCATTGCAGCAGGGTCCACACAAGATGTTACGGAGTGGCAAGCTGGTGCACTATACACCGGGCTTATATGCCCCCCACCCCATTACCATAGTATCGGTGTGCCTCACAGTCTCTATTATAGTTATTCTCACAACACCCCTGTGAGGGAGGGCAGAACTGTTATCCCCATTTTACAGATTGGGCTCACTGCAGCGTCGAAAATGGCAGGACTTTATCTGGGCAGCGGAAAGAAAGGAGGTAGCGGCTCCTTTAAACTCCTCCACACTGCCTTGGGTCTTGAGAAGAGGGCAAGAAGGGAAAAGAAGGGGGCACTTACCTGAACCAAAGAGCAGCAGGAAAGAGGCTGGCTTAGGTGACAGCACGGATTTGCATATGCACTGGGGGTGTGGGAGGGTATTTATACTCCACTCCCGCCAGCTATAACTCTCTCTCTCTCTCCATGAAAACTACATCCTGGCATCTTGTCTTTCTTCCTGAGTGACTGAGATAAGGGGAACGGAGGCACTGAGAGGCTAAGGCCTAGTTTTTTCAAGGTATTCAGGTGTCTAACTCCCACTTCAATAATCTGGCCCTAACTGACTTCCTCAGGGTCACACAGAAGGTCTATGGCAAAGCAGGGACTTGAATCTAGGTCTCCAAAGTCATAGGTTTGTCCCTGAACCAGCCTTCCTTTCACATACCTCAGTAGCTGTTTGTTCATTGATGTTATGAAAGAATATGAAGAGCTAAAGCTATTGGGCCTGTTCTTATTTTAATGCATTCATAAAAGTGAAGTCTGCAAGGGCTAAGGACCATGCGACTCAGTTTAAAATGGTTTAACAAGTCTAGAAAGGGTTAAGACAGGATTATGATACAGGAAGACACAACAGTACTTTCCTTCTGTGCTACATATGTCGGTGGGTATTAAGGACACACATCTTTCCTCATCTAAAATCATGAATTTTTATGAAGTAAGCCCAGCTTTCCCATAATTCAGTAGGGTGCACTTTGCAGACCCTAAAGTGCTGTCACTACAGAAGGTTTCATTGCTTGCACCTGCTAAAACATTTGAGGTATTTGAGAGGCAGTGAAACACATTTGCTTTTCATTTTATCTGACTTTGAAAATCTTTGAAGTGTTTAATAGTAGTCCAGAAAAGATTTCTGCCTCTTAATCATTTACTTGTAGGGCACATTCTCCACTGGTAGCCTGTCAAGCAGAAAACGAGTTTAGCCCAATTTTATTAAGTGCCACATGCTGAGTCAGTGTTCATTAAAGGTGTTTTAAGGTTTGAATTATGTAATTTATGAGAAAAAGAAATAAAAAATTCCATTGTTTTATTAATATACAGCACAGGATATACTGCTAATAACATACATTTGAAACAAAAGTTTTATAAAAATGCTATTGATGGGGGTCACGGATAGGCTTTTAAAAATCTCTTTTTCCCTGTTCAATAAAATTCAAACATTTTAATTCAATCAACATAGATTTGGAAAAGGAACTATTCTTGACCTTTCCTCTATGCCACTTTGCCTTAACACACGTTGCACACAAGGGAGGGAATTTAAAAATTTTTTAATAGATGCGACAATATGTGATATTAAAATCAAGTCAGTGTTGAACCCTGTAGTTGTGCATTAATCCATCCTTTTGCAAAAAAAACAAATAAAAAACCAAAAGCCCAAATCATGACCCCTGGAAACACTGTATTTTTTCATAATTATTTTAATTTGTTCCCCACACATTCATAGCTAGCAGAATTTTTTAAAATTGGACTTTGGCTTATCTGAGTCATTTTCGTAGCCCACCAAACTATTTTATGGTGTCTGTTCGTATGATATTGTAAATAGATTTTTTTAAGCATATGGGAAAATCAGAACTTTAGAAATACAAGAAACATGTACATTTCCCCCACAAGTATGTTTGTTTCAAGTTACTTGGACTCAATCCTGCACAGCTAATTTAGGCCCCAATTCTGCAAATGTCTCCAGAGGGCTATGTCTACATCTCCACAATCCTGCTGAAGTCAACTGGGCTCCATGCAGACATTAGGGTCTGCTTGCGGGGAGAGAGGATGGAGGCCTCGATCCTCATCTCAGGCAAAACTCACATGGACTTCCAGTAGCTTTGTTTAAAAAGATATTGTGTGAGGCCTGCAGGATCAGGCCCAGTAGAGTTTAATGTGCATTTTTATTGCCAGAGAAGAGTCTTAGTAATGCAAACTTTTACCAAACTGGAATTCATTAACCTCTTCATGGCAGGCTGCCATTAAACCTCCTATGCAGCAATGGAGGTGGGGTTTTGTGGTGGTTGCTGGGTTGTGGTTGTTGTTGGGTTGTGGTGGTTGTTTTTCTGAAGTGCTGACATTCCCTGGGAACCCGGCACTTCTAAGTGGATGTACCATGTACGTGATCCAGTGCTGCTAGAGAACTCATTTTGTGCAGCCTGGAAAGAACTGATAACTTCATTGAGCGATCCCATGGATTTAAAAAAAATAAACTGTTCTAGAACTGATGTAAATCATTAATCCACTACCTACCATGTGACCAATGTTGTTGATATTTTGGTAATAGCAGTAACTGGTTATCTGGATGCTCAAAGCATCAGTATCTGACCTTTAAGGTTTGAGAGTCGTCAGCTGGTTAGAGCTGGGTAACAAGGAAGGGATAATCAGCACATAGGACAACAAATTGCTGGTCATTAGAGTTGACAATAAGAGCCTGATTCTTGGCTAGTATAAATCAGAGTAGCTGCATTAACCTGCTTTGCACAAGCTGAGGATCTGGCCCTAAATGTGCACATGTGATGCAATACACTAAAAAAACAGAGAATGATTCTTATTGTTTAAATGATGTGAACATGAAATTGATGACAGTTTACAGTAGGTGAGGAATGACATAGACTAACATGGATGTTTCAGAACAGCCATGGGAAGATATCTTGGATACGGGTAACAGTGAGAGGTCCATAATTAGCTTCCTATTATGCCTGTGCAAAACAATTTCCACACTGTAAATTTAGATAGGAAAAACACTAAGATTTTGGGGGAATTTCATTAAGAATTGGCTAATTTGGTTGTGGGGAGACATTTCCACAAATCCTGTCTGAAAACTTATATTTTTTTAAACCAAGGACTGCTGAAACTTCATCCTAGAGAAAATATTTTTAAAATATGTTTGCTCTGGATGATATGTTATGTTCACAGTAGAATACTGTTCCATGGCAGTTGCTTGTTTGTAAAAATTGCCATTTGTTTGCATGGAGAACAGGAAAAAAACCTAGAAAAACTGTAAAATACGTGATCTCCTATCATCCCATCTGTTTCTGAGATGGGCTTCTCAATATAGAGCAGAGCTTAGAAATGACTGGCAGAGCATGACCCCTTTGAACTCAATGGGAGTTTGCTTGTATAAAGATCCAAGACTGGGGACTACAGCATTGTGCCAACATTTGCTCCAAGTTTTATCTATGGGTTCCACAGATGAGTCCTCTGCTCCATAAATCCATAAAATCAAGGCAGGATCCCATTGGGAGGGGCAAACTGTGAGAATAATGAATTGTGACCATCTCTAAAAGGCCACAGTATATTATATAGAGTACTCCCTGTTCTTCCATTCTTGGGGCAGGTGGAAGAACCAAGTGAAAAACTCCGAAGAGCCTATGAAGATGTTTATGACTCTCGCCCTTAGCATAATAGTCTGCGCACACAGGGCTAATTCTTGCCTATTCTAGCATGGCTGCGAGGGGTGGGAGGGGAAGATGGTGTAAGCAGTTGAGGAGGATTTTCCCTTAGTACTCTGGAGAGTGCTAGGAGAAATACCGAGCCCCTTGACGGCGAGCACACCACGCCCCCGGGGGCAACTGCTGAGTTGGGGGCCTGGCAGCCTCTCCCCCAGATGGCTACACTGTTAAGTGTGCATCACATGTTAGGCAGGGAGTAGGAGCATGCAGCTACTTTTAAAGGGATTAGCAAAGTACACCACAGTCCCTGGCCATAGCCGCATCCTACTCCAAGGGAATCTTCCCTGGGGGGGCCAGGATTTAAGGAGCCGAGGACTCAGCAGCCAGTTACTTCTTCTCATCCCCGAAAGGACAAAGCAGGATTTGATCCTTTGAAGCTGTTGCGAGGGGGTGTTTTTAATATGAGCAGAGGAACAAGCTGGCTGAGTTTTATTGCAGAACGATGCTAGCAATACATCAAGATTACTGAAGCTTACTGTAAGGAAGTCAGTTTATAATTACTTTGCCATTGTCCTGTTGCTAATGTGCCACATTGGATTCTCCTGGGCTCTTTTTGAAAAGTCTCTTTGAGGAAGGGGGAGATAGCACCCATGCTTATGAAAAAGGCAAATTATACCCCGGGGCAACATCACTATACAACAGGAAAAGGCCAGCGTCCTCTCAGGAGATGTGGCCCCAAATGAAATGCAAGTAATTTCCTGACTAACCTGTGATTTCTATCTGGTTGGGGCTTCTGGCATATAACTGAGTCTCAAGTTCTGCTATTTCTGTTTAGCAGGTCTCACATGTGCTTTCACTTTCATTTCCAACCTTTAATATAGAACAGCCTATCGCCGAGCCACAAAGGCAGTGGAAGGCCATAGATGTTGGATCTGCACCAGGCTGACATCTTCAGGAGTAAGGCTGGCCTGTTTTTTTAAGGGAAGCCATCCCTTCGTAAGGAAACCCATCCCCTTTCCTCAGCACACACCAGTAGAGGCATGCATAGGAACCATGTAACTGGCAGGAAGGGTGGGGGGAAGCTTGTGCTCATTGTCTTCCTATCTTTCCACACTCCATAAGTCTCTCTCCTTGGTCTTGCAGTCTCCCCATCCCTCTCCACAAAACCCAGTGGAGTTACGGACAGCCCTAGGCTGGAATAACCTTTGTATGTATTCCCATCAGGTGGGCAGATTGTCTGATTAGAAAATAGCTGGTGCTGACTGGAGCTGCATCACTCACCTCTAAATGTGCGGGGTGGAGGGCTGCTTACTGAGTCCTGTGTCTCCTGCCCCACCCGCAGATTTAGCAGGCGAGAATCAGTCTGATGGTTCACTCTGTTTCCCCTTCACCTCCCTCTGAGAGGCTTGAAGATGGGAGGAGCCATGTCCCTGGACCATGCTGTCACGCTGTCTGGAGTGGCTCACGACTGTGATTGCCTACCTCAGGGCAGCCTGTCAGAAAACAGGCAGAGATCCCAAACTGGTGGTGTGTTCTATGATTAGATTTCACCAAGCCAGTGACTAGGGTGACCAGACAGCAAATGTAAAAAAATCGGGACAGAGGATGGGGGGGGTAATAGGAGCCTATATAAGAAAAAGACCCAAAAATCGGGACTGTCCCTATAAAATCGGGACATCTGGTCACCCTACCAGTGACAAATGTGAACTCCTGGATCACTATCACAGTCTTACCATGGCATCACAGACAGTCCCTTTAGCCTCTTCAGTCTATCCCCCTTGCTACCCAGACAAACTGGACTTTGTGATAAAATGTTACTTAAACCAAAAATCACACCACACCAGGTTGCTCCTATTCCCCAGAGACCAGTCACTTATCCCAGATCAATTGGTATCCTAAATCTTACAGCAAAGACAATGCTGGTAGCCAATAGTAAACTAACTAAAAGTTTATTAGCTTAAAAGGAAATAAGAGTTTTTGAGAGGCTAAAGCAGGTAAAATATATGCACGGGTGAGTCACAGTTTTAAGTCCAAATGGTGGCAGGGATATAATAACTGACAGTTTCCCAAAAGTCTTTTCAGGGTACCCAGATTGTCTCTGGGGATCTTCGCTTTGCATCTAGTACACTTCCTGTAAGAGTCCAAACAGTCTGGAAATGGAGGATCTTTTCTTGAATCCATACTTATAGCTTCTTCTCACAGAAAACAAGCTGACAGCGTCACTTCCCATGTGGGCTTTCCCTTTGGTGACGGAGAATGAGGAATGCATTTTGAGTCCGTGACCTCCGATCATCACACACAATGACCACTTGCTTTGAAGTTAGCACTTTTCTGTTAAAGTTCTTCATTTGCATTCCACAAAGCTTCTTTATTGTTTGATGGATTATTTCGTTACAGGGGTACACACAATGTAAATGTTTGATATTACATTATAACGGGATACAGGGTGGGTGGTATGTGTGACTTGGAAGGAGATAGCCTTGAATAGCACTGTGAATTATGCTTAAATAACCATTATGCAGCTGACACTGAAGATAAAATACCCTATTGGAATAAGGAACAGTGGTCTACAGAGCTTCATTGGGCCAGCAGCTGCAGAAACTCTATATTAAAAAGAACTCTTCAGTTATTTGTCCACAGCTTACTATAGGGATTCTGCAATGTTTGGGTCAAGTTACTGTAGATACTGTAGCATTTATTTACAAGAGGTACCTTCTGTTGAATGGATCTTGTGTCAGTGACTTGAAGAAGAGCTCTGTGCAGCTCAACAGCTTGTCTCTTCCACCAAGATCCTACCTCGCCCACCTTGTCTCTGCCTACACTACAAACACCTCTGAAAAAACCTCTTTATTGCTTTTGAATTAAAACAGACCAAATGGCTGATGATCTTTTAAGTATTTATTCGGTCAACTGGTTTTGGTATGGCACCTGCTGAAAAACCTATGTTAATAAATGTGTGGACATCTTAGGGCTTTCCCCAGAATACAAGCTGATATTGAAAGGACGGTTACCGTCGATGTGAAAACAAAGTGGTAGCTCTTCTGATATTATTCCATAACAATGACGCTGAAAGACACAAGTTCAATTGTTTTTGCCTATTGAATTAAGACTTTAAGGGAATATATGTTCAAAATTCGTTTGAAATATCAAAGTAGTTGAGTAACTTCTTTACAGAGCCCAACTCAGAAACACACACAATATCAATCTTCCACCTTGTAAGACCTGGCCTACACATGGCTTTTGTACCAGCATAACTATTTAAGTGTGATTTTTTTTTTTTACCAGAATAGTCATACCGAAACAGCCGCTCATGTGAATGCAGTTATATCAGCTTATAGGTACCTTGCACTGATTTAGCTTATTCTCCCTCTCAGATGGGAATAAATTATACTGATATAAGCACATTTATAGAGTTATACTACATCCACACTGGAGGGATTGTATCACTTTAACAATACTGGTATACTTAAAGCGGTGCAAAATTTGTATGTAGACATGCCCTAGATATTTGTGCTAAATTTAATGGGAAATCAGCATAGCGATCTATTGTCACATACGTATAGGTATCAAGGTTGGCAGCAAATCACATACATGCGGGATCAAGAATATAATTCAAGTTTAAAAATCCCAAACCCAGTTGGCTTCACTAGCTCAACCAGTAGGGAGAATTTATACATCTATGAGTAGATATTCCATCCAGCGGAGGGCGGTGTTAAACACTGCGTGCAAAACTAAGCATCATCAGTCCACAATAGGGTTTTTTAACACGCCAACATTTGTATTTGTCAGGCGGGTTCCCATTCCCTGAGTTTGAGTTTTGGGAAGAGACCGGTTTATATCAAAAAGCACAGACTCATATCTGGATTTAGAACAATCATTGATCAGAGGTGCTTGGATTGGAGGTGGACGGCTTCAGGCCATCCATATTTTAGGTTCAAAACTCAAAGTGGAACACAGATAAAATTGCCAATTTCCTCCCCAGTTTCTGATTCAAACCATGTGAGAAACTACAAAGTTTAGCAAAGTTTCCACCCCAGCCCACAAATGGACATAGGCTCACTTGAAACTCTTTCCAAACCTGCTCAATAGGTTCCCAAACATTTTAAAAAACCTGGGCAGGGCTTGAAAAATTTCACACAGCTGACTGACACAAACCTGTTAATCCCAACATTCCCCCATTGATTTCTGTGGTGACGTTCCTTAGATTTTTCTGCAATTGCTGAATTTCTGGTGCCAGGAGTTTTAGCAGGTTGTGGGACAATATGTTCTACGTTTTGTATAGAAGGAAAGACCGGCTGGTATAAAGGAAAATATATTTTCTTAGCTTTTTCTAGTCCTTAGAATTAAACCTTAGCTTAAGTGAACTCCTTGTACCATGGTAATGCTGGCAAGAAGGATACAAGATGTTTCAGCTTTCCTGAATATTGCTTCTGAGGTAATGCCATAGCATTGTATTTACAAGATGCCCTGAACTGTCAGTTTCCTTGAAACACAATGTATTTAATACAAAGCCATTAAGCCTTGTAAAACTGTCAAAAATGTAAATGACACTTGTAATAAAATCTTGTCGTGTGACCAGCTCTAGCTAATCAGGGCTGATGACATCACTACAGTTGATCACTGCTGGTGCTATGTACATTTGGACAGCTTTACGACCTGCATGGATTTGTGTTATTAAAATTGTACAGTTTTGTAAGGAATTTGGGATTTAATAAAGCAGCAGAGAAACGACAAAAGGGACAATATTGCCCACTCAAAGTGAGTAAGGCAAAAAAAATAAATAAAATAAAATAAAATAAAAGCAAAACTGGGAGAGGTTCCCCTTCCCCAAATCATACAGGGTATGAGTTGTTCATATAAAGCACTTTTATGTATTTATAGCTCGGCAAATATCTTGCATCTGTGAGACCATAAAACAAATTACAATGTATCCAATTGCTTCAAGGTGGCGAATTGTACTTAAACTTAATGATTTGTAGAGATTCTAAGAGAAAGAGTATTACCTGTTTAACTCTACTTGTTTGCGAATTGCTTATTAAAAAAGACATTAATGTGAGTTTTTAAAATAAGATTTAAAGGTTTAAATTGAGATTGCCACCGCTGCAGCCATCTCCGACCCAGCAGGGAAATACACTGTTTTATGTATTTTGCAAATACACAGAACTGCTCCCAAGAGTACACATATGTCAAGGGAAGAGAGATAAGGATACATACTCTCCCAATAATCTATAAATTCAACCTAATGGGGGCAGATATCAGAAAAATGTGTTGGATTGAAGGCAAATAAATCACACCTGGTTTCCTGGCATAAGCTGGCACTGTGTGCCTTATATTTCAGTCAAATTATTCCATTTGTTTCTAAAGATATTTTAATCCCTCATGACCTCAAACTTCCCGTGAACCAGGGCCTGAACAAAAGGCCGCCCACTGTCTTTGCAGTAAATCTGTTGTCTCCCTTCTAGGCCCTCAACCTGGGATCATAGATCACCCCTGCACTGCATCTTGCTTCAATTTACTCAATTAACTTGAGTAAAGCACTTGTAAGTTTGCAGATGTTGCTTTATTATCAAGGCCTAAAATGTACAAGAGAGTTCAGGAGCCTGAGGTTATGGGAAGGTTGTGTTGATGGGGGAAGGGCAATAAAAAGTGCATGCTCCACAATTGTTTCCTCAAGCAGGGTGACGAGGTTGGGTATATTGTTCCCCTACAAGTTTATTTAAACCTTAAGATGCATCTTGCCTTGTGGATTGGGGGAATGTTTGATGTTATCTGATGGAAGGAGAGGATATGAGGAATAGGTATTCACCTTGAGAAGAGATAATGCTGTGATTAACAGATGTTTAATTGAGCCATTCATCAAATGAAGAACCTGCCTAAAAGTCAGGAAGGCTAAGTAAATTATTTCCAACCCTGCAGGTGTTGGACTGGCAGCTCTATTACTCTTCTGGAAATGGGCTTTAGAAGATTTTTATATGAGAAGATAATTTATTTCAATGAGGGATTCTATTGTGCTTTTATTTATTTAATATTCTTCAAGGCTTTGGGACCAGCCCTTCTTATTTTGAACACAAAAGTAAATTGTGGGGGTGCAGAGGGAAAGCAAGTTAATGCATGGTATTACGTTGGTGCACTGTTTTCAGTTACTGTACAGCACAAGTGTCCACGTTATGTTCACTTAGTAATTTCCACAATAATCTCTGGGAACTGGGTGGAATGTAGGTGGAGTTACCCAGAAATCCTACAAAATAGATTGAATTTGTCAAGACACTTGAAGTATTGCTTCTCAAGGATACGACTTCATCGGAAGACATAAATGTGTCTCCTCTGATGGTATGATTAAGGTTGTGTAAGCATTTCCATTATAAATAGAGATTACCTCAAACCACATTTGGATCATAGTTTTAAGCACCCTCAGAGTTTTCTGAGGGTGAATCTGATGTATTGATACCCTTTCACATTTGGTTATAAATTGATTTTCAGTTTTGATCCGTGTAGACTCACCCTTTCCACTCCTCGAGTTTGACCTTCAGTTTTCAGAGTCAAATGCACCCAAAAGTCTCAGATAAAAACTCAGTTGAAGCCACCAAATCTCAGCTAGTTTTGAACTGAAACCACATGAAATCACAAGTTCTGAGTGGGTTTGATACAAAACCATCAATCCACCCAGTTTTGTTCAGAACACGGTGCAGCCTCACTCAAAAGATCTGCAAACCTTTGAGAGCCTTTTGAGAAACCTTGGGCCAGATCTTCTGCTGGTGTAAATCACCATAGCTCCATTTGCTTCCACAGCACTACACCAGTTTGCATCAGTGGAGGATCTGGCCCATGAGTTGACTTTTTATGTGTAATTAAACCTGATATCAGGTGAGTTTCACATTGTTTCAGACTTCATAACTAGAGTTTCATTCATCTCTAGTTATAAACCTCTGTTTTCATGGAATTTGAACTCTATGTTAATTGGGTCAGTGCTAGAAATTCTTTTACCAGGTTACTAATTTCAGGTGTTTTTGTGGGTTCTCCATGAGGCAATGCAGGGCTAATTCAGGCCTTCTGTCCCTAGTTGGATTTCTTCCATGGGGCATATCCAGACAAATTTGGGATTCTATTACCAATTTTCAAGAAGATTCCCAAGCACGATGTAACTGCAGGGCAGATTGGGCCTGAAGCATACATTCACAGCAGCAAAATATTTGCTATAAAATAAGATAACAATAAATATAATAAATAATTAATAATAAATAAAATAAAATAAATATTACTACTACTACTAATAAAAAATACCAAGCTTTACCTGAACTCTGCAAGATGGCACCATGATCTAGTGGCATTCCCTTGTGAATTTAGCATCAGTATAGTGTGTGCCTAGGGTGTCACACAGGAAAACCAGTGGTAGGTCTGGACTTTGGGACCTCTGAAATAGGAGGAAATGCATTGGAGAGAATGATTAATTATTGAATATCTTCCTTTGTTATTTGTGAGAGACAAGGTGGGTGAGGTAATATCTTTTATTGGATATACTTCCGTTGGTGAGAGAGACAAGCTTTCAGACTTTCATAGAGCTCTTCTTCAGGTCTGGGAAATGTACTCAGAGGGTAGGTCTACACTGCAATTAAAAACCCACTGGCCCATTCCAGTTTGACTCGGACTCACAGGGTTCGGGCTAAAGGGCTGTTTAATTGCGGTGTAGAAATTCAGGCTTGGGCTGAAGCCCAGGCTCTCGGACCCTGTGAGGGGCGATGGTCCCAGATCTCAGGCTTCAGCCAAAGCCTGAACATCCACACCACAATTAAACAGCCCCATGCCCTGAGCCCCACAACCCTTAGTCAACTGGCATGGGCCAGCCATGAGTGTCTACTGGCAGTGTAGACATACCCAGAGTGTCACAGCCAAATAGAAAGTGGAACAAATTTGTTAGCATAAAACACGTCCTTCCAGGGACCATTCATAGAATCATAGAAGATATGGGTTGGAAGAGATCTCAGGAGGTCATCTAGTCGAACCCCGTGCTCAAAGCAGGACCAAACCCAACTAAATCATCCCAGCCAGGGCTTTGTCAAGCCGGGCCTTAAGAACCTCTAAGGACGGAGATTCCACCACTTCCCTAGATAACCCTTTGCTTTGCCACCCTCCTAGTGAAATAGTTTTTCCTAATATCCAACCTAGACCTCCCCCACTGCAACTTGAGACCATTGCTTCTTGTTCTGTCATCTGCCACCACTGAGAACATCCTAACTCCATCCTCTTTGAAACTCCCCTTTAGATAGTTGAAGGCTGCTATCAAATCCCCCCTCACTCGTCTCTTCTGCAAACTAAATAAGCCCAGTTCCCTCAGCCTCTCCTCATAAATCATGTGCCCCAGCCCTCTAATCATTTTCATTGCCCTCTGCTGGAGTCTCTCCAATTTGTCCACATCCCTTCTGTAGTGGGGGGACCAAAACGGGACACAATACTTCAGATGTGGTCTCACCAGTGCCAAATAGAGGGGAATAATCACTTCCCTCAATCTGCTGGCAATGCTCCTATTAATGCAGTCCAATATGCCGTTAGCCTTCTTGGCAACAAGGGCACACTGTTGACTCATATCCAGCTTCTCGTCCACTGTAATCCCCAGGTCCTTTTCTGCAGAACTATCGCTTAGCCAGTCGGTCCCCAGCCCGTAGCAGTGCATGGGATTCTTCCGTCCTAAGTGCAAGTCTTTGCACTTGTCCTTGTCCTCATCAGATTTCTTTTAGTCCAATCCCCCAATTTGTCAAGGTCACTCTGGATCCTATCCCTACCCTCAAGAATATCTACCTCTCCCCCCAGCTTGGTGTCATCCGCAAACTTGCTGAGAGTGCAATCCATCCCATTAATGAAAATGTTGAACAAAACCGACCCCTGGACAGACCCCCAGGCCGGGGCACTCTGCTTGATACTGGCTGCCAACTAGACATCGAGCCATTGATCACCACCTGTTGAGCTGGATGATCTAGCCAGCTTTCTATCCACCTTATAGTCCATTCATCTAATCCATACTTTTTTAACTTGCTGGCAAGAATACTGTGGGAATCTGTATCAAAAGCTTTGCTAAAGTCAAGATATATCACATTCACTGCTTTCCCCATATCCACAGAGCCAGTTATCTCGTCATAGAAGGCAATCAGGTTAGTCAGGCATGACTTCCCCTTGGTGAATCCATGTTGACTGTTCCTGATCACCTTCCTCTCTTCCAAGTGCTTCAAAATGGATTCCTTGAGGATCTGCTCCATGATTTTTCCAGGGACTGAGGTGAGGCTGACCAGTCTGTAGTTTCCTGGATTCTCCTCCTTCCCTTTTTGAAAGATTCAAGGTGAAGTGGCCTGTTAACACCTCTCCAGTCAGAGGGGGGAAAGGAGAAAAGGAGACCTGAAGAAGAGCTCTATATAAGTGCACTATATAAGAGCTCTATATAAGAGCACTTACAGCGCTGCAGTTGCCATAGTGCTTACTGAAGACGCTACCTACATGAACGGGAGAGCTTCTCTCATAGGTGTGGATATTCCATCTCCCCAAGAGGCAAAAGCTATGTTGAAGAGAGAAGCCCTCTTGTCGCCATAGAGCTGTCTACATCAGGGGTTAGGTTAGTCTAACTACATCGCTATGGGGTGTAGATTTTCCACCCCCATGAGTGACATAGTTATACCGACATAAGTTCCTAGTGTAGACCAAGCCTAAGTCTCTCTCACCAACAGGAATTGGTCCAATAAAAAATACTACCTCGCCCACCTTGTGTCTCCGATATCCTGGCCTACGACAACTCAGCATGCAACATGGGTTTTTTATGACATTCAGCCCATACATCTGAAGTTGGTAGGATTAAAATTATCATGTTTGCAAATCATCTTTCACAGACCCTGATTGGGGTTAGGTGGTTCGGTGTATGTTGTCCTGTCTCATGGCATAGCAATACCATTGATTAGCTTATGTGTGGTACTGTAATCATAGCCTTGCAAATTATTAAGCATGTGAAGCATGGCCCCAATCTTACAGTCTTTACTTAATCAAAACTCTCATTGACCTGCAGCAAAGCCTCCTTCTGCAGAGGTCTGGATTCTATTATGAATTCAAGCCAAGTCCTTAGCCCTAAATTTTCAGTCGTGTGAGGTTTTAAACCCACAGGCCCCATTAAATCCAATGGGACTCACATGGTGTCCATGCAACTGTGAACCTTTAGGGGTTAATATTATTTTAGTGAAATATTTTGTATGTGAAAAATCTCCTTCCAAGCCCCCTTTCTGCTTTTAACTTTCATAAGGGTCTTTAATTATTCTTTGAATATGCCATTACAATTTTTTTATTTATAACATGTTTTTTAAAATAGTGGTCTGTTTTGTTTCTAAATATAATGGAAGTTAATAAAATATATGCCAGAAGCTAAAAATATGATGAGCTATAAGGTATTCTCCAGATTTTTTTTTTTAACAAAGAGAGAGAGAGAGAAGAAATAGCTGGTCTATTATTCCATAGTTTGTACACATTCTCTTTGGAATAGATATTGTTTCTGGTCTATTTCCCCTCAATGTCTGACATGCAGCTAATTAATTCTCCCCTTTTCTAATTCTGCAGCTCACCAATTTGTGTGTTTGTTTAAAGAATACCTTCTGTGCCAGAAACTGGCTATGTTTAAAAAACGGAATACTGGCTGTTGGACATGGTAGTAGAAGGTTCCTAATGCCCTTCCTTTTTTCTATCATCCAGGGAATCTAGTCTGAATCTAGTTTGCTGAATTAAGACTGTTGCTAAGGGACTGTCAGCAACAAATCACAATTTGTGCTTTTACCACTACAGAACTTAAGTAAGAAGCAGAAGGTGAAAGTTTCTCCTTACTGCACTTGCAATTCTCAGGTAATGCTTACAATGTTTTTTCTGTTCTTCCCCTCTCCCTAAAATCAAGCCAAATATATTCCTGCATAAATGGGCTGCTACCTGTGTGTGTATGTGGTGGTGGTGGGGGGGGGGGTTGGGGAGGAGGAGTCACATGATTAATTATTTCCATGTATTTGAGTGACCATCCCATTTCTATGAAACATTAGCAAATCCCTAAATTTCATGAATTTTAGTACAAATAGTTATTAATCCAGAAGTTCATACTGAAAGTTCTTTGTTCCGTAACTGGGATTTGTCATATACTATTCTCCTGTCTAAAAAGTTTCATGCAGCCAGCCAGGGAGCAGAAATAATACCATGTGACTTAGATGAGCAAGCACACACCAAAGGATTCCCATTTACTTTCTAGTATACTAAGAATCTGCACTCTAACCACTATTGATGTAACCTCCATATATTTTCTGTCAATACCCTATTGGCAAATGCCTTATTAAATTGACGCTACTTTAAAGAGCATCACGGAACCAGGAAGTTTTATTGTCTCAGGAAAGGTGAATCACGATCCTGCCATGTTCTCTGGGGGGGGGGGGGGGGAGAAGGGGGTGTCAATAGCAAAACTTTCTTTGAATTCACTGGGAGCTGGATTGTGCTCTGAATGCTGAAGCTATGCTTTGATGCAGTGGTGGAAACCAGTCAGTATCACTTCCTTGATCTGGTATGTCAATGGGACGTGTAGGACTTGCAGTGATGGACACTTTGGGGATTTGTCTGCCATAACAGATGACAGTGATGATATTCCACATCAGCCACAATGAGGGCTACTTTTATTTTTTAACAAGAGGATTTGAATACTATGCACGCAAATTGAACGAGAGACACAATTTTGAAGGCTAAAAACTTACAACCTTTAAGCAGTGATTTAAAAGCTAATTATTATGGATATAGCCATTCAACATTCATTTCTTAATATTGTTCCCTCAAGAAATAACGATTTAGTCAACCAATTATTTTATCTCTTTTAGGGATACTTTCTTAATTGCAAAACAATCTAAAAATATAATCAGCATGCTAAATACATGTGCTATCTTGTTTAGAATGCCATGTTGGGGGAAGAATGCAATTAAACTGCCAAAATGTAATTGTGTGCCATATTTAATTTTAAGTGGTTGATTCACATTTGCTTTTCATGTTTAGGAGTTAAAAAAACCACAAAGAAAGTTACTACCACAACTACTAGTTTAAACAAAGAAGATATAAAGCTTGGAGCATTGACAAAAACGGCTTCTATCATGAGATACTGCTATCAAAGCATGTCGGTATCAGAACATTTTGATTTTTACATTTCTAAGATACCTGCAGTTCTGAATTCACCATTTTAGCACTTAGGGCTAGATTGCAACTTCAGGGACAGCTCTGGGCAAGGCCAAGTGAAAACTGCATAAGACCCACCCAAGTGGCCCATGGAGGCACCATGCTTTAGATTCAACCCACTGAGTCACAATTCCTCCCCTGCTTCCTCCTTGTTTCTCGGGGGTAGTAATATACTGCTGGACTATACCACAATTAAGTTCTACTCACCTCACTCTGGCCAGCAAATATAGGGGCACTTGAACTGAGACTTTTCCCATACCCTATCCATCCTCCAGCCAATCACTGCCCATTTGCTCCAGGGAGGGGGGTCAACAGACCAGTATTCCCACTTATTCCCACTACCTGGACCCAAGGGTCCAGAGAAGAGCAACAAGAATGATTAAAGGTCTTGAGAACATGACCTATGAAGGAAGGCTGAAAGAATTGGGTTTGTTTAGTTTGGAAAAGAGAAGACTGAGAGGGGACATGATAGCAGTTTTCAGATATTTAAAAGGGTGTCATAAGGAGGAGGGAGAAAACTTGTTCACCTTAGCCTCTAAGGATAGAACAAGAAGCAATGGGTTTAAACTGCAGCAAGGGAGGTCTAGGTTGGACATTAGGAAAAAGTTCTTAACTGTCAGGGTGGTTAAACACTGGAATAAATTGCCTAGGGAGGTTGTGGAATCTCCATCTCTGGAGATTTTTAAGAGTAGGTTAGATAAATGTCTATCAGGGATGGTCTAGACAGTATTTTGTCCTGCCATGCGTGCAGGGGACTGGACTCGATGACCTCTCGAGGTCCCTTCCAGTCCTAGAATCTATGAATCTATAAGATCTTGACTCACTCTCCTTTGGGAGAGCCTGTACTTCAAGTCCAAATCTGGCCCTTACATCATTTCAGACTGAGTACTACAAATGACAGACAAATATGTTTCTAGATTATTTTTTTAAATAGATGCAAATATATCAGAAGGTACCTCTAGACTAGTGGTTCTCAACCTTTTTGGGCACAGGACCCATTTGTAAATGTTTATGGCCTGTTGTGACCCAGTAAATAGTCTGGGGGTGGAGGCCATGGGGTAGTTTCAGTTGGATCTTGCCCCCCGAGGGGGTACTCACCCCACACTGGCGGCTCCTGCACTCCTGTGCTGTGCTGCTGGATGGGCTTGGCTCTCTGCTCCAGGCATTGCAACCTGTGGGATTGTGGGGCCGCTCAAGTTTGGCCCCACCCCCCTGACTGGACCAAATTTGTGCGAGTGGAGTTGTGACCTGGCTCGTGGGGTTGCACTGCCACTCACTCAAATTTGGTCCACCCAGACTCCCGTCATCACGATGGCTGGGCCAAACCTGAGTGGTGCTGGGACCCCAGAGGTTGCAGTGCCTGGGGCATGGAGGCAAGCCCAGTCAGCCCTGGGGACTGGAGCCACAGGAACTGCCACATGACCCTTTGAAACATTCTGGTGACCCAATTTTGGGTCGTGACCCACGGGTTGAGAAATGCTGCTCTAGACCACTTAGGTATGCTTCCAACAAAAGCAGCCCATAGTGGACAACTGTTTTTATTTATGTGTATGTATGCAAAAGTGACAACTGCCTTCTGGGCCAACACACTGGGATTGTACTGGAGACCTCCAAAACTGAAGGCATGAGATGCAGCACAGAGGAGGACCTCTCTCACTCTCAAACATACACACCCGCTTACCAGTGTGTTACACAGACATTGCCAATATGATGCAAAATGTGAAAACGCATGCTTCAACTTTAGACCAGCTAGGCTTGTAGGCTTTTTCCTCTTCTCTTAAATTTCATGTTCATTCAGTAATAGTGAACATTTCCTCTGCCGTAAACTGCTTCTTAAAAGCAGTATGAGACAAAGTTAAGGAAAAATGTTGGGTGAAATTCATCTGAGTGTAATGGTCCCATGTAACGTTCTCAGGTGCTCTCAAGTCCCACTTAACCCCTGTCTGAAGAGACAAACCCTGGCACAATTGACGTCAAAAGGACTAGGACTTACCTTTAGAGTTTAAGTGGTGTGACGGTCCTTTTGTAGACCTTCTGCACTGGGTTGGATTTCATCCTTTGAGAATAAAGAATGTCACAAATTATTCCTGCAAATACATGAGGATAACTTCAATTGAAAGAACTGGACATATGTATCTGTGGGTAATATTTGTGTCATTATTTTGCATTCATGAACATCTTATATCTAAGGGGTCATCATAAGAGATTGTAAATGGGCTAAATCCCTACATCATCCCTAGTAGAGAAAACGCAACATAAGTTGATGTCCCTTCCTTGCATGTAGCATTATTTGGAACTCCAAAATAAATAACACAAAGGACAAAAGAGAGACTCTCAATCTTTTTATACCCTGGCGGTAGCTAGCAGAACTCACCTGCCAGCATGACCCAGCAGAAATTAAGCTGAATCTCAGTGCAGCATTTTAGAATCTGAAGCTAAGGTGACTCAATAGAAGAGCCCTACATTCCAAGAAAGAGGCATAGGGTCTGCTTTTCAGAGGTGCTGTATGCTAGCAGTTCTCACTGACTTCAGATAGAGTGATGAGTGCTCAGTACTTCTGTAAATCAGGTCCTAGAGTCTGCCACCTTGTTCCAAAGTTCCATTGTCTTTACGCCTACAAGTTGCCTTTCACATGAGGCACATTATACATCATCAGCATGCACTACTTCAGTGCAGTCAACATACTCAATAGAAGTACATGCAGGTGAGACCCCACCCACTCTGTGGCACTAGGACCCAGGTAATGCATTGCCTTCCCCACAAGCACTGTGTGTCCTTTGGAGAAAACTGCAGAGAGGAGGCAGCCAGACACTCCATCTGGTAGGAGCAGAAGCAGCCAAAGTTGGACATTCAGAAAATTTTCTACAGCATTGACTGAATTTTCTCTGCCCTGTGCTGATTTGCTGTTTGCTCCAAGCCTCTCCCACCCCTTCCCTCGCAATCTCTTCCCTTCAGTTTCAGTCCACCCCTGCACCCCATACCCTCTTCTCACCTGCCCCACGCACCCTCACCCCCTTCCCTTCCCTCCCTTTTTTCCATTTACTTATCCCCTCTTAAGTAACCCCCCCAAAAGAAAAAAATATAATGAAACTACCATGACATTTGCTGCCATCACATTGTTCCTGCTGCCTGTGTGTTCTACCCCTTCCCCCACTACATGTCTGTCTGATCTATTTAGATTGTAAGTTCTTTTGGCAGAGACCATCCACTACTCTGTGTCTGTACAGTGCCTAACACAGAGAGGCCCCATTCTTGATGGGTCCTTAGGCACTACCATAATAAATATGATTTATAAATAAAAATGTTAAGATTCAAGAGTGGCGGGTTCTATTCCAGGGTCTAGAGGGGTGTGTTCTTTAGTGGTGACAGACCCTTCCACCCCAAACATGTCCCCTCCTCGCTAGACTGTTCCCCTCTTCTCAGATCCCCCTCAGCTCCTGATCTTCCCCCGTTTTCCATCCCCCCACACAAGTTGACTCCATCCCCACTCTGCTTCTTAGTCCTCTTCTTCAAATTAGGCCACGGCCTCCTTTTTCTCTGTGCCAGCAGAGGGTGCCACAGGAGAGACTCCCGGCTCTGACTTCCAGTACCTGGCAGCACAATCAGGAGTGGCGCCAGGGTTTTTGCCGCCCTAGGCGGCAGCGCTCCTCCTGTGAGCATTCGGCGGCGGGGGTCCTTCCACTCCGCGTCTTTGGGGCACTTCGGCGGTGGGTCCCAGAGTGAGTGAAGGACCCGCCGCCGAATTTCCGCCAAAGACCCGGAGTGGAAGGACCCCCCGCCACCGAATTTCTGCCGAGGGCGGCAAAATGCCGCCCCCGCAAATCCTGCTGCCCTAGGCAACTGCCTATGGTCGCATAGTGGAAGCGCCGGCCCTGAGCACAATGGGTCACTACAGCCAGAAGGAGCAATTGCAAGCAGAGGCCTGTTCAGCCCTTTAGCTCTGGTGTTCTGTGGGGATGGTACATGCCTAGTCTGATTCAGCACATAGTAGCTGTGAGGGGATGGATGGAATCTTTGGGGAACTTCATTGTCAAACTAGCAAGTCTCTACCAAGCATGAGCAAAAAGAGCTGTTCAGAGGCCTATGTCCAAGCCTGAAGCAGCCATTGAGTACGGGAAATTTCAGCGCAAACGGTTAAAGCGTGGCTAAGTTATAAGTAACTGAAAACAGGATGTTATCAGAAGAAGTGTTAGGCAAAACTGCCAGCACTCCTATAAGTAAAGCAATGAACACATACTATACCCCATCACAGATTGTGTGAAATCATTACTTTGCATAGGGCTTAGTGTAAGGGAAGGTTAAAACTAGATCAGGACCAGACCTAACTAATAGTTTAGTATTTGGCCTCAGGGACATTACAGAGTCCTTTAACTAGATTTTTTTTGTGTGTGTGCAGCCCAGACAGCACTCTCCCAAAATAAAATAGCATGAGGGGGGCATAATGTCCAGGAAACTCTACAAGCTTCACCTGATGGAGTTCCAGATGAATGCTTCCCTCAGGGGTTTCGTTGGCAGTGGAGAGGGCAAAGGGTCTGGGCTTCATGTCTGTGGAACCTAGGGAGCTGCAGAGAATAACAGCCGACAGGCTGCCTTCTGCGCTGCTTTCTGGGATCTCTTCCTACCTGATTTTCTGTTCAAGGAAATTTCAAAAAAAAAAAAAAAAAAAAAACCTCATGGTTTTCACACAAAAAATTTCAAGCAAAAAATCCACCAAATCCCATGTCCCCCCCCCCCCCATGATATTGTTCCATTTTCAAACCACAAGTGTAAGTTCTTGCTTGAATTGGCAGCTGTTTGAATTCTCACCATTTGAATTTTCTAATCTACAATTCCAAAACATTAGCAGGGCTGTGCTGTGCCCGTGACCCAGCAATGACCCCATGCACACAGCTCAACCTCCATGCAGCTTATTAAGGCTTCTGGTAGGACTCATCTACACAAGGGTGCAGGGTATGAGCGACTGCCAACCAGAACATGGGTGCGATGTTACAGGCCTAATCCTGCAAATATTATGTCCTAATTCAACTCCCATTGAACTCAATGGAGCTGGATCAGAGCCTTAAGCATATGAGTAAATCCAGTCACCTAAGCAATCCCCCGCCCCCCCTCAATTTCTATGGCAATACCCATGTTAGTAAATTTACTGATGTGCTGAAAGTATTTGCAGGATCAGGTCTTGATTCTGCTTTTGAGCTTCATGCCAGATTTTGGTCCCATAATAAACTGAATGACTTAGAATTTATAAAAGAAATAAAATAAAGTGTCTTTTCAGTAAAACACTCTCTTTGGGGGTTTCTACATATGGAAAAGTATTTTGGGTCTATGCGGTGCAAGAACAGGAGCTGGAGTGAGTTAAGTGCAGGGTATTTTCTGGCTAAGGATGGTTTGCCCAACAGCTCTTGGTATAAATAGAGATTCATTTAAATGCCTGGTGTTTGGGTTTTATAGCTTAAATACATGCAGTTGGTGAGACTGTTGGGAAGTGATGTGGCCTCTGCACCCATTCTAAAAGAACCTGATCCTGTGAGGTGCTGAGTCAGTGGGAGTGGAAGGTGCTTACCACCCACCTCCCCAGGACTAAGTCCAGAGATAGCATCCCAAAGGACAGATACAAGGATATTAAAAAAAAAGACTTTGATCAAAGAAATATTGCTTCTTTCCTCCTTTCACTGAGCAGATGTGCAACGTGTCTTGGGAAAGAAATAGAAAAATTCCAGAGTGATTTATTTCATGAACCTAGTTTTAACCTAGCTTATTGCATGCCTGATACGGTGATGTTGGTTATTAGTTTCTAGTTGAAAATGACCAGATAGAGACTTGTTCACTTCATCAATATAATACATTTATTGGTTGTCAGGGGAGTCACATCACACAGATATGTAAATCTGTCACTTTGTCTTAAAAGTGTATTTCTCTATTACAATATTGCTTGATGTATGTTTTAAGGCGGTGGGGCCTTTTAAATATTAAAAAAAAAACAAGACGGGGAGAAGATATGTCTAGTCAATCACGGGATTTAAGACATTAAAAGCAGATGCATCATTTATAAAAGGAGGATTTTATCAAATGCCATTGAAAATGAAAGAATCATATCTACCATATGTAGATAGTGGATTAAAGGCAGCTTCATCCCCAGCAAAAATTAACAAACATTTTCGATTGCATTTAAAAGGGGAGCCAGTTACCAGCTGGCCACAAATTTTGAGATTTGCTGTGTCAAATCTGAAAGAGAATAGGCTCTTTGGTTACAAAAGATAAAAAATAAAAATAAAACAAAGGGTATTACCACAAACCCAGTGAAGTAACCCTAGCTTTTAAAAAAATGTCTGGAATGCACTGGAAAAAAATAAGCTTTAATAAATTCCATTATTTTCCATAAAATATCATTTTCTTGTTTATCAAAAAATGGCAAGAAAGTAGTTGATCTGCAGTCTGCCCACATGACGTCAATTGCAGGATTGGGGCCTAAATTCTCTGCTGAATATGCAGCGTGTTAGAGCCTGGATCCAAGGCCCACTGGAGTCAAACAGAAGGCATCTAAGGACAGCAATGGGAGCTGGATCTGGCCCTTGGTAAGCTAGTCAATGATTTTACTATCACTACAGCTAGAAAATAATGTTCCATGAGAACAATACGGTTTCATAGAATCATAGAAGATTAGGGTTGGAAGAGACCTCAGGAGGTCATCTAGTCCAACCCCCTGCTCAAAGCAGGACCAACACCAACTAAATCATTCCATCGGTGCAGTTACTGAATTTCTGACAACCTAAATACAAATCCAAAGGAACTGCCAAGATGAACATGCAAAATGAAACCATCAATGAAGAGAAATTCTCACTGGCTTTCAACAGAACTCACACTTTGGGCCCAATCCTGCTGCAAGACCGCCACATGGGAAACTTCCATTGAAATCAATGAAGTTCTACGCATGGAAGGCCTGCAGGAGTGGGTGCCATGTCAGCCTGATGAAGGCACACAATAATTTACCAGCTTGATGTCTTTGCTGGAAAAGATGTTGCCTGTACAGGGGCGAACATGTTCATTAGCTCATATGTAATCAATTTAAAGCAACAAGAACAGGTAGGCATGATAGGGAAATTATAAAGCAGGTCAGAAAGGAATGGAGATAGGGACATTGTGAGCCACATAATCAAGAGCTAGATTTTTGACCTCACATGTTCTGGAGTGTTCTGCTCTGCGATTTTGGTTCAGCCCATTTAAAAGATTGGAGACAAATGAAAAATGTAGGTCTGAATTTCAAACCCCTCCCCCCGTAAAAAAAATATAGGGGTTTCAGAACCAGATCTCTGGTTCTGGGTCGTCTTCGCTGAATACCCTCACTAGCACTGTAATACACGCAAGCCTTCAGTGCATCAGGTTACACTATAAAGTCTACATGATAATAATCGACCCTCTTGTAAAATATAGTTCATTATAATGAAAATAGAATGGTAGGACTAACTGATTTCAACCCAAGCTCAGTTAAACTGGCATTCAACTTGCATAGACAACTACTTGAGCTCGATATCACTTCACTGTAAAGGGTGTCTGGCTTCAGGGAGAAGGATACCAAGATAATTGCCATCGTAACATGCAATCGTAAAAATGATTTGCTAACTTTGTCATGCTAGGCGAAATTTGCAATGAATTAAAAGATAAATAATGGCTAATGTTTAAGACTTAAATAATCCTAAGAAAACCTTTAGTATGTAAGATTGTGTATAATACTTCACGGGCTAGTTCTTATAGGGGGTATGGCAGGAGTTTCAGATGGCCACGTTACTCAGAAGTGTTAAAGTCATGAGTGAGTTATGTAGATTATCTAAACTGAGCATTAATAAGACCTTTATGGCACATCATGCAATTATGTATATTGTGGGTGCCACATATGTCATAGAAAACCTATTTTATATATTTTTTAGATTTGAAAACAATTAATGGGACTGTTTTTTATATCCTTCCAAATGTAAAGCCAGGTGCCTCAGTTACCATGAGTCTGAAGGTTCGGGGCTCAGAGGGAGCCCTTAAAAGCTTCTACAAATGGTCTAAAATAGCTATTCTAGACCATAAAACATCACATGAATCAAGTCTAGTGTGTACCCCATCGGAATCTCCCCTCACCTGTAAGACATAAAGGATGTACAATAGAGCACTTAAAAGTCAGAAAATGATAAACGTTAGGCTGCTGTTGCAACATTAATTTGCCCCCTTTATATGTATGCATTATGATACCATCTTTAATTACCTACTATTTTTTCCCACTGTGCTGCAGACACGAATCAGGATTGTGTAGTGAACCACCCTTAGTTCAGGTTTTTCCTAACTTTTGAATGCTTGACTTTGCAATTAATTCTTAATGTAGGTTTATTTGAATGCAATTTTCTCTTAGTTTAAAAAATATAATTGAAAAAACAAAAATGTCCAAATGGGGAACCATGGACATCCCCCACGTGGGCCACTGGCAGGGGTTGGGATCATTAAAACCACCTCATAGTTTTCTAACACTTGAGCTAATGGATTAATTGGCAGAAGCAGAAGGCTGTTATCTTCTATGAAGACCTGTCACTAGAGGGAGACAGAGACACACACTTTGTCTGTGGGTTTCACAGCTAGACAGAATTGAATTTGAGACTCAGGAATAATGGGTTCAATCCCAGGTCTGAGGGGAGCGTATTCTATCAGTTACAGATGCTTCAGCCCATCCCCCCCAGCCTCTCTCACTTTTGCCTTCTGCACATATCTCTCCACTCCCCAGGTCTTGCCCTGTGTCCCGCTCCTGCTATCCTCCCTGGCTTCTGCCTGATTCCTGCCCCGTCCTGCCTCCCCCCCTCCCCCCGACTCCTATCCTCTCTCATACTTTTTCTTTCTTCTTGTCCCCATCTTACCCCCATCCCTCTGTTTCCTTTATTGGAAGGGAATTAAATGCAAGTGTTTCATAGTCACACTTGTACTTTAGTATGCCGGCGTCTACATTGTTAAATGTCCACAGTAAAAATGTACCATATTTGCAATGCGGCTGAGCTAACTCTGCCGCAGTACTTTCATTTTCTGAATAACTTGGCTTTGCCTGTTTAATTTCTCATTCTTAATGTGGAATCATAAGTGTTTGCATTTAATACTCACACACACCTGCATGTACAAAAGAGTAGTAGTCAAAAGGAAATACTATAACATGCTTTTACTACTCGTAGCTCTTTATTAATGCCACATGTGCTGTTGTAAGGTTAAGTTATTAAGTGATATACAATAATTGTCTCTGCTCTAAAGTGGACATTTCATTTAACTATACTCATGTGGATCTGTTTCAGTATCATTTATCATGACCACATTTTAAGAAATATCTCAATAGGCCACTTCCCTCTTTCCTTTCTTTAATGTAACGATACCTAAAAAGTCCCGGTCAGGAATTAAATACAATTACCTTTGGAATTGCGAGAGTAAATGTGAGGCTGTCTGAGCTTCAGAAGTTAATATATATATTTTACCATGCTATCATCTTCTCAACAGCTGAGTTAATTTTACTGTATTTGTGCACTTGTTGGAAATGCTTACATGAAGGCTTACAATGACCTGTTTAGTTTGCAGGAGAAAATTATGTCATTTGTAAGCAAGGTTTCAGCTGTGATATTTTATAATTGTTTAGATGAAAACCTGATAATCCTCTACTCCTTCACATAAACTGCAATCCATCTTTAAAACTGTGATAATTCATAAAACCTGCAGCTTAATAAACTAACAAACCCCAGGCCTATGTTATTTTAAGGGAAGTCAATCTTTGATCAGTCAAGCTGAAATGGGTCTGATAAGTGGAGGCCTTACTGGCAGGGAGCAGCACTCCAGTTTGTTATTGCTATTTGCTCATCATCCTCAAGTGCAAAATAAGCAGAAGTCTTTCCGAGCTTCTTATCTCTTTTCACTTTCTTCTCTAGATCTCTGTCGCTTTAATCCAGCATGTCTGCTGCTGGTTAACAAGGAAATCCTATGTCAATTATCGCCAACAACTTCCTGCTGTGAAGCTGTGGGGAATCAAAGCTTTTGAGAGCCTTTTCACACCAGAGAGTGGTGCAGGGCCTAATTAAATGGCCCTCATATCCTGCAGCCTACTGGTGGCCAAATGATAGATAGCTAATGAATGATAACCTAATTTTTCCAAGAACAGTTTTGATTCTTATGGTCAGCTGGGGCCTTGATTCCGCCGAATTTAGTGGATCATTGTTTGTGGTTATGGGTGAGGGAGAGTATCAAAAGGTAAAACTTGGGAAGATATGCATCTCCTCAGTTAATTGTACACAGAGCTTAGATTATATAAATATATGTTGCACATCAGGAAGAATATTTGTTATAAATTGCTTTTCTGAAAACCTCTTTTCTCAATATGAATTACTATGGTGACTCATATATATGTGTGTGTGCTGCAAAATTATCCTATAAATCCCCCTCATAAATGCGATCTCTATGACTAATATTTTTACAGAATCGCAGAATAAGGTATCCGCCATCACTCACGCACAGCTGTCTCAATCTGCTCCCCCCCCCTAAAATCACTATAACAAACAGCTGAGCTCTTGCCTGAAAAAAAACATCACCCCTGCTTCTGCCTGAGAGAAACTAGCCTTGTATTGAAGCTATGCACAAAAGATATACAAATCTAAATGTCTTCTCTGGTTTTCAGTTTATTTAGGGTCTCCAGCTAAACTGCTTTCGCTCCTGCAATGGTGCTGTTTTGAAATTGATCACAGATGTCACTGTGTAAGAGCCTGATTCTGGGTTATGTGGAACACCCTCAAGGTCAACGGAAGGTGAGGGCACTCAGCTCTTCCCAAGCTCAGGCCCTAAGAAAGGTTGTGTAACAGGACGCCAGTTGACTAAGAACAAAACAATCTATAGAATATATAAAATACAAGAGCGGTCAATAAGATACTTGCATTTACCCTGACTGTTCGTTTTGAGGGTCCTACAGTAAATGCATATGCGCAAGGCGACAGAGTTAAAGGTGCCAAGGGAGCCCTAACTCTGAATTTCCTGACTTTTACGGTTTTCCATTACAACTTTAATGTTCCATTACCACAGTTTTTGTAGTTAATTTCCTTGGGGAAGTTTTTTTTTTTTTTAAAAGAAATTATAAAAAGGAAAAAAGAACGACGCTTCCCCCACCCCCCAGCTACTTTAAAAGGACTCAGTAGGACTTCCTCCCTGAGAGGAGCAAAATCCAAAATGCCATCCAGAAGTACACAGACCTGCTTTCAAATCTTTAAAAGCTTAGGGTCCAATCCTGCCTCGTCCATACATTAAACTCCCACTGATTTTGTGTGCAAGCCAATGGCAGGATCAGTCACAGCTTTAAAGAAGCTCATCTAAGTCAGTATGCATATGCATTTGAAAACAAAGCTTGCAAGCATTTAAAATGTCACCTCGCTGTGATACTATGATGGTATCATGGAACTATTAAATAGCCTTTCTTCACTTCACTACATTTATTATTTGTTTTCAGTTGCATCCACACTGTGCTAGGTACTTTCCAGACACCCCAAAATGGGCAGTCTCTGTTCCCAGGGGCTCACAACCCAAGGGCAGACAGACAAGCAGACAGAGATTATGGGAGAGGGATGCAACAACAGGCTATTCATATAAAAGACAATTTGATCCACTCTAGGTAGTGTGGCAGAATGTAATTGATGATCTCACAAATGAAATGCTCAGTGAGATTTTGAGCTGCACAGGTACAAACCATCATTTCTGCATGAACCTATCTCATCACTGTAATTTTAAAGGAGCCCAGTGCTCAATCCTGACTCTGAATATCCTGAGACATTCGAGGTGGCGAGTGAAACACAGCCAGCTGTTTGCTAGAGACATTCTGCTGGTGCAGGACATAATGATGAAGGGCAGCTGAGAGGCAGAGCACTACAAAGGTTAGCATGTTCGGATTGCACTCTACTGTTCCTCTGAATAGGAGCAACAGACATTCCCGGCTGGCATATGCTGCACACTGCAGCTTACACATAGGGTCCTGAACACACCCCTATAGAGTACCAACACATCACACATTAATAAGTGCTTTCAGTATTGCCAACCCCAAGTGCTCAAAAATGTGAGCTTGGTTGATAAATCATGAAATGTTTAAAAATAATAAATTCTGGATTCTATTTATTTGCCCATCTTGAGACTTTAAAGATCAATTTTTCAAGCTTTTCTCTGCAGCCAGAAGGGCTAGAAAGTTACTTTTTATGCTTCAATAAAAGTCAAGAGTCTCACAGATCACATGACTCCAGGAGCTGAGGATTTAAGAATAAACACCCGGAAGAAACTTGTGATAAAAATATGAGGGTTGGACAACACTGGTTGGTCCTTTGAGTAGTAGGTGGTAAATTTGCACTGAGGGCATGGCAGAGAATGTCTTTTCCTGACTATGCCCCAGGCCACCAAAACAACACAGGGCGGGGTTGGGCCCACTGTGATTTTCCCAGATTAGAGATTACTCATTTGGGCCTTGATCCTGTGCCCCTGAAGTCGATGGGAGTTTTGCCTTTGACTGCAATGGGAGCAGAAACAGGCCCTGATTCAGCAAAGCACTTTAGCAGATGCATAACGTTAAACATGTGAGTAGCCCCACTGACTCCAAGAGAAACTACTCATCCATGTACACGAGTGAAAAGGCTTATGATCTTTGCTGCAATGGGGCCTGTGGCGCCTGACTTTTATAAAGGGATCACGGAGTGCAACAAAAATAAGTCTACTTGCAGGACTGCAGGCTGGGAACTCATTGTTTACTTAACTGCATCACAAGAGTGTGTGTGGGAGGGTGGGGGTGGGGGGACTCCCACTGACTAAACAGGACATAAGCGGGTGTGGGGTGGAACATGGCCCCATCCCATAATAGTCTGGGTAACCCAGTTAATCCGATCTCCCTATCATTACTACTCTGCTGCAGTGAAATCCTGAGGGATCTCCATTCTCATTGAAGTTGGTAGACTTGAACGGCCCCAGCATCTGCCAGGATCAAGCTCTGATTTGCCAACTTCAGTTCTATAAAACAAAGCCTTTTCCAAACTAGTCTGAGTACCAATAAACAAACTAACAAATACATACACAGTTTGAAAATGTTTGAGCTATTTAACTTATTTTAGTGGTTTTGCATTTTTAAAAATGGCCAAACCACATTTTTTCCAAACTGGGGTGAAAAAATAATCTACTGATTAGGCTATTTATGCACAGTTTCAGCCAGGAAAGAAATGATTTCATTATATTACAGAAATAGCATTTTAACCTTAGCTATTAGTAGAGGTAGTGGACATTGCTTTCTATCATTTATTTGACAATGATGTTAAAAGGAAGTAGATTTCAAATGATCGTTCTTTACCTCTTCCCATACAACACCTTCCTTATGTTTAAGTGCCAAATATATTTAGAATTTAAAATCATATTTTGCTCAGGGTTACACCAGTATAAATCTGGATTTACACTAATTTAGCAAAAAGCAGAATTTGGTCGATAGGTACTGAAGTTTTAAATATATTTATACCAAAAACACATAAACTATAGTTCCATCTCTCATATAGAGGCTTGCACTGTCACAGTATTGGATCAAATGTCCTCAAACACTTCATCATCATTCAATACAAAATATTTTAGGATTGTTTTTGATTATTCTGTGCTGAGTCTAACCCTTTCCCCGTATTAAAAAATGATAATCAGGCCTGATCCTTAATCCTCACTGAATCAGGATCTGGTCCAAATTTAGTAGGAGGATCACCGATGCATTTTTTTAAATTCTAGTCTGCTCCTCAGATGAAAGCTGGGAATATTTGCTTCTATTCACACCATCCACTAAACAATGAATATGATTTCAGTTAAGATTCCCTATATGTCTGTACTAAGGAAAGAGTGAAAATAAAAAACAAAATGAATAAAGATTCAAAAACAAAAGCATATGTACTGAAGAGCAACACACCAGGCAAAATATGGACTGTTAAACAGATGAATCCACTGAAATGTAAAATATTCCACAAAGTTTTGGCATCATGCAATGCTACACTTTCTACATTTCATCTGTTAATCATCTGAAGGGACTTTCTCAGTTAGCCAGAACACAAACTATTCCCTCACTGCATTACCAGTTGCGTGCATATGATTCTTTGTAGTGACAAATACAATGAAGAAATGAGGAGTGACAATATATTACAACTGAATAAATGACAGGCATAAAAAAAATTACAGATTCTTAGTCAAAGAGCAACACTACACAAACTGGCAAACGGACTGGCAGAGAACGTTAAAGATTCTTTTTAAAAAAGGATTTTCATGATTCAGATTAATATTAAATGCCTCAAAATCACCATTGGAGTCAAGCAAGTGTAAACGAGTACACAACAGACCAGACACTTCAGTTCATCATCAGGGAAAACTCCCTTTGAAGGCAATGGGATTTTTGCTTGAGTAAAAACTGCAGAACTGAACACACCTTCTTCCCCCCCAAACCTTAATATTCTATGTTATCAAATTCCATTGGTTTCAGAATAAACCAATAATCCAGATACCTAGTTAGTCCAAAAAACAAAACAGATTTAATAAGAAAATAACAAAAACCAGAGAACATTAAAGTACCAAATAATACAATCATAAAGTGAACATAAAATCACTAAAATAATATTAAAAATACTTCAGTGCATGCCAATGTCTTATTAATTTACTTGCCTGAATAGCATCACTGATGATGAGTCAGTAAGTATTGTGACAGCAAATCATCAGAAATTGATGAGTGCACAATTCAGGATATCAACTGACAACCTAGAACAATGGAGAATTCTAAAGCTGTTTACATGGGTCTTTGAATGACTTACAGAGTGAGGACCAGGTCATCAGCTGGTATGATTCAGCATAGGTCCTTTGACTTCACAGAGCCAGGCCATTTTACACCAGCTGAGGATCCGGCCCTCTGAAAATGTAAGGGCAGCTGAATTGTATGGCTTCATATTTATCTCTCCACCCAGATTGTTTAAAGATAGTACTTGCTCCTCACCAATGCTGTGCATGAAACAGGTAATCTGTGCAACATTAATAAACTCACCAAAACAGAGTTAATGCAAAAATGACATAGTTGCATCCAAAAATATCATAAAAATTGATGTAAAATTCAGTTGCTGTTCAGACAGCTTTTGTAGAACCAAAATATGGCAATTAATAGAAAGTCCATCCTAGCATGGGGAAATAGCTTTCTTTTGGCAAATACACGTTCATCACCGGTTTACAGTTTAATTTTATGTCAGTCCGCAGGGGATATTTCCTGCCTTATCTCTTCATTAGCCATTATAGCAGCAACAGAGGAGACAATGCAGTTATACACATATTACAGACACATGCCCCTGTCCTGGCCTATATTAGTTGGCCTCGATACTATAAATTGGAGTTGTGTGAAAAATCAAAAAGAAATTTGAAAGCTTAGAAAATGGTGGTTTTCCACATTTTACTTAGATTTTTCACATTTGATTCAATTTACACACACACAAATATCCACTTAAATCACCTGTTGGATGAAAATGTAATTACTAATTGGAATGTATCAAGGTGAATGATGCTGCGGGTTAAAAAAAAATCATCTTAAGTGTTCCTTTCAAATATCTGTTCTCTTGTTCAGTTGGGGCAATGCTGTTCAGGTGTTCAGCACTTCTCAGGACAAGGCCATATTTTATCAGCTCCCCTGCAGCAATAGTACATTTAATGAGACTAGGGCATAGGAACCAGAGGACTGGATGATGTCCCTGAGAGTTTCCAATGTAACGGAGATGCGTGGCTTCGTTCATTAAAAAAATACTTCCGAAAAATTCATATAGGCTTTATAGGAATATAGTGGAGAGAGACATATGGCCAAGTCCTTACTTCATGTAATGGGACTCGACTTACTGAAGTTAATGGGAATACTCACATGAGATTCAAGCAAGATTTGGCCCATTCGTTGCGGGCAGGCCATAGAAACGAAGGTGTGGTGTTTTGGAATGTTTGGTAGTATGACTCATCACACGCTATGTTAGATTTAGAATGTGATTTAGAATGTGGGTTGCAAGGCACTTGCTGAGAGGAATCTGGATTGGTTTTTCCAGCAAATCTGGATAGAGAACTGCTTTCCATTCGAATATAACTCACTTTATATGAGAGAACTCAGAAGAGTACATTGCGGCCCACTTCCAGTTCCCCCCCCCCCTTTTTTTTTAAAAGCAGCAACAGAAAATATAATGAGGACGTCATAGGGAAATGTTCGGATCCTGAAAATATGCAGAGCATTTCAATTCTCAGCACAGACTATTTTACATCCTTTGTGGGGTTTTTTTCTCTTGGTCTTTTTTCCTTATGGGCTAAAGCAAAATGTTCAGCCTTACACTGCAGTGTGTGTGTGAGAGACACTAAACGCAACAGACACAATGCTTAGTTTACTGTGAACAGCAAATCTGTCTTCCTCGGAATCACGGTTCCAAATGTCAATAGCTGTTTTAGCCACGTATGACAGGTAGAGTAATGTCTGAGGGGGTGCCTCTGAGTCCCTAGCTATAAGTGAGGATTACTAATAATTTTTATGCATTTTGCTACAAACTGAGACCAACTGTGAACTGACACTGACATGTACCAGCAAAAAAGGGGACAACATCAAGTGCTTTTCTATGCCAATTGTGCACAAAGAGTCGGATCTAAGCATTATTATAGCGGAGCCTTTCATGTTGCTATACCCATGGCTATGTTTGCATTTCTATAATAAAACCTATTTTCAGGGGGTTTAGAGCTCGGCTGTAAAAAATTTACTCTGTGCTTCATGGCACAACAAGGTATCAGACAGTGCTGCAGCCCAGAGCTTTACAATTCCATCTGTATTTCAGGGAGATAGGGGTGCTGTATTTATGTTTCTTTTGTTATTTTTTACAGAAACTTGGTGTTATTCAGTGGAATTCATCCTGAAGGGTAGGAAATGACCTATAAGATATTTAAGGGGGAATCTTATGGCTCTAAGGCTGTCCATTGCGCCAAATTCTACCTTTAGATCTGTATGCAAGAACTCCTCTAATATCAACTGGGCTGCTGTGGCACAGCAGATGAATTAAGCACAGGGCTGGGAGTCAGGCAGCGTAAGGTCCAACACCTATCTAACTAGCTAATCAAAAGAGTAGTAACAGTGAAAGGACCTGTCTCTTTTCATTCCTTCCCAGACTGTAAGAGAATTGTTTATAATTGTACATGAGATTGACTGTGTGTGTTGGGCAGAGAGAACAAATTACAGAGGCAAAGCTAAGTCATAGAAATAATTTTGGCATTCAGATCTGACAGTGGAGAGGTCGATGGCCATTCTCATGGGGATGAGTTTCAAACTCTAGTCGAGCTGCTGTTAAAGTTCTGTCTTGGGCACTAATGAGCCTCCCCCTGTAGGTGAACAATGTCATTGTTCCAGCGAAATGTTGCTGTTGTGGGAGGTCATGGTTGCAGAGGGAGAGGTGATTTCTCACGTAGCTGGAGGTTGTCTCATGCTAGGCTTTGATTATCAGGACAGAGTCATTGAATTTGACTCTGCATTTACTGGAGGTGCCAATGCAGAGAGTGTGCTCCCAGGGAACTTCATGTCTTAGCAGATGAGCTGCAGTCTTCCGTGCAAATTGGACCTTTTTCAAGACATGTGGCTCCATTCTGAGTTGACAGTACATAAAACTGGAAGCCAAGAACTCGTAAGATCTAATTATTTTTATTAGTAGTAAACATTTATATTCGGGTAGTGTCCAAGGTTCCCAAATGGTTGCTGAACAAACACAAAAAAGGGATAATCCCATCTCAGCCCTGCCACTGAATCACTAAGACCTTGGGGAAGTTGCAACCTTTCCATATATAGGCTTCCCTCTCAGTTAAAGTGGGATAATGCTCCTTACAGGCAGAGGCGTGCACAAGGGGGGCAAATAAGGTCACAGGGCCCTCCCAATCAGTGGAGGTACAGAACTCCTCTGGTGCTGGGGCGGGGAGATCGAGGTCCTCCGGCCCCAGGCTGGGGCAGGAGATGACAGCTCCTCCATTCCTGGGGCAGCAGGAAGAGTCAGCTCCACCGGCTCCAAGGGGGTGGGGTGGGAGAGCCAGCTCCTCCAGCCTTAGGGGGTCACAAAAAGTACCCCTCCAAAAGTGACCACATTTAATTCCTGTGCACACCCCTGTTTACAGGAGTGTTATGAGGATGAATCAGCTGAAGCTCAACCAACACCCTGAAGTTGAAAAGTGCTAAATGAGGTCCTGGTTCATGACTAGGGTCCCTAGTCTCTACAGTAATACAAATAAACAAACAAACAAACAAACAAATAACATCAACATCAGCAAAAACAACAATATAGACTTCTCCTAACCATTGCTTTAAAAAAATACAAAAGAGCAAACAAATCTTTACAAGCCACAAAGTTAGTATATCTATACTAAACACACAGAGTGCTCAATTATGATTCTTATAAGCCTGAACCTTGGGGCCAGGGGGTGGAGGCAATCTGCCAAAACAGCACTGCCTGGGGCTGTTAGGTGTTTGAAAGGTATAGTATCATGAAAGGCCTGGAGAAGGAGAGTTGGGAGAGAGACCCCTTGCTACACCTGTTCAGCAGGTACCACCATCACTCCCTCCAGATCATCCATCTTTGCATGTAGGGAGGGGCACGACTTTAATCTCAGATACTATGGTGATAAGCATGGTCTGCGAACCTATATAGACTAGACTAGAATCTCACTCTACCCATCCTTTCTTTGGTGTCCATTGTGTTCCCAAGTGCTGGGAGCCAGATTTCCTGCATTGAGGGAAAGGGATGCCTCCCACACATGGAGAGGCATAATTTAAGCTTAAATGCTTGGAATATGGTCAGACATTGTTCAAACTGATGGTAATTGTCTTTAAAAGCATCTTCCCTAGTTTATCTTTATGTTTAAGTTACAGTCTCATTTAGTGTTTGTATATTTTGAAAATATAATTTGGAAATCTCCAATATAAGATAATGTTCCCTAACAAGATGCGATATGGAATTAATGTCAGGCATAATAGGCTATCAAAGCAAATGCTGCATTCGGATCTGTTATGCTAGATGTACAAAATATACAAAGTAATTATAAATCTGACAATATCAGAATTGTCCGTTTATGAGACAAATGCTGCTAAAAATTACTATTTGATATTCAGATAGTGCCAGGAACAGCTTAAAACCCATTGGGCCAAATTCATCTCTGGAGTAATTTCATTTAAAACATCAGGCATAAATTTGGCCTTTATGTTTAAATATTGTGTATTGTAAATAATAATAAAAGCAATAAAAATTCAGCAATTATATTTTTAAAATAGCTTTAAAACACCCAAATATCTCAATTTGGTTCCCACACAAGTTTCAGTTTACTCTTTAGCTTTATTGTTATTTTAACAAGTACCTGACATTTAGAGTTTAGGTCAAGATGATGTTCGACATAAAGACATCTTAGGGAGAAATAAATTGTAGCCCTTGTTTCTCAGAGATCTAGCTAAACATGTGGGGCGAAGTGTCTGCACTGAACTTGATGCACATCTTGTTTACCTTCAGATGCTTCATTACCTTTCTAGCATCCTTCTTTTCCAAATTTGTATACATCACTTTTGGTTTTACAGAGGGTAAAGAATCCTCCAATTATGAATGCACTGAAAGTGTTCTTTGACCTCTAGAAACACGTGTTAACACGTGTTTTATTTCACATGATGTTTAACATGATTTTGATGAGACAAGGGCTGTCAGGTTTACTATGAGCTGCTAACTTGTTTTTAAACATGACTAGTCCCTGTCTACACTAGGTGCTCAGACATGTGTCACATCATGTGCATTAAAACACGTTAGTTAACAAGTTTTCTGACATGATGCTTTTTTCCAGGTAGATATCATAGGTGCTGACTTTTGTTTTTGCCGATGGGTGCTCCTCTCTGCCTTATCCCCCTGTGTGACTGGTGGGTGGGGGGAAGAGGCCGAGCAGGAGTGGGGCTTTGTGGTGGAGTGGTGGGCAGGGCCCTGGGGCGGAAGAGGCGGAGCAGGGGCAGGGCCTCAGGGTGGAGTGCAGGCGGCGTGGTGGGTGGGGCCAGGTTCCGGGTGCCGGGGCCCATAAAAGATTAATCCGGCCCAGCAGGTGCTGAGCACCCGCTATTTCTTTTCAGTGGGTGCTTGAGCCCTAGAGTACCCATGGAGTCAGTGCCTATGCACCTCTCTGGGCCAAATTCTGCCTGCCTGGTCAAAAAAGAAAATGTGCCTGAGTCTCTCACACTAGTTTTATGCTTGTATAATTCCACTGACTTCAGAGGGCTAGATACACAATGGGACCTGGGCACCACTTAGGTGTCACAAAACCCCTGCTCAGCTGCTGCAGAAACCTGTAGGTGCCTAAACTCACTTGGTGCCTACGTTTTTGCAGTAAAAGTTCACTAGGCCCAGGTACCTGGCTCTGAATTTGTGCACTGCTACTTTACTCTAGGCACCCAAACACCTCTCTTTCCTGCCCAGGCCCCAGAGAGATTCACAAATTGCCAACTAACTCACCTGTGGGAGGACTTGATTGTGGGGATGTCCCGCATCCCAGCTGAGTACCCTAACTACTGGGCTAAAAGTTACGAGGGAGGTTGTCATCTTCCTCAGGCTTCTTGCAAGAAACACCTTAGGCACCTGACTCCTGGAGAGGGGTCACACCTGAGAATCCCTAGCAGAGGTAAATGCCTCCCTCCAGCCTTGACTTAGGAGCTGAACTCCCTCAGGGGGGAGAGGTTTAGGATACACCCCTCTCTTTAGCATCTTCCACCGGCTAACTTAGGCAGCTCCCTGCCTATGTGAATCCCATTCTTAGGTGCCTATCTCCCTCCATTAATTGTATAAGAAGCCTAAGTTAGGCACTCAGGCTTTGCGAAGCTTTGTGTATTCCAGTGATTTTCTGGGCACCTAAGTCCCTTTGTGAATCAAGCCCAATGAATGTATTTTTAGTTTACACTGATGTAAGCAAATGGAAGATTCAGGTCCAATAGCTCCAAATAATGTGTAGGACTTTCCCCCCCCCCTCCAAACAAATTGCATGAATTAGATTGAATGCTGCCTTCCCTCTTTGTGCAAATTGATGTGTCTCTCTACCTGGAAGTGTGGTTCTGTAGTATGCATACCTCTGCCAAACTAACAACATCCATAAAATAGCTACATTCGTGCTTAAGTGGTTTTGGTATGACTTATGCTTTTTCGCCCAATGTGAAAATGCACTTCCCAGGAATAAGAAATGAAAAGCTGTGGGTGTACGTAATGTGAGTTAACACTTACCAGCTGGAAAACAGGGAGATGCAGCAAATACCAGACAGTTACATTTTAAGGCTGTAGCTGCTTGGCTCTGCCAAATTTAAAGGGCCAGCCCCAGAAATGAATGATGGGTAAAAAAATTTTGTAAGAAAACTACCCTAGAGAAGAAAGAATTAATAGGAACCAGGCAGTCACAAAGGAAGGTGCTTCTGGGGAAGGGGCTCCTTATACATGTAATATATGACTATATCATAGTATACAAGCACAGGCAAGCTTCAGTTTTATATATACACTTAGAGGGCTTCTATTTTTCAAGGTTTATTAATTTCATTTTGGGGGGTTACTTTTAGCAATTTTTGAGTTTTATGTAGATGTCCAAAAATTGGGAGGGGGAGGGCAGGTTTCAGGGCTCTTTCTTTGTATATACTGTAATGAGTAATCTCTTTGTGCGGTTCCCTAGTGTGCTTTAACATAGTACTGTTTCAAACAGCACTACATTAAAGTGCACTAGGGAACCTTAGTGCACACCAGTCAAACCTGCATGGACCAATTAATGTGCAATACATTAGTGTGATTTAGAACTCACACCCTTTACTCTGCATTACTCCTGCATGTAGACAAGCGCCTAGACACAAGTAACCACTCCCAATGTTATTCTGGTGTTTATGGATGAACATTGATTTTTTTTTTATTTTATTTATTTTTTATTGGGAGTGTTTTAAAACTGAAAATCAGAAGCCCTAACTTAGAGGCGCATCCCTGATAGTTGCTTAAAGATTGTGTGCAAAGGGCGAAACCAACACACAGTTTTGCTCTGGACAAGTTACAAGACAGTTTAACGAAAACACCAATATCACAAACAAAGCTAAAGATCCCAAAATCTGTTTTAGGGAAAATAGGCCTGATTCTCTTCTCACTTACATCAGGTTTATTCTGGTAAGTCTATTGATTTCATTGGAGTTACTCCCAATTTACCTTTGTGTGAGATGAGAATGAAACCCTCTATGTCAAGTTTTACCTGTGTACTTTACGCTGCTTGATTTAACTCCATCGCAACACAGGCCTTGTCTACATTGGTGGTGGCATATAGGGTACATGTAGCGAGACACCACAATGGAAAGCAGGCTGTGTCCACACTATGGTGTTTAGTTGCTGTTACAGGTGGCCATGAAAGGCTCTAGCAGGGGGGAGGCAGCAGGGAAAGGCTCCAGCAGTGGGCACTAGACTGCTAAAAATATGAGGAGAGCCATGTAGGGTACATGTCTTTGGTTCCCTGAGCAGTGCCTCAGTGTCTACACTGCTGTTTATACCTGTGCGGGGATGGGTATGCAGTGTATGCACTCTACACACCACCCATACATACACCCACTCATAGGCGCTGTCTTCCCCTCTTTCACGTGGGTGCTCAACCCTCCCTGCCCCTGGCCCCGCCCCCGCTCCATCCCTTCAATGAGGCCCCGCCCCTGCCTGCCTCTTCTCACTCCTTCCCCGCCCCCATTCCAACCCTTTCCCCAAAGTCCCCACCCCAACTCCATCCCCTCCCTGCCAATATTCCAACTCCTTCCCCAAATTCCCACCCCAGCCCTGCCTCTTCCTCTGAGTGTGCCACGTTCCTGCTCCTTCCCCTCCCTCCCAGAGCATGCTAATGCTGCCAAACAGCTGTTTGGCAGTGGCCGGGTGGGAAACACTAGGAGGTAGGTGGAGGAGCAGGGTCGCAGTGCACTCAGGAGAGGAAAAGGAGGTGGGGTGAGGGGAGCTTGGCTACCGGTGGATGCAGAGCACCCACTAATTTTTCCCTGTGGGTGCTCCAGCCCCGGAGCACCCATGGAGTCATCGCCTATGCACCCACCAATATAGCCAGAGTGGGAGGGGAAAACTCCCACTTACTAAATAGGAAGTAAGGCAGGGGTGGAACGTGGCTCAATCCCATAATGCTCTGGGTAACCCAGTTAACCCTATCATGACCACTTTACTAGAACTATTTTAATGTACCCAAACACAATGGTAACAGAATTCATCATCAACCAACACACACTAAGGAGAGACTATTCTGGTGCAAATAGTTGCTCCTAATTGTTTATAGCATACTGATTGATCAAGTTTCTCTCATTAACATTTGATCCTAAAGCTTTGTTGTGAGGAGCGGGGTGCCCCAGACATTGTGACAGTCAATACAAGAAAATAAGATACATCCTAATTTCAAAATCAAAATACAAGACTAGTAAGCATTAACATTTAGATAAAGGAAATGTTTCAGGTTAATCCAATGTTGTACTCACCAGGAAGTGAAACTCACAGTATCTAGGATATTCAGTCCCCCACTTCCATTCTCAGCAGAACTACAATGCACGAGTGGTCAATATCAGCTGAACATTCATCCTGCTGCCAACTGTTTAGCCACAAGGGGGCAAGTCCATTACCTAGGTCATAGAAGCAAAAAGCTGAAGATGAAAGAGAATCATAGACTCATCTAAGCCCATTTTCCTGCCAATGCAAACGATCTACCATTGTACATATTCTAGAGCTTGGTCCAGTACAGTTTTAAAATTCCCAAGCAATTAATATCCCGAGACTAGTCCTCAGTCCAACAGAACTCAAACCTAAACTAGACATGTCTACTTAGTGTGATTAGAGCACAAACTCCAAGAATCATCATCACAATTTGGTGATGCATGGCACATAGTTGTGGTAGGGCGTTTTGACTTAGTAAATACCTTGTTTGGGGGGTTGTGAAACATCTAGGGAAATACCTCCTAATGAGGTAGTCCAACAATAACAATGTGGTGAATTCAGATGTACCTATTTGTTAGTTTTTCATATGTGCTCTGAAACCACCAGAACCTAAATACAAGCAAACACCAGTCTTTCCCACTAACTTTTTCATCATAAGAGTGCACTGACAGCTCCAAGAGATGTGAGAGGAAAGGAGACATGTTTCTAAGTAGTTCTCCTAATTCTGTGGTTCTCCTAATACTTTGGTAATAAATGATAAGGTCAAAACTTTGCTATTAAAGTTCTGAATCGTTCAGTATAAACATCCAATAGGGTGTCATTATGAATTGTGATTTGGAGCCAGCCTCAATCAAGAGACATGTATTGTGATTTGTAGTACAAGATTACATTTCTGTTTGCATTTATTACATGGACAAGTAAAGATTTGATGGGCCTTGAGAAGGGCTGAAGGGATTGAAGAGTGAGGATGTAGCAATTTAACACTCTGATGTCCACAACCCCACTTTGTTGTTTTGGGATGACCAGCAAACTGAAATGGCTGGTGCAATATGGGTATGATATTTGCACATAATGATACAAATAATACTTAATACTAATGTAGAGAGTGTAATATTTTTGAGTCAGGGGAGAGGGCAAAGTAGAATAAGAGAATAGTAAAAACACTGCTCTCCTAGATTTGGGGGAATACTGAAAAAAAATGCACCATGGGATATTCAAATTCACTTCACATGTATTCATCCTCTTTTGTATTTATATTTTTGATGGTGGAAACAGTAAGTTTCAAGCAAATGTTTCAGAAATAGTTACAGACAGCAAACTTTGAATTTGCAAACCCAAGTATTGAAAACTAAAACTTGATGCTGTGAAAGATGCTCATCATGCAATCAGAGAACAAAGATGATACTGTGTGTTCACTTGAAAGTACAATGCAGCTTGAATTTTCAATATTTTTCAACAAACTGCTACACACAATTCACAGACCAAGTATAAGTAGCAGTTGTAGAGTCTTCTGTTGTTAGTGGGCTCACCAACTGCCACCCTTTCTGCAATCTTCTCTTTTCAGGGAAAACTAAAGGGATGGAGATGCAACTTCAGTGTCATCTGCAGTCTTCAAGTTTCCTTAGTTCCTTTCCAGGCTGCCTGTAGGCCTGGATGCCATACACACATACACAGAGACATTGCACTGATATGTTTGCTTTAGCGCCTCCTCCTAATGAAAGACAAAGTCAGATGCCCACACTGAGTGTTTTAGGTCTGTAAGTGTCCACTGGTAGCAGTGACTACAAGGCTTGTTTGACTTGCCTATGGGCAGGTTGCAAGAGAGGCAGTATTACTTTTGAGTGGTTCAGTCATTTCCTGAGAAATCCCAGGGAGTGGTTTTGTGCAACTGCTAATCCACACTGAAGGATGTCTCTTACAGGCTTCCACAAGAGTTGGAACAAGGGTATTCTGTATCCCCTTCCTCTTCAACGCATGTGTGAAAGCAACTGGTGTAACTGCAAGATGATTTAGGTTGTGTTGCCATCTCTCTGATGCACAGTTCTATATCTTGTATGATTGCCCTCAATGAATGAGGTTTTACAAGCACATTGCTAGTGTTCTATTGCCATACGTGTGAAGAACAATACCTGTACCAACACTACAAGAGCAACAGTTCATTTATTTAAAGAAGCAGATCCTGATTGATTCTCCACTGCCTTGCATCTTGGGGCCTGAATTTCATCAACAGTAAGGCCCCCTTTACATTGCTCTGGCTGTGTGAAGGGGCCTTTGTGTAAATGAGAATCAGGCCCACAAGGTGAGAGGTAATGGAGAATCAGGAGCTGCGACTTTAAATAACCACACTGCTGATTTTGAATATTGTTAATGTCTATAAACGTATATATAGACACACACACACACACACACATGTATGTATCAAAAAACCCCAGCTAGATTTATTTAATTACTTAAGGTAACCAACAGACTGTGTCTTATTTAACTTATTGACCCGTCTTGTGCACTTCATTAACTACACTCAATGGCAGCTGCATTGAGTAGTGAGGGATCAAATCTGTCCTAATGCTGTTTTTTTTTTAACTTAACCATTTAAATGTCTAATCCTTTTCCAATGTGGCTGGTTTTTTTGGAAGACTTCTTGATATGGCTGAACCGTTCCTTTCTAAATTGGCCTCTTGGGGCATCTGACTTGGTTTTGATTGTTTGGTGAGCTGGGAAAGGAGGGCGTTTAGAAAAACGGCAAGAATTAATTTATAGTAAAATAAAAAAAGAGTTATAAGTGAAACAAATGTCAATGGAGAAGAACAGCCAGAAATATTATGGCAATTTGTAGTATGCTAGCCAGCTTGCCAGGCAGAGCCTGTTCAGATCCATAAATGCTTTATTAATATTAATAATGATGAAACAAAAACATTTTTGCTACACAGTCCGTACTGTTAATGTGTATTTGGGACAGGAATGAATAGCACTCTAAAACACAAATGACCTTGATGTGAGCGTTCATGAAAACATGCTTAACACTGGACATTGTATTGTGTGCTAAAGCCAAAATAATTGGAACATTTGAGCTAAATTCACAGTCTAGTTGGATGATAAAGATAATCAAAGCTCCATTCTGCACTCAGATCTGTGTAACTGGACCACTGACTTCAGTGGAATTCAAAGGAATGCCTGTGTGGATCTGACTGCAGGAGCTAGGTTTAAGAGCGTAGGCCCATATTTTCCAAAGCGACTAGTAATTTGGGGTGTCTCCGTTTTCAGAGGATGGGCGCTCAACACTTTATCAAGATTAGGCTGCTATAATGTGTCTCAAACTGGGCAGCCACAAACTGAGGCACTCAAAATCACCAGTCTGTTTGGACAATTTAGGTCATAATTCTTATCTGAGATCTGCACCATAGATCTCCATGCCAAGATTCTGCTATATCTACCTACCCAGCTCTCTCCTTGAGATCAATAGAAGCTCCCTACATTAGGGGTGAACAGAATATTGCTGTCAAGAGCTGATGTGCAGATCTGAGAGAAGAGTTTTGTCCTTAAGTGTTGAAAATGTAATGATCTATTTGATAGTGAGAGGGGGAAAAAAACAGAAACAGTATGAAGATTTTTTAAAAAGAAAAACACATACAATCCAAGCTGCCTTTGAAGTCAATAGCTTTGAAATAAAAACAGCCACTTTACCAACCATGCTAAATGTGATTTTGTTAACATTCAAGGTATTGTATTTAAACATTATTTGGCCAAATTTTGCCCTTCATTATGCGGAGATAAAGGAAGGAGGCGGCACTCGCTAGACACTCACATGTAACTGAGGGCAGAATTTGGACCTATGACTCTCAATACATTATCAATTATCCTGAATGAAACTAATATGTGATGACATGTCATGAGATCTTGTGATATCTCAAAAGGAAGGTAAAGATAGCTCAGAAGGAAGGTATGTTGAGCTATCATCACAAAACAGTTTCTTCTAACCCTTTGGAAAAACTGGATTTTGTGACATCTCATTTCTTAACTTGAATGCATTGCTGATTATTTTTGAAGTACAAATCGTAGGCACTGATGATGAATGTGTGTACTGAAAAAATATGCATATGATGCCGAACTTTCAGCAGACCTCCTTATTTGGATCCAGTGTATCCACATATCCATTTGTGCATGCAGAAATTCCCCACTGGCCATGGAAATAGGCATCTGCGTGCACAAATAGGACCTTAGATTCACACACGTCCATCCATGTGCACAAAATGGTGGCTCTGCATGCAAAAATGGAAGTGTTTGCAAAAAACGTTTGAGCAACTAAAGATGCTTGCTAAAAATATGGCCCTTCATTCCTAAGTGTTTTGGCTTGTGTATGTGGATGAGGTCTGGCTCATAATAGGTAAGGGAAACCGTAGTTTTCCACAAGAGGTAATCATTCACTATGGGATCTTCTTCTACCTTCACACACATGTATGCATCTTCCATTCAAGTAAATGGAAATTGTGCCTGTATATATGAGAGGAGAATTCATGCCTATGTTTAAGTGGAATCCTTTCTTCCAATGCAGCCATAATAAAGGTTCTGCAAGCAATGCTGTAATAAGCTATTTTTTGGGAGTAGACACTACACCTAGTAGTCAGTGAATGCACAACTGAACCAATAGCTCTTAATAGTGTACAAAATATATAAACAATTCTGTATTTTTTTCTCCAAAAATTCAACTTATCCATTTAATTTTATTTGAGAAAAATAGAGCATTTCAATCCCTGCAAAATATTCTAGTTTACCTTCAGCATTAAGTTGAAGCTCTGTAGAAGGTACTTCTTTGCATACTGTTATTTTTTATTTTATTTTATTTTTAGGACCAGGACAAGATTTATGAATGAACAGATTCATTTTGAAGATGAAACAGAAAAAACATCTGCAAGATAATAATTTACTTGCATTATTATTACTATTCTTTTTGCACTGATGAATAATACAAAGTATGTCTACACAGCAAAGAAAAACCTGTGGCTGGCCCATACCAGCTGGCTTGGGCTCACAGAGCTGGGCTCTTGGACTCTGCAGGGTGAAAAAGTCCAAGACCTCAGGCTCCAGCCCCAGCCCAGAAGTCTACACATCAATGAAACAGCCCTGTAGCCCAAGCCCTGCAAGCCCAAGTTGGCTGGCATGGGCCAGCTGTGGGTTTTATTTTGCTGTGTCAACATACCCTAAGATCATAAAAGTATGCCATTTATTATAGATTTCCATTAACTTTGATAACAAACCATTTAACTCCTTAATGCTTCCAGAACAAGTGTATTTGCATCTTGGCAGCAATTTTTCAATAGAAAATATAATGCAAGTTATAATATATACTCTATTACTGCACTGGCAAGGATATGGGTTAGATTACCTAGCACATTTCTCATCCTGTCTGTAATGTCCATTGGCCAGATTCTGATCCCATTTACACCAGTTTTATACTGGTATAATTCCATACTCTTCCATGGCATTAATCCAGATTTACACTAGTTTAACTAAGATAAGAATCTTGCCCCACTTTATTTAAATGAACAGAATATCAGGACACATTAAGTGAGTCTGACCACACCAACACTGTGTTTTTCCTAGAAGTGCTTGGTAAGTCCTTCAGCATTCCAGATATTAAAACAAATTGGAGGGAGTCCAAAGGAGAGCAACAAAAATGATACAAGACTTAGAAAACCTGTCTTATGAAGAAAAGTTTAAAAAACGGCATGTTTAGTGTTGAGAAAAGAAGACTGGGGTGTGGGGGAACGTGATAATAATCTTCCACTATCGTAAGGACTGTTATAAAGAGGACTGTGATCAAATTTTCTTTATGTCCACTGAAGTCAAGACACGAAGTAATAGGCTTAATTTGCAGCAAGGGAGATTTAGGTTAGAAATTAAGAAAAACTTTCTAACTATATGGGTAGTTAAGCTCTGAAGTAGGTTTCCAAGGGAGGTTGTGGAGTCTCCATCACTGGAGGTTTTTAAGAACAGGTTGGAGAAAAACCTGGCAGGGATGGCATAGGTTTACTTGGTCCTGCCTCAGCACTGGGGGCTAGATTTGAGAATGTCTCAAGGTCCCTTCTGCCCTACATTTCTCTGATTCTATGTTTATGCCATCAAATTCCAACGCTAATAACATAACACCACCTACTGTTGATGTCTGGCATTGTACCATATTGGGCAACAGAGCCAGGAGCACACTACACATTTTAATTTGGTAAGAAAGGGAAAATCTATTTCCATCTCCAAAAGACAGGTCTATTGGTGCAGAAAGTGAATAAATATCATCTGTTCTTATATACAGCAAAGGAATCTTGAAGAGGGATCCAACTATAAATCCAAGATATATTGGTTTAGTTAGACCAAAATGATGAGCTGCATTATTGCTCAATCTCCAATTCTATATTATTTACAAATTCCCTAATGAGGTCAAACCAGGCCCCTGTGATCTGTAAGAATGTCTACTACCACATTTCTAAATATGTTGGCACATTGTAAATAAAGTATCACATCATTATTACGGAGATGGATAGTCACAGATTTTCAGGCCAGAAGGGACAACCATGATCATCTAGTTTGCCCTCTTGCATAACATGGGCCATAAAACTTCTCCCAAAATAATTCCTAGAACTAGAATTCCTATTTGAACTAGAGCATATAATACCTTTTTAAAAAACATAAGGACTAAATACTTTGGAGCATTCCCTTCCCAAACCAATGTGATTTATGCTGCATTTCACTGAAGACATTGTCTAAATGGAAACTTAAATGGATCCACAATGATAACATGGAGTTAAACAAAAGAAAAGCTTTTTAATTGTCAGTTACATTTTTCAGCTACAAAGTGACAGTTCTGCTGAATGGCCACTTTAGGGTTTTCTAATTACTACTAGTGGAGCCTGAACAAATTCTGGTGGAGCTGTTTTAAAGGCCCATAGTACAGATGTTTCTGTAAATTCTTAGGGGCAGGGACCATCTTTTTTGTTCTGTGTTTGTACAATGGGGCGCCTGAGGCTCCTACATGCTACAGTAATACAAATAACTATGTACCAGTTAGACTTTAGCTGCTCATTGGCCACTGAAATTCAGGATTTCTAACTCTCCTAGGCATCTGTGAAAACCCCAACCTAAAATGTTAAGTGCTCTACATACATTCTTACTTCAGAACAGTGCGATATGCAACTACAGCTGCTCAGGGGTTCTGATGCTGATAATATAATACTTAGAGGAAATGGCTCATGCTATCCAGTATGATAATACCAGAATTCACAAGAAAGAGCGGCGAGCCTCTAGCACTTACCAGCTGTAATACTGAACAGATTACACAGCCAAACCAGTCAAAAAAAAGTAATATGCTTTCACCTCACAGCAAGAAACGTTGAAGTTCAGGAAGAGAAAATATGTATTAAGAGAGCAGGTTAAAAATCTACATTATCCCAGACTTTCATGAACCCAAAATTACAGGCCTGATGCGAAGTTATTATAATGTATTTATTACCAGCATTGCTTTCATATTTAACTGATTTGGCCCATCTTGAGACCTGTTTTAAAATGCACCACCTTCTCCACCTTTCCATTTTCATATGAAAAACAGAAAAGCAAAAACTAATTTACTCAGGAAGCCACAGCGACTGTTTGCCCGTTTATCTCTGACAGACCACCCCTCAGTCCAATGTTGACAGTACATGATATTCCATTAATCTGCCTAATGAAAATTTAACCAGTGTTATAAACAAATAATTGGCTATTATCCTCTCAAAGATCCCGAATAAATTACTTCTGCTTATTCTCCCGCCCCCCCCTTTCCTCTCTCGCGCTCTCTGTGCAGCAAAGCTGGCCCTTTCCGATTGATGTTGCAGGAGATGTTGCTGCTGTGTGACTGCTAGTGGGTAAATCTGGGATAGGCTTTAATGAGAGGCGTTGGGGTAATGTGCCTTCACCTGCTGGGCTTCAGCTTTGGCGCTGTTTTGAAGAGGATCCTGGCTTTGTTTTTCAGCCTTGTGTCTTTCATCTCCTCCCTCCCCCCCACAAAGTCCATCTCATTCCTTCTAGTGTCTCATTCCGCCTCCAATTACATTTCCATTTCTTCCAGCTCTCTGAAGTCACAGCTTTCTTTTCTTCATCATTTGCACTGGCCTCCCTTTCACTCCCTCATTTGTGTGTGTGTGTGTGTGTTTTAACATCTAAATGGTGTGAAATGTCTCTTCATTTAGAGCAATTAAAGTTGAAAGGGACCATGACATAATGAATTATCTGACGTGTTATTTACTGAATGCCGTAATGATCATGGGGTTGCCCAGGCTCACAGCACCACTGCCTCAGACTGGATCCTGTAGGCTCATCTGCAATGAGTCACTCTTCCAGATTCCAGTCATACCCCATCACCAGGGTCAGCATGGATTGGTTCATGTGATACTACAAATACTCCCATGGGAGGAGAGGAGGCTTTGGATGGGCAGGAAGCAGGGCTTGCCCTAGATTTATTTGCACCTTAGGTCAGTGGCCTCCTAAGTCAAAGCAATTCCCCCATCTATTCCTGGGCCACTCCACCCAACTTTCTTTGCAGTGCGGTGAACTTGTAGCCAGCTGGTTCCCTTCACATACTATGCCCCCACTCTACATTTGTTATGGGGAATCACACACACACACCCTTAGGGGTCATTTCAGTCTAAAGATATCATTGTTTCATCTTTTAAAATCAGCAAATGTTACTGGGCACATAAGTAAAGTTTTGAAAGGTATGTTATTAATATTCCACCCAAGGTCTCCGAGGACAGAATCAGGTTCAGAATGAGCCCTGGCGTATTTTGATAGCCTCTTCTGTTAGCTCTGCAAAGAATTGAAATTTCTTGTAAAAAATGATTGATGTCTCATGTTTGCTGAAATCATGCTCCACGTTGGGCTCATCAAGCACAAATATATATCACCCACCTAGCTGGCCCAACACTTTTGTTGGAAGAATGTTAGAATCTAAATTGGGCAGGAGTCAGATTTTCTGTTTCAAGGAAAATTACATGATTTAAAAAAAAAATCCATTCTGAAATAAAACAAAACAAAACAAAAAAGGAAATTTCCCACAAAATGAATTTCTGAAACTGTTTTGAGTCAATAGAATCATTACAATTTGATTAAAAAAAATATAAGATTTTGTCCCAATTCTGATTTTAAAAAAATGTTTTATTACATAAAAATCGATGTATTTAATTTCACAAAGTTGTTTTGAAACAAAAAATTGAAACATTTCATTCTGACAGTATCAAAATGCAACAGTCTGACATTATCAAAACACTTCATTTTGGTTTTTTCCTAAATGAAATGTCAGAACCGACGTGTTTTGAAACACTCCAGTTTCAACAAAAATGGCATTTTTTGGTCAAAAAACTATTTTGATGAAAAATTTCCAACTAGATCTAGTCAGAAGGTTCCTGGTCCCGAGTTTGGTATCTGGTATGTTTGGCTACAGAGACAGCTGAGCTTCAAATGCTTTCATTGTTCCCCCTTTTGGTGGGACAAACACACTACTGAAGGAGCTAATCAAACCCAATACCTTTCTAAGCATAGGAAAAGGGCCACATTAACTTGCAGTGGTTTAACTATTCCACTCAATTAAACGACATGTATTTTAGCATTAAGACAACATTGGTGGGTTATTTTAAAGTGAATTATAGAGGACAGAGTCAGAAAAGACCAGGTTGAAATCCTGGCTCCCTTGACGTCAATAGGAGTTTTACTGTGGATTTCAACAGGACCAGAATTTCACCCAGGAATGTATGAAGTCTGGCTCCTCATCCAGAAGTGTGTGTTAGGTTTTGCACATGCCAATGAGGAGATGTGTATCTTTAAAGCCAATTGGAGGCAGCCAGAAGAAATGGAAAGTAATTTGAGGGAGCAATAGTTGTCTGCTGCTTTCCCTAAATGTGTTTTCACTTAAACAGAAATACTCGGAATTCATAACCACTGATGGTAAAGGATTAGACTTCACTGGAGCTAGTGAAAAAATGGGAACATTTTCCACTAAATTTTGTGAAAAACAGGTCTCTTTTTTCGTGAAGAAATTTTGGAACTCGAAATTTTTCGACCAGCTCTAGAATTCACAAAATCCATTGACTAATGCTCATTTAATAATGCCTGGGAGTGAAAGCTTCCACTGGGACAGGGATCGTGGGAGTCTGAAGAGGTAGCAGACCCTATGGAACTCAACGGTAGAAGGGGCATCGGATTTGTGGTGCTGTTCCTGTTGGTTAGATTGTGAGCTAATCCTCCTCCTACATAGCTAGGCGGGGCCTCAGCGGCAGGGGAACTGTATGGTTCTTCTACATAACGCAAAGACAAGGTTTATGGAGCCTGGGTTTGAGTCTACAACCCTTGTGAGCTGCACACCCTAGATCAGTGGCTCTCAACCTTTCCAGACGACTGTACCCCTTTCAGGAGTCTGATTTGTCTTGCGTGCCCCAAGTTTCACCCTGCTTCAAAACAACTTGCTTACGAAATCAGACATAAAAATACAAAAGTATCACAGCACACTATTACTGAAAAATTGCCTACTTTCTCATTTTAACCATATATAAAATATATCGATTGGAATATAAATATTGTACTTACAGTTCAGCGTATAGTATATAGAGCAGTATAAACAAGTCATTGTCTGTATGAAATTTTAGTTTGTACTGACCTTGCTTGTGCTTTTTATGTAGCCTGTTGTAAAACTAGGCAAATATCTAGGTGAGTTGATGTACCCCCTGGAAAATCTCTGAGTACCCCCAGGGGTACGTGTAGCCCTGGTTGAGAACCACTGGTCTATCACTTAAAGCTTCCAATATGTCCCCAGCAGCAAGGGGGGGTGTTGGAGGGCAGATGGACTGCTATGCAGCTCCACTAGTCATTTTCCCCTGCAGAAAGAAGGGCACAAGAACAGCAGAAGCTGCAACCCCAGGTCACAGAACAGCTTAGCTGCCAATCCATGATTTTTTTGAAGGGCGGGTGACTCCTTCTCCACAGGAAGCCCCATGTGGTCAACCTGGCTATCCAGCAAGGGTAGGGTCAAGATTTAATCTTAACTATCCATGCTTGTTTTGGGAGCTATTGTCTCTTGATACCTGCATCCTACCCACTAACACTAGGTTAATTTCTTGAACATTTGTAAATAAATGGAGGGGGGGAGGGGTGGAAAAGCAGAAGAATTAAACTAACACAGGGACTATTTTACTAACCAGGAGTGGCATCCTTCTGTGAGGGTAACACATGCATATTGAGAAAGCAAGTGAGAGCAAAACCAGTGCTTCCAATATCTCTACATTTTCAAATTAAGTATATAAATAAGATTTCTAGCATAATGACAAGTTAATTCTTCCTTTCATAATTTTATTAAAATAAGCATGTTCTATCTTTTAACTAGACCTGACATATGCTTACATAGATACAACACACCCTGTAACCTAATCTGCGAGCAATCTTGAAGCAATTAACTCCTTCTAATCTTTAGCTAACAAAGCCCACCATGCAAAAGGTCCCTTGAGACTGACACTCCAAAGGCCTCAGTGAGCTCTCTCTGACTGTTTCTCTGTTAGTCAACGTGTAGGAGCTCATTGGCGGGCTCAGAGAGCAGGGATTCATTTGAAACAACAAAGATGAATCATCACAGATCATAAGATCTTCATTAACTCCTTATTTCTCTACTAATTAACACAAAAGAAATGACTTGAATGCTTGACAGGCAGCGAATGACCCACAGCTCGGTGGTTAATAGGATGCAAATGATGCCTAATGAGGGTCTCTAGCTGCAGTCTGGGCATCTGGCCTACTATTTTTGTTGTAGATTCAGAGAGGGTTTGAGATGAAAACAGTTTAACCAAAAATATAGGCTGCAGCTGAGTTCAGAATAAGTCTATAAATTTATGTGAGTCCAGGACACACAAAAATAAGCTTAAACCATTCATCAACAGGTTTATGTTAACACAGAGTATTTTAATTAAAATAAATCCTTTCCTTACATAGCAATCATAACTGAAAGAAATGTTAAAAGTTTGTATGTTGATCAGAGCCGTCCCTTGGGTAGGGCGAATTGGGGTGACCACTCCGGGCCCCGTGCTTTGGGAGGCCCTGCGGACTGGTGTGATTGGCCGGCGCGGTCGGTCCCGGAAGAGATGAATCCATCACTTCTGCCCCACCCTGCCCCCCGCTCTGGGCCCTGTGAGCCGGTGTGATTGGCCGGTGTGGTCGGTCCTCAAGGAGACGAATCTGTCGCTTCCGCCCGCCCCCCGCCCCACCCCCAGGGACGGCCCCGTGTGTGATAAAAATAGATAGCTTTACTGACTCCCAATGACATTATTGTACGCAATGTTGTTGTAGCCATGTTGGTCCCAGGATATTAGAGATAAAAAGCGGGTGAGGTGGTATCTTTCATTGGAGCAACTTCTGTTGGTGAGAGAGACAAGCTTTTGAGATGTAAGCGCAAAAGCTTGTCTCTCTCTCTCTAGCGAAGTCTGTCCAATAAAAGAGCACTTCACCCATCCTTTACCCCTAATGAAATGCCAATTTACAGTGGGGATATTTCTGCGCTGTTTTTTTAGAAACTGTTTAGATGGAGCATCCAAAGTTCGGTTTTTTAATTTTCGATGAGAAATAAGATTGAACTGGATGCAATTTATGTTAAAAGGGTCATTATAGTTATTTTAGAATCTATTTCAATTTGATCACTAAGGTCTCTATTTAATATTACTAATGAAAAAGCTTTTCACAAAAAGCTTTGGTGTTCCTGAAACTTGCACAGCTCCACCACTCACTCCCAATAATTTGAAGCTTACATAGTTTTCTACAGGCTTTGAAGCCAGATAGAGCGTCTGATTAATCTGACTCACAGCAACTTTTGTGTGTAGAAAACGCTGAAAGTTATCTGGGTTTAGTTAGATCCATACAGCTATTCTGGCACAATGCACTCACATTTCTGGGCTTGCCTTGGGGCATATTGAAATGCTTGTGTCTTTTGCACATAACAGCATGCTGCATTGATGTCAGCATGGTGCGGTGTGGGTAGGTATCCCACAGTCCCCTACACAGCCTATAGATCACTATCACAATTCTCACTGTCTCATTAACCTACCACCTTCTACGCCTTAGCTGAAATTAGGGCTTATCTTGCAAACTCTTATGCATATCCATTTACATTAATATTATTATGTAGCTAGGTAAAATTATCTACTTGTGTAAGTACTTGCAGGATCAAGCCCCAGTTTTGCAACTTGATATGCTTGAACAGTTGAGCCCATGCAGAGCACCACTGACTTCTTTGGGTCTCTGGGCAGGCTGAACATCCGCCTCTGTGGATCCAAGTGTAGAATCTGGGCCTTCAGCCCCAGCCCTGTAAACACTTCTGCATATGCTTTCTTAGTTATCATGAGTAGCCCCATTAACATAAGAACATAAGAACACCCATATTGGGTTAGACCAAAGGTCCATCTAGCCCAGTATCCTGTCTTCTGACAGTGGCCAATGCCAGGTGCCCCAGAGGGAATAAACAGAATAGGTAATCATCCATTCCCAGCTTTTGGCAAACAGAGGCTAGGGACACCATCCCTTCCCATCCTGGCTAATAGCCATTGATGGACCTATCCTCCATGAATTTATCTAGCTCTTTTTTGAACCCTGTTATAGTCTTGGCCTTCACAACATCCTCTGGCAAGGAGTTCCACAGGTTGACTGTGCGTTGTGTGAAAAAATACTTCCTTTTGTTTGTTTTAAACCTGCTGCCTATTAATTTCATTTGGTGGCCCCTAGTTCTTGTGCTCTGAGAAGCAGTAAATAACACTTCCTTATTTACTTTTTCCACACCAATCATGATTTTATAGACCTCTATTATATCCCCCTTAGTCATCTCTTTTCCAAGCTGAAAAGTCCCAGTCTTATTAATATCTCTCATCATATGGTAGCCATTCCATATCCCTAATCATTTTTGTTGCCCCTTTCTGAACCTTTTCCAAGTCCAATATAACTTTTTTGAGATGAGACGCAGTATTCAAGATGTGGGCGTACCATGGATTTATATAGAGGCAATATGATATTTTCTGTCTTATCTATCCCTTTCTTAATGATTCCCAATGATTCTGTTCGCTTTTTTGACTGCTGCTGCACATTGAGTGGATGTTTTCAAAGAATTATCCACAATGACTCCTAGATCTCTTTCTTGAGTGGTAACAGCTAATTTAGACTCCATCATTTTATATGTATAGTTGGGATTATGTTTTCCAATGTGCATTACTTTGCATTTATGAACATTGAATTTCATGTGCCATTTTGTTGCCCAGCCACTCAGTTTTAAGAGATCCTTTTGTAGATCTTCGCCGTCTGCCTGATACTTAACTATCTTGAGTAGTTTTGTATCATCTGCACATTTTGCCACCTCACTGTTTACCCCTTTTTCCAGTTCAATATTTCATTGATATTCATGATAGTAAAGTTAGGCCCATGCAGAAGTGTTTGCAGGATTGGGGCCTAAATTTGTAAACTCCATGGAATAGAGATCATGTCTCTTATTGGTATTAGAAGGCACCTAGCACTATTTTAGGCACTGTTGCAATGATGCATAATAATAATGGAACACTAGTGTCTCAGATATTTTACATAGAAATTTAGGTTTTCTTAAGGAAATGTTTTATAAAACCTAATGGAACCGCTTTTCATTTGTTTAAATGATGAAAAATATTACCTTTGATTGTAGGCAGAAAACACTACAGCCAATACACAAGAGCCCAAAACTGAAATTGACTAGAAAATGACTTGAAATAAAAGTGAAACTGACCAATCTAATTTCCTTGTCCAGGCTGACTGAAGTAAAAAACAAAGAGTATACATGGTGGAAAGACTAACTTTTTTTAAAAAAAATTCTGTTTTAATAATCTAAGAGAATGTTGGTAACAGGAAAAGAGTGATGGTCCTGAACCCAAAACTTTTGGTATGTTCAGATTTGGATCCAGAATCAGATCTGAATTTCACAGCTTGGCCCTATATCTTCAGAATAGGAAATCTGTTTATATAATTATTGGCATGGCATTATCCCTTTAAAACAAAACAATTTTCAAAACCAGCCATAAACTATAAAGCAACTGATAGGTTTCTACCAAGCATGCAGAGGTATAGTCCTAAAACTTGTAGTATGTTCTTAGGTTATGTTTAGAAATACAGTAGTTTCCATTCTGAAATGTGGAAAAATGTTTGCAATAAAAATAATTGTTTCCCTTTGAAAATCTATGCACTCCTTTGCCTATGGCTGGCTCTATAAATCACTTCAATTGCCGATTATTGTCAGTGTACGTCCAGAAAGTGTCCCTGTAAGACCATTCGGCCATACATTGTTCCCATTCCATTTGTTTATGTAGACGGCTTATGTTCAAAGACGATGAGCATGGCATCCAATGGATTAAAGTGGCGGCATAGAGTACGCATGAAAAGCCTGCGTGACTCCACCTTTGCTGGACACGCACAGCTCATCCTGAGGCACTCAGGGGATTAATCAAATGAAATTGTTTTTGGACTTGCTGCACTCTCTCTTATCTTTTAAATCCATAATGTCCCACAGAAGGCAAAATGTAGTCATTTGAGTCAGCAGCCTCTCATTAATTTTCCACCTTTGGGGAAATGCACATTTATAAAAAGATGGAACTATACGGAGCTGAACTCTAGCACATATAAACCTCAGGTAATTTGCCTTTGACTAAAGAGCCCAGACTGGTATGGCAGGCACAAAAGCACAACTAATTTAAATTAAAGCACCCATTCAAGGTGCATAATTTATATATACACACACACACACACACATATATATCTACGTATACAAACCCATAGAGTCATCAGTTTTTAAGATAATCTTTTAGGTTAAGTATGTTCCCACATTAAACTGATAATTATCCCTCTTTTTCTTCCTCCGTCCCCAGATACCAAACGTGCTGGATTTTTGCTTCATGTTTTATTTATGGAGCAGAATTAATATGCAGATTCACAAAAACTTAAAAACTCATAATTATTCATAAAGGGCTTTAAGGTTATTTAGTACATATTTATGAAACTTTATGTATGCTAGGAATTGTGTTTGAAAGTACTATGGAAGGGTATTGACTGAGGTTAATTACTAGCATGGAGAGTAATCTGAAAATGATCAAACTCTTTGAATGAAAATATTTGTCAGTATTTCTGATCTATATTTAAGTGAAGTAATGGACATCAATAGCCTTGCAAATATATTCGGAAATGGCTCTGCAAGAGAGAAGATTTGCATATCTAATGCAAACAACCAATGAGGAAAAAATGTCTAGTTAGACACCTTTGATCACTAAGCAAATGTAATAAATGATAGAGATTTATCCTGTTTGTTGTCCATCTGTGTTGAGTTATGTTCTTATACAAATATGCTCTAGTCTAGAAAATATTCGCATCAATTTAAGTTAGCCAGAATCTACTGCTTTCTGGAATAAGATTCCACTATTTCTGGTATGGAAGTTTTCTGCTGAACTTACTTAGGATCCGTACAGGATGTATGTAAATAATATATTATATTGGTTTTATATTTACACAAACCTTTCTATCTTATGCATAATTAACTTGCTATCTATTCCACTATGCTTGAAGGTTGGAAACCCATAAAATATGCTACTGTCAATCAAACACGCAGCAATGGTAGCAATTCAAAATGACAGGATAGTGTCAAAATATTGATAAGGCCCTGATCCTTCAAACACTTACACACATGCTTCATTTTACTGGGACTACTCAGTGTAGTAAATTTAAGCATGCATGTCAGTGTTGGCAGGATCAGGGGCTAAGAAAGGTGGTGACATGATCATTTCTGAGAGTATATTTTATTCATCCGTAAAGTTTGCTGTTTCTTTAACTAGTTTTTATACAAATATAAATGGGTCGTTTATTATTATATAACCACAATCTACCACATAAAAACAACACATTTTTACTAGAGAAAATGTTTTGCTAGTCCTTATGAAAAATACCACAATGATACCTGGGGAGACTGATTTAGCCTGGGCGGATACGGCACGGGCAGTAGTAATGGGAGTTTTCCCTTAGCACCCCGCTGTTGCCCCTCAGCTCTGTTCAGAAGTGACAATGCATCAGGGTAAAATGATAGACTCCATGCTCCCTCGTTCTTTGTCTTCGGAGCTCAAAGGAGTTCTCTCAGCATGGGTGCCAGTGATCTACAGTAGGGCTGGTCTACGTACAATTTTTGCATGGCTTTAGCTATACTGGTTTAAAAACAGATCTAGTTAAATTGGTGCAACTCCCTCATGTGGACACAGTTATACCAGTGTAAAGGTGCTTACAGAAATAAGTGGTATTGATACAGGCACCTTTACACTGATTTAGCTGCATTCGCAGGAAAGGGTTGCACCAGTTGAACTAGGTCTGTTTCTAAACTGACGTCGTTATATTGCTACAAAAACTGTGCAGAGACCAACCCTTATATGATGTGGAATGAGACTGCTAGACTCATGTCACATAGGTTATGCAATACTTACTGGGTCAGAGGTGAGCTGGAGATAGGCTCCGTGTTCCATTACTCATTTCCTCCCGT
>NW_020664446.1:15198556-15227713 GCF_002925995.2 Terrapene triunguis
GGGAATCGCACATCTCCCATGGGGAAAACGGGAGGAAGAAGGGGTGGGGGCTTGGCTTCCTTTCAGGGACTGATCATTGCATTCAGTTCCCAGAAACCAAGGATACCCTGATACAGAATTCAAAGGATCCACTGGAGGCCTGTGGCTCCACACCTGCCCTGGGGCCCCCTGCAGCCTTTCCGGGTGTGTACATTGCAGTAAAACAGCTGCAGCTGGCCCACATCACTGAGCTATAAAATAGCTGTGTAGAAGTCTGGGCTCGGGTTGGAGCTCAGGCTCTGGGATCCTGCATGGGGGGAGAGTACAAGAGACTGGGCTCCAGTCTGAAGCCCAAACATCTACACTGCAATTTTACACTGAGCCCCACTATCCAGAGTCAGCTGACAGGGGCCAGCCATGGGTATTTTACTGCAGTGCACACATCCCCTCAGTAGATCCGCTCTGCCAGGGCTTCCTCTGCTGCTAATGCCTATAGGATGCCCTCTCTATCCTCGGGAGCTAGGAGGGAGTGGCACACATAAGGTAACACAGCCTGAGGCTTGCTGAATCCACTACCAGGTGCCAGGAGTAGCAGATATGTCTCTCTTCTAACCCCATTCCACTCTGCCCTCTCCCCACTTATGGATCTCTGGGCCTGATGGTATTTTCCATGAGTTCTGGATTGGGGGTGGATGGCAATGAGGAGGTAGCTGAGCTCTCTGCCCCACACACAAATGGGGAGATCTGTATGCAGAGAATCCCCTCCTTACCCAGATCATGGGGGAACAGTCCCTTCCCACAACATTTTGAAATAAATGGGACAATAATATGGCGATTATAGTTGCCCTAAGTGTGATGGCTAGAGCCTGAATAGATTTGTAATCACTTTTAATAAATACATTAAATTATTTGAAATAATGTCCTATTTGCCAACAGCTTATTCCATAAATATATATGGAATATAAAACAGGAGTGATTCCTTGACATAATTAAAATTGTACAGCCAGGGAGGAAGCAGGGAATAGTGTTATCTTTTCAGCTGCAAACTATTTTACAGAAATATTTCTTGCACATAAGCCTTCTATTTACCTTTAGGGATAATATAATTGCATATTTAAAACCGTGCTGCTCTGGAAGCAGTGCTGGCTGGTGTGTCTACCTTCCAACCTCTTATTCTTGGAGTGCAATCAATCAATGACAGCTACCTCCTTCACAGCTCCTGGAGCCCTCCTTCTCCCAGTTACCTGCCTAGAAGCAGCCCTAATATTATATCAAGGGGTCACTTACCTAGAACCAAACCATTTCCATTGATATGAAATAGGAGTATCATGGATACATAGCTGTCTGTGTGACATGGGGTTTGACCCTGCAGCATGCCAAGAGTCCTTCAATACCCACCGAGGTCAATAGGGATAGAACAGAATAAAAATGGAAGGTGCTCAGTGTAACAACCTGCACCATGGGTCACCAGTAGGGTTTGAACCCTGGAGCTTCAGCAACATGCACAAACCTCTGTCACTTGAGCTCAGGGAGTAACTTCACTGACTGGTAGCAATAGCTGGTTGTTATCCTGTGTGGGGGGGATAAATCTCTAGAGAGGACACAACACACACAGCCTAAGTGTATTACATCAGTACCTCATAGCATTAAGCCCACGCTGAAGAAGCTATAAATAACACAGAAAGTTATTAAATAGACATATTTTTTACATCTTGTGTATTATTTTTTGGCCCACGGGTAGACTACAGAAATGATGATGCATCAAGGAATGGAATCAATGCTAAATTATCTGTGATACATTGTGCTGTACATTATGTCAGTATAGCAGCACCCAAGAATATATAACAATTCTTTTTTAAAGGATAAACTATGAACTATTAATCATGAACTCAGTTAACAGTATCTTCTGGCAAAATTGTATCCTTGGGTTGTGACGCTTTAGCTTCTGTATGCCATATATAATCTCACCGACCTGATGACTGAGTTACAAGCTCCTTAAAACAAAAGGCAGCAATAGGAAAGAAATGCCACAACTTTAGGTTTCTAGGCTCAAATATTCATGCAAGTGAATTGTCCCTTTGACCCAGACTCTCTCTGCTCCCTATGTGCACTGGATACAGCTGGGGGACCACAAATGAACCATTTGTGGCTCCTAGATCTTGGGGCTGGTTCTATCCTAGCCGGGTCCCTGGTGGAGTTTAGAGCAGCCTTATGGCTGCTATAAGCAACATGATCTTGCTATGGCCCCCAGTGACCCTGAGGATTGCCAGAGTTCTATGTTGATCCAGCCACATCCCTTTTTTCCTCGTCCCACACCCTAAATGTCACATATGCTGGGGGTGGGAGTGGCACAGAGCCAATTATGCAATCTTTGCTCCGCCCAAAGAGTCCCCAGTGATAAAGAATCCCAAGCTGGCCATACCTGTCAGCTTTCTGGGGCCTTTCACAAAGCAGGGAGCAGAGTATCTGGGCCCCATTAGTTTGCATTTGCAAGGCCTAGAGTTTGAATAAAGCCACAATGAAAGGGTGAGGCTGGCGGGGAGGGGGAAATAACAATGGCACATCCAGTCTAACAATACCTAGATATAGCGGAAGCCTTCATCAATCCTTGCTCTCTTTACTGCAGAGGTTGTTCACCGAGCCCATAGTGGTCTCCTTTCTGAGAGTGAAATGATGTAATTTGTTCCGTAGCCAGGTGTTCTCTGAGGAGGCTGAGCCATGTTTCCAGCTGCTTTTCATGCTTAGGCAGTTGCTTCCAGGCAATGCGATTCTTTCACGGTTGTTGACATCTAGAAAGAAAAACAAACAAGACAGTGATTTCCTGTCATGTTTCCTTCCCTGCATTACTTAACCAGTCCCTCTTGAGATCACTGATCCCCTCTCCTCTCAAGAGCAACACATCACATAACACTACAATGATAACTTCCATGCTCTGGCAGTCATTAAAGGTAGACCCTCAGTGAACCAGTCAGCAGGTTAACTTCAATCAAAGCTTTGCAGAAAATCTCTTACATTGACGTAAGGATAATTCTGTTTATATATTTAGAAAACCCTATTTTTGGTGGGGGAGTGGGTAAATTAATCTATCAAACTGGGGTTTCTCTTTGCTTATAACAGAGAGAATTTTTCACCTATTAATCCTGGGTTTTTTTTCTTCTTCCTTTTCATCTGTAAAGCACCTAGCACATTTTTGGCACCCTGTAAATAAAAAATCCTAATCATATAATATTTCACAGCATACACAGTGAGGACTATTTTGTAACTAAACCACTGGTACCTACAGAATGTTGGATAACTACACTAATCAGAGAATTGCATAAAATAAAGCAACCCTCATCTCTACTAAAAATAATTATTATATTTGCATGTATTAAATTATAGTTTAAAAATTACTGCCGGAAGGCATGCTGGAGGGAGACAGAAAATGAAATCATGTTCAAACACTGAATTTAAAGGAATTGCTAAATAACCGAATTGGCTATTCATGAGCAGATCCAAATTCTGGAATATCAGTTCTAACACTTGCTTATTATTTGTTAGGAAGAATGTTTAACTGGCACCAACTTTTTGCCATTTCTATAGGCCCCACTGAAGAGAGGCAGCTGCTTTTTTCCTTTTCATTTAGGATCTGTTTTGTACATTGCTTAGGCTGATTTCGTTTGCGGATAGGTGAGTGGAGAATAACTATATTTTGACTGTATGATCACCAATAGCTGTAGTTCTAAATGGCATAGGACCTGATCCAAAGCACATTGAAATCAGTGGAAAGACTCCCATTGATTTCAGTGGGCTTTGGATCTGGCCCATATTGCATGCACATTAGGTTGCATTTCATACACACATGAATTGTAATCTTGAACAATACTAAATAAGATCTGTTAACAGATGCACTGCTGTCGTCTCCCGCTCGTCCTTTGAGTAGATAAAGGATCAAACTGCGAAGTTCAGTTCAGAAATTAAAGTTAATCTTCACCAAATACAATACAACGTTTGGATGTACATTTTTGGTTTGAGACCAGTATAGGTATAGGACAGAGCTGGGAAGTATGGATCTGGATCTAGACTTCACCAAAGTATCAAGGAGGGTCGCAGTATTTGGGTTGTGGCCCAAGTGTAGTATGCAACACTTAGTAACTTGTTTCATATTTGATTAGATGAATAACGATTCATAGATGTTCAGATATTACATCAGTTAATTTTGTGATTTAAGGTTACTTAGTAACTCAGTAGCAGACAGAACTCAAACTCTGTTCTTCTAACATCCAACCCTGTGTTTTAGGCATTAGATCAAATTCCTAGCTTATCCAATATCACGTGTACACCAGGTATCCAACAGTTGTTAAGGATAGTGTAGCCCACAGTGGACTGGAAGTCAGGAGATTCAGTCACTATTTTATTGTGTGACTTTGGGCAGGTCATATTACTGTGCCACTATCTATATCATCTGTGCATCTATTTCCCCTCCCACACTTTCTCTTGTCTCTTTAGACTGTAAGCTGTCCAGGGAGGGACTATCTCTTACTATGGCTACATCTACACTTGGAGGTAGGGGTGTGATTGATTTCCAGCTCACGTAGACATAATTGGGCTAGCTCTCATCAAGTCAGTGTGCTAAAAATAGTAGTGTAGCCACCATAGCATAGGGCGCAGCAAGCCATAGCTTGGGCTCACCACCCCAAGTAGATACTCTCAGGATTCCAGGCAGGTTTGTACTCAGGGTAGCTAGTCCACATTGCCACTCACCACTGCCCATGCTATTGTTTTTAGCACATAGCTCAATGACAGCTAATGAGTGTGTCTCTACACAAGCTGGGGACCACACCCCCAGCTCCAAGTGTAGACATCGCCTCAGTGTTTGTACAGCGCCTAGCACGATGCTACCTCTAGGCACTGCTGTAATATAAATAATCAATAATAACGTGTGGTAAATAAAGAACTAGTCTCAGGCTGCACAACCCTAATACTAATGCAAGTTCATTACTTTGCAAATTTATCACCAATGACTTTATGTTGCTTTGACTTTACTATTTCATAAGGCAGTTCTGACAAGTACAGGAATGATTTATTTTGATTAAATACATTGTGGATGCAAAGTAGCACAATAAGCAGTTCAGACCTCTAACTATCAAGTAAGAGAGAGAACAGATCTTTGGACTGTAATTTTCATGGTCCAAAACGTTTGTCCAAAATCTAAAAAAAAAAAAAAAAAAAAAAAGACATGATCAGATAATGTAGGGTGCCTAGATAAAGACTTAAGTGTGACTTCAGTTTGCCAATAAATTATTTGACATTATTCTCACACAGAACCTGAGGCTGTAAAACTAAACAATGAAACCAAATAGGATATGGAAATCTCCAAGGCAAAAATTGTGCTCAGGATTTTGACTCGTACTTATAACAGACATGGAAGTATTAAAAAGCCAGAAGCACTCATATCATCTTGGGAACTCCAGCATAATTTAGCACGCAGATAGTCACAAACATTATCAATATTTCTGAGTTTACAATCCCACCTTTGAATGTTGACTTAAAGCATCTAGTCTGATTCATGCTACTGGTGATGTTTACCTTTTGGAATCTATTATGCATAGAAAAATTAGGGATTATCTTTGACCTGGGTACCACCTTTTTATGCAAAACCAAATAATTGGGTTATTTATTCATTTAATCAATTCCATATATTTACCATCAGCAGGCCTGATTTCTTCCGAGGACACAATCAGCACTTTATTTCTTGGGAAGATCTCTGGTTTGATGGTTAACATAGCTAGTCTGGTTGGCATTTAGAAAACATTAAACTCTCATACCTTTTGCCATGCTAGCAGCATTATTTTTTCAATTAGGTCATCTATTATACAGAGGCAGAATCAAGAAGCAAGGTATACCGCTCATTAGTGACATAATCCAGGCACATTTAAGGCTATGCCTCATAAGGAGAACAAATTTTAAGCGGGTGGGAGCGGGAAGAACGGTTTTACTCCCTATCATTTGTAAAAAACCTGTAGAAACTTCAAACTGAAATCTGCTTCCAAAACTGGCCCTAAGGTTTGCCTGACCCTGTGCCAACTTAAACAAGCAGGACCCTAAACAGATTTTGGTAACACATGTAGAATGTGTATGGAGCAAGGGAGGGAGCAGTGTTTGGCAATTGGACACTTTGGAGAGGAATGGGATTAAGGGGATGCGGAAGGGTTTTGCCAGCTGGAAGAAGAATCCCGGTACTTATCACAGAGAGTCTGGAGAGGTTTCAGCAGCTGAATGGGGGATAGATATAGATAAGAGACCAAGGAGGGTTGGGCCACTAAAGTTATCTTTTGGGGTGCAGTTTTGACAGCAGGCAAGGAAGATCGTAAGTGCATGCTTCGGGGTCGGGGCAGAAAGCAGAACCCCTCAAAAGCAGAAGGTTTTATGCAATAACACTCTTAGCATATAACTAGGGCCTGCCTGGCCTGTTTCCTTAATGTTTTCCTTTAACACAAACTTTGTTATTGTAGGTTGTTCAAAAGTGCTGGGAAGCTAAATGTGATTTAATTTAATTTAAAAAATATTTCCTCTTGTTTCCACATTAAGAATCTCTAACAATTCTGATTGTTAATTTAAAATGACACCGTTTTCAAAGGAGATCATTTGTGACTGGTGAATTTCAAGCATTCTCTATTGCTTGTTTGCTAATGATCTGCAGCCCAAGAATCATGATATAAAGAAATTCAGAAATGTATTGCAATAATGAATCAATTCTGTATTTCATAATCTCATCGCCAGCAATTCTCAAACAGGAAAAATAAAAGCAAAGCACGTCAGATAAATTTGTTGCAATTCATTCTCTCAGCTCCGTAAATAATTTACACTAAGGAAAGTGAAAGAACATTAGGGTTTTTTGAAGGACTAAAATCAATTTGATTGGAAAATAAGAGACATTCCTGTAATGAGGAATAGTAGAAAAACGTGGCCTGGAAGATGATAAAATAAAAGTCTTGAAAAATCAGTCTAGGAGATTTTGTTTACTCCATCCTGGCAAAGCACAATGAAGAATCACCTTAGTGAAGATCAAAAGTCACATTGGTATACAAAATCCCATTGAAAACAGAAATCATTTTACAATGTATTGGGGAAAAGAATGCATGATAGTTTTTTGATGGAGCTGTTCATCATCATCAAGCCTAAAGATTACATCCAAGGCCAATGAGAAGTAACAGTAAGAACAATGGATGCCTATAATAAACAATACAGACCCAATAAGGGTTGCCAACATTTTCATGACTGGGGTGACTATTTCATACTTCAGCTGATGGAGATGTCGTGGAGGCAGAGAGTAAAATATTAACAAACACTATGTACCACATATAGTAACATATGCAGAAGCCAATTCAACCTGTAACACAGGCCAAGGTAGAGTTTCCAGAGAATTACCCCATTATTATGTTGTCATGCGATTAATTGTCAGGATTGGAGCTTTTAACATGGCAGTGTGTGGCTGTCTCCCCGCCCCCCTTTAATATGGGTTACATCTAAATAAAATAAAAACATCCTGTGAACTTGAGTCAGGAGAAATCAGCTTCAGAATGTTACAATGCAGCAGGCAAAAGTCTTAGAACTGAACATCTGCTGGGCTAAGTCACATCCTAAGAATTATGTCATTGAATTATCCAAGTGCTTATATGAAATTCACATGAAAAATTAGGCAACCCTCTTTTCAGAGACGTGTAAATGAATTTCAGGATTTGCATCAAGGAGTTAACAATCTAGTTAGAATTTATTTGGAAGAAATGGGCTGGTCAATTGAGCCAGGAAAGCACTAGCTCATGGGTCATGGTATTATGGGCCAGACTGTGCGTGAGCTCTGCATGGGTATGTGAAATTGCTTCTCTTTTTTCTTATGCTTTCAAAGATGGCTTGGGCTCAGTGGGAGTCCTTGAGTTTAAGGTGCGCAGGGGCTCCACAGGGCTCTGCAAATGGGCAGGGAGGAGGCTTTGGGCCATGGTGCAGAGGGGATCATATTCCACACCCTCTTTAGCAGGTGGCACAGCAGCTGCCCTTCTTAGGAAATGCAAGAGGCATTGTGCTTTTCTGAGCTCCTACTGGATGCATCTCCAGCTGTTCCCAATGCTGGGCTGCAGGAGGCGGGCAAGATGCAGATTGTAGGAAGTTACATGCACACATCTTGGCATTTAGGCTTTGTCAGAAACAGAAGATCTGTTAGCAGGCAAAACTTAAAGGCAAATATTTATTTTCCACGAACACATTTGCAGGTGGATATTGACTCCTAGAGGCAGGAGACACTCCTGAGGCCTGCAAGGCAGGCTATCTTATGGCAGAACCAATACTGCCACAAAATTGCATAGGCTGATGGAATGGCACATAGGCAAAAAGAAGTAGGAAGTCTGCTCCTTGTCACAGACTCCTTTGTGGCCAGTCCTGATGTGAAGAAAAGAGCAGGTACAGGAGGAATATCTACCAGTCAAAATATGCTGACCATAATGAGCAGCTTTTCAACCAACATCAGTAAAAAATGTATTGGAGGCAGGAACTGATTCAAGGGTAGAATGAAAAGAACACTGCATGTTACTGTAAGAATCAGAGGCCACGTGGGCAGGGGGAGCATGGGGAGTCACTTATGCCCCCACCCAGATTTGCTGCTTGGCTTGTACTGAGCATGCTCACATGGACTGAGCATACTCAATAACATCTGCTGAAGCCACTGCCCTCACTCTGCTCCACTCCCACGCCACACACTATCAGCAGGTACTGGTCATCTCTGGTAAGAATGTAAAGCTTCTAGAAGAAAATGAAAATATATTTCTCCCAAGCTGGATCTGGTGGCAAATGGACATTTACCAATAAAATCCAACGATATACTATGGTAGTTTCTCAATTCACAGCTTCAGAACTCAGAAGTTAGATTTCCTCCACTCCCATCTCTTTTAGAAGATTCAAACCATCTTCTAAAAAATTCAAACCATCAGCATATTGGGCTGCATTAGTAGGAGCATTGCCAGCAGATCGAGGGAAGTGATTATTCCCCTCTATTCGGCACTGGTGAGGCCACATCTGGAGTACTGTGTCCAGTTTTGGGCCCCACACTACAAGAAGGATGTGGAAAAATTGGAAAGAGTCCAGCGGAGGGCAACAAAAATTATTAGGGGTCTGGAGCACATGACTTATGAGGAGAAGCTGAGGGAACTGGGATTGTTTAGTCTCCAGAAGAGAAGAATGAGGGGGGATTTGATAGCTGCTTTCAACTACCTGAAGGGGGGTTCCAAAGAGGATGGAGCTAGGCTGTTCTCAGTGGTGGCAGATGACAGAACAAGAGCGATGGTCTCAAGTTGAGGTGGGGGAGGTCTAGGTTGGATATTAGGAAAAACTATTTCACTAAGAAGGTGGTGAAGCACTGGAATGGGTTACCTAGGGAAGTGGTGGAATCTCCATCCTTAGAGGTTTTTAAGGCCTGCCTTGACAAAGCCCTAGCTGGGATGATTTAGTTGGTGTTGGACTACTTGAGCAGGGGGTTGGACTAGATGATCTCCTGAGGTCTCTTCCAACCCTAATCTTCAATGATTCTATGATTCCTACCAATGCAGGTTTATTCTCTACAATATTTTTAGTTATAAACAGCCCCTGACATATTTTGGAGCTATTCAGACATGCAGCTCTGAAATAAAGGTGAGTAAGTCAAATGTCTAACTTTGACTTTGTATTTAACTACAGAAAAATAAGCAAGAATTCTAGTGGCAGAGAAAGCAAGTCATCAAAGTCGAGCTCAGCTAGTAAGAAAGGTTCTAATCCTGTTCCCAGGGAAGTCAATGGCAGAGCTCCCACTGATGTCAATAGGATCAGGATTGGGCTCCAGAAAGGGCAAGGAATAGAGTGAGATCTTACACTTCAAGTTTGTTCAGAAGCAATAATAATAATCTGTTTGGAAACCAACTATCACTAAAAGCTATGCAGGCTTTTTTCATCCCTGACAAGGACACTGATGATTCCAGTGTGTACTGATCATAGAGGAACAATAGAAATGGCTAGAAATCAATTGCTGAAAAGCATATTCCTCTAAAAGGTTGAGATCATCTTCCGAACTGGTACTTGGTGAATAATTACACTGCTCTACAGCCAAAATGCTTCTGAAATAAATGTAGTCAAACTTTACTAATTCTGGGTCACTGAGAACGAAAATGATGCTTAAAACTGTTGACTGGCTCTAGTTTTCAAGATATGCTATTGGGTCAGTATATACGATCCTTGACTTGGGAATGGCGGAGGATACGTGAGTTATAAAGGGAAGGGATGTCAATTTAAACCAGAAATGACTAAAATACATCTTTGACTTGATCTATGAATAAATCTATGACTGGGTTTGGACAGTACTTGCTTTTTAGGCAAAACAATGAATGATGCAATCTGAAGCTGGTATTGCATCATACATGATATGAATTGCATCATGTTATTCCTAGAAGTCATGGATGATGCAATCATAACGAAGCTTACATCACTCTGCTGAACAAATTGCCCTATATCCGCTCTAGAAATCATACACTGTCGTGCTCTCTTATTTGTCAGTGTTTGATTTTGCAAAGGGACACATTTCTGTTTAGCCAAAGTGAGCAGAGATGCCTCGTACTTGTGTGAACAGTGCAGATAACTTCTGCTATGTTTGTGGTGAAGTGACTTTTGCATCACAAAAGCGCAGTATAACCACTATGGTTAAGAAAGCCTATCACCTTTATTTTGGCTGCAAAATTGGAGATCAGGACAAGAGGTGGGCCCCACACATATGCTGCAACACTTGTGCAACAAATCTTTGCCAGTGGTTGAACAGGAAAAGGAAATCTATGCCTTTTGCAGTGCCAATGATTTGGAGAGAGCCAACAGATCATACCAGCAATTGTTACTTCTGCATGGTGCCTCCAGTTGGGAAAGGTGTGTCAAAGAAGAAAAAGTGGACTGTGCATTATCCAAACATTCCATCAGCTATACGCCCAGTACCCCACGGAGAAGGACTGCCGGTTCCTGATGCACCAGAATCATTCTCACTTGAGTCAGATGAGGAAGAGGAAGAGGATGAAACTTCTGGTCCTGAACCATCAATGTCACAGGACCCACATTTTCTCCCATCCTCCTCCTCTGAACCACACCTCATAACACAAGGTGAACTGAATGACCTTGTCAGGGATTTGGAACTACCCAAGAGTAAGGCAGAGCTGTTGGGCTCCAGACTACAGCAGTGGAATCTCCTGGCAGGTGATGTTAGGGTTTCCATGTTCCGTGACCGTCAAAAGGATCTTGTCCCATTCTTCTTCGTGGAAGGTGATCTTGTAGCCTGCAACAACAACATCGACGGTGTGATGGCAGCCCTCAACGTTGTTCACGATCCAGATGAGTGGAGACTGTTCATTGATTCATCGAAGACGAGTCTTAAAGCTGTTTTACTGCATAATGGCAATGTTTTGCCATCAATTCCAGTTAGTCGTGCAGTCCATATGAAGGAAACCTATGACAACATGAAACAACTTTTGAGGTGCATAAACTATGACCAACATCAGTGGCAGCTTTGTGGAGATTTGAAGGTTGTTGCTCTCTTGCTTGGTCTGCAGACTGGATACACAAAGTCCTGCTGTTTTCTCTGCGAATGGGATAGTCATGCAAGAGATTCCCACTACATCAAGAAAGATTGGCCACTCCGACAGTCATTGGAGCCTGGGAGGAAAAGTGTTCAGCATCCACCACTTGTTGAATCAAGGAAGATTTTGTTACCACCCTTACACATCAAGCTGGGTCTGATGAAGAACTTTGTCAAGGCCATTGACAAAACACAAGCAGCTTTCAAGTAGCTCCGTGGAAAATTTCCAAGGTTAAGTGAAGCTAAGATAAAGGAAGGTGTCTTTGTTGGTCCTCAGATTCGTGAACTTCTTCGAGATGATGCATTTGACCATGCAATGCGTGGCAAGGAAAAGACGGCATGGAAAGCCTTCCAGTTAGTGGCAATAAATTTTCTCGGAAACAACAAGGCAGACAACTACAGGTTGTTGTGGAAAACCTCCTCAAGGCATACAAAAGCCTTGGTTGCAACATGTCACTAAAGATACATTTTTTGCACTCTCATCTAGATTTTTTTCCACCGAACTGCAGAGCAGTGAGCGACGAGCACGGCGAGCGATTTCACCAGGACATTGCAACAATGGAGAAACGCTATCAGGGCAAATGGAGCCCATCAATGCTTGCAGACTATTGCTGGACAGTGACAAGAGATGCTCCATTTAATGAATACAAAAGACAAGCCAAGAAGCGCCGAGTAGACACTGAATAGGACTAAACTATGTACAGAATAGTTTTTTGCCTTTTGTTTCATAATACATTTTATTTATATAACCCTTTTGCTGATTTTTAAAGTGTTACATAAAAAGGACAGGTGAAATATTATCATGTAAAGCAACCATAAACACATGAAAAGACCTAGGTTTACAATTTATGATTAAAACTTTACTATCTACACAATATACATAGACATAAAATGTAAAAACTTAAATATCTTAAAAACAGTAGCCAATCAGTTGTTTTAATTGTCATATTTGAATTCAGCACATCAAAATACATAATAAATAGCACATTTTATCTCTGAAGCAGACAACTTCTCAAAAATTGTAGACCAGTGTTATTGTTATATTTGTGTAACAGCAGCACCCAGAGGCCCCAGTCAAGATCAAGGATCCATTATGCTGGATGTTACATGTACAAATAATAAGATACAGTGCTTGGCTCAAAGAATTTACAATCTAAATAAGAGAGACAAAGGGTGGGAGAAAGGAAAGAGTATTATTACCCTTTTACAGATGGGGAATTGAGGCACACATAGATTAAATGATTTATCCAAGTTATTCAGGGAATCTGTGGCACAGCCAACAATTGAATCCAGTTTTCCTCAGTCGCAGCCCAGTGTCTTAACCACAAAACCAGCCTTTGTAAATAGGGCATGATTTGGGAAGATGGCCTGTAACAGTGCGTGTGTAATTTTATGCCTGCAGATAATTGTGGGCACAAATTGTACAATTTATCTCTCTTACTGTAGCTGAAATTCTTGTACTTAGATGGTTAACTCTGTTAATCTACGCCCATAATTAAATTTAAGCACAGAATTGTACCTGCAAAATTAGAAGGCTGGTTGAGTGTTCATTGTTCATTAATGCAGGTAAGTTAAATCTCTGAAGTCAAGGCCCTGGATGTTTATTAAAGATCATCTGTAATCTTGACGAGGTTAGTAGGCCCAGAAATAGACTCAGTTTTCTTCCTACATCTATTTTCAAAGTTCATGTTTGTGTGTGTGTGTTTACCTATTTCAATGCTCTTTTAAAAAACAAAGAGACTATAATAATGAAAATACATCCAACAGCGAGAGTAGTACCATCGTGTGCTGTAGTAAACATAGAGAGCCAAACGCTGCCCTGTGTGGAAACCAACAGAAAACAATAGTCATCTAGAGCTACCAATAGGCTCTTTCAAGCTAAGCTAAAAGAAATAAATAAGTATACATCCAAGATTGGAATTTAACTCACAGATTGGATATTTGTTACTGAAGAGCCTTCATGCCCTGGTGATGATATACTTTCCTGGGTCTTAATTCATATTGTTTCTGTATCATTTAAGGTTACTCTACAGTATTTATTATTAATTCAAATTCTCACTATTAAAGGGAAGATATTACCCATATGGTTGACGTGCTGTTCAGTATGTTCATAAGTTCTCCAGTGTTTTGATTAATGCTGACAGAAAAGCCTTTGAAAACATATGGCCCTATATACATCCTGTCATTTCTAATAATAAGGCACATTCTTCAGTACATTTTCCTAAAAAGATGGATTCAGTCATATTTTAGAAACATGCTAATACTTTGTTAATTAGTCTTTTGAGGTTGGGGCGGGCGGGTGGAAACTGAATGAAAATAAACTTTTTCTTGGACAGACACCACAAGCACTGCAGATCATTTGTGGGACAGAAAAACGTGATATCTGTGAGTAACAGTCTTTATATATAGCCAGAGTTCTTAAACCAATTAGCATCTGGCATATTGAAAAGATTCATTCTCTGACTGATATGCCAGACTCTTAGAGCTGTAACATGAAGACTCTGATTTTGGTGCTACTTGCATTGATTAGGTCAATATTTCATTTCTGGTGTTGAATTTCTACATTTGTGCCAATTGCTTCCACTGTCTGTAGCCTCAGGGGCAAAACTGACTCTGGGCTGTCCTCTACCTCCCGCAGTAAGGGCCTGATCCTGAGCCCATTGACTTCCATGGGCTTTAGCTCAGGCCCCGAACTGGGAAATTGATATCTTGGCTTATGAAATATAGTCTGAAGAGGTTACTCCTTCCACTCCTGCTCTGCTACAATTCTCTTCCATTTCTTCGTCTTTCACTTTGACTGATGCACTGCTCACCTCCATGATCACCCCACGTCTCAGTTCTCCTCCACTTGTGTACCTGTACCTCCCATCCTCAAACAACTCCATTGGCTACCTAGTCATTACAGCATCTAGTTCAAATGGAGTAGCTCTGGTCCACTTCTTGGATCTGTTCTCTCTCTGCTCTGCTTCCTCTTTAAATAGGACCTGATCCTGAGAGATGAGGGTGCTCAGAACCTCACATGCATTACAAAGGTATTTCAGGGTGGAATCATATAGCACTAGTCAATTTAATAATCTACATGGTAACAGTATAATATAATTATTATATTTTAAAAAATTGGTATAGATGTAATATTTTGTAGATCTACATGTATATATTATGTAATCATGGAATTAAAGTCTATTGTGAAAAGTTGCAAAATTACAATATTAATAAACATGAGGGAAAAATACAGATGTTTATTTTTTTAAATGTGGTTGCATTTCTTTCCACAGTCTTGATGAGGTCTTCATCCATCTAGGTCTCAGTCCTTCACCATTGATTGCAAAGGGAGTTTTGCCATTTACTGCACTGGTGCAAAATCGATTCCAATAAGGAGAGCTGGGTGAATTTTTTACGATAAACAAGGCTGTTTGACTATAATGAAAATTTTCATATTGGTCACAATGTTCCATTTTGTTGACAAGAGAAAATCCAAATTATTTGTACATTGTTTATCTCATGATATGCATGTATCTGGAAAATCTTTCTTTCAGCTTCTTTGCTCCTTTGGTATAACATTGTAAAACCACTGCATGTACGACAATGAAAAGTTGAAGAGTACCCTTGGCTCAGGAAAAGGGTGTTGTGCAGAAAAGATTCAAGCTTTTGGCCCTCATCCAGCAAGCACTTGCATACATGTATAAATAGTCTCTTTGAAGCCAGTGAGGCTTTTCATATGAGGCCATGTCTACACTACCCACCGGATCGGCAGGTAGTAATCGATCCATCGGGGATCGATTTACCGCGTCTCGTCTAGACATGATAAATCGACACCTGTACTCCACCTTGGCAGGAGGAGTAAGCGGAGTCGACGGGGGAGGTGCGGTGGTCGACTTGCGACAGCGAATAGCGTAGCTGAAGTTGCGTATCTTAGATGGATCCCCCCCCGCCCCAGTGTAGACCAGGCCTGAGTAATGTTAAGCACATGCATAAGCATTTGCAGACCAAGCATGAAATCTGCAAGATTTCTAGGTACAAACCCTCTTCTTGAATGTGAAGTCCTGCAAGTCTTCTGGAATATTTTGCTCCTTGATCATAACATCCCAGGGGAATCCTGAGCAGCCATCTATACTGGGCTATTTTTGTGTGTAGTCGAATCTGTAAGGTGCTAACATACCATTCACGCTCACTATTACTATACTGTTTCCAAATGTCATGGCTTTAAGGCAAAACTGGTATTTTCCTCCCTAAAAACAAGGCTAGGCAGCTCTTCCTCATTTGATTCAACCTACATGCCAGATTCAAACAGTCACTGTGCAATTTTTCAGGGAAGAAAAAAGCCTAATCGATCCATTTGTCAAGAGCATACAATGCAGGATATAGTTTATTCATAGTCAAAAATACCTAAGCAGAATTTTTCAACCTTTCCAAAAATAAATAGTCACATTCGGCTTGTGACCAAGCAGGAGAAATTTAAGACCAAAAAAGAAAATTATCTTGTTTTGGAAACCTTGTCCCTCTTTTTCCCATTTCCATTCCATTGTTAGCTGCTGCCGCTTGTATCTTATCTAAAAGTTAGACCCAGGTCCTGCAAAGACTTGCCCTTACTGTTTAGGTCTCAGGATTTAAGCTAATCTGTACCACTTAGAGACTAGGATGAGTAAAAATATCGAAACTTCTGTAGCATGAAAAATGCCAATATTTCCAAATTTGTTTTCATGCCAACCCAAGGTGAAAAACTGTAATACTGATTTTTGTGTGTGTGTGGAATGGAAAGTTCCAAAATATTTCATTTCATTCGAACATTTTCAGCTGAAATGAAGTATCTCAACATTCCTGAATTGAAATATTTCATTTTGGCTTGGTTTAACATGAATCCGTGTCCACCTGAGCTGCTGCAGTGCTTCATCAGAATTGTACCTTAGTTGCCTCATGCCCCTGAGCTGCTGCAGTGCTTCATCAGAATTGTACCTTAGTTGCCTCATGCCCCCATTCTTCTTTATGGGCTGGCTACATGACACCGGAGAATGTAGGGCATGAGACACTTAAACTACAGCTCCCGGGATCTGGTCGGATCCAGTATGTCATATGTGAATAAACCTGATTCACTTCAATGGTACCATTCACGTCAATAAAGTTACTCATGTACATAAATGAGTACACTAATGCCTTTGGATGCTGCCAAAATAATAAAATATGTTAGAATTTTATGAACAGCTGAACACATTGGATTGGCCAGGTCACACTGCGTCACTGCCACAATTCTAGAATATACTGTGGTTTTAAAAAATAACCTTTGATTTTCTGTACTTAAACTTAAAAAAAGAAAAGAGAACCCTGTTCCTATGCACTCAGATAGTACTGCCATCTAAACTGTTTCTTCTATGAATATTAACTTTAGTGAGCTAAGCCTGCTGATGCGGTCTTTTTTCTCTGGCTGGCTGATTCAGCAAGATAGCAATGAGCCTGCAAAACTTTTCTAAGTGCAGTTGAGCTCCTTGCTATGAATTGCGATGCCAGAGTCATCTGATAGTTTCTTTCCTAGCTGTTACTGTGTGCTGCATATTTTAGGTCTGAAGTGACTCAATCTGCAGCCCAGGTTAAAAATAATCAACAGGGGGGGAAATTACAAAGTTTATTTTGGTTAAAGATATTTTTGTCCTCAACCTTCTGGTTCAATCGTGGCCTTTTAAAAGGCCATCTTCAATTTGAAAGGCAGCCTTAATTCCTAGACATTTTGGATCCTAAAAGGCAACATAGTACAATATGTGGAAACTGTACTGTTCTGGATTCAGAGTCTAACAAATTCATAGAACCATCCAGAATAGGAATGGAATGGTATCAGTTACAAAGGGGGAAAAAATCTATTTCCAGGCCAATAAAAAGGACCCCCCAGCATTATTGTAGTCAGGCGGCAAACTCTCTGTACCCTCCAGGTCTAAGAATTTTGGGCCTGATTTTCAACGTTATATAGGTGCAGATAGGTGGGATTTTCAAAAGCTTCCAAACTGATTAGGCACCTAATTTCCGTTAAAGTCAATGGGAATTAGGCAGCTAACTCACTTAGGTACTTTTGTAAAACCCACTAGGGCCCAGATGCTCACAAGTATTTAGGCATCTAGGCCCAGCTCCTGTATGCCTCTTTAGGTACCTAAATACCATTGAAAATCTGGCCCTTTGACTCTGCATAGCTGGCCAAAGGACAAGGCCTCGCTTTGCGGGTATGTTTACACTTGGAGCTGGGAGCATGATGTCACACAGACATACTCACACTAGTTCTGGCTGAGAGAGAGAGAGAGCAAAAAGTAGTAATGTAGCCAGGCTAGCACAGGCAGCAGCGAGCAGCAGCACATGGGCTAGCTAAACTGAGGACAAACCTGCCTGAACCCCATGGGCAGGGCCGGCTCTACCATTTTTGCCGCTCCAAGCGAAAAAAAGGCCGCTCGGACTCCGCCTGAACTGCCGAAGCAAAAAAAAAATGCCGCCTCAAGAATGGACAGAATGCCGCCCCAGGCACGTGCTTCCTCCGCTGGTGCCTGGAGTCGGCCCTGCCCATGGGTATGTACTCAGCATGGCTGTCCCGTGCCACTGCTTGCAACTGCCCATGCTAGTTCAATCAGAACTAGTACAAACATGTGTAGGTGAGCTTGGAATCACACCCCCAGTTCCAAGAGTAGACATAGCCTATGTGAACCTGCCTCCTTAGAATACTATAAAGTATTTTCCCCCTCAGTATGGCCCTGATCAAAAATGCACTGAAATCAACAGAACTTGCATTCCGAAAGCTGTGCATAAGGCTTTATTTACAGAGTCACAGGTTTTCAAGAAAGAGATCGAGTGAACGATTATTGAACAAGAACAAGTGTGGGATAGTGACAGGGAAGGGACAACAATGAGCTAGTGAGAAAAAGAGGAAGGCAGAAAACATGCATAGAATAAAATCTTTCTGCGGTCCCTGGGATTTATGGACAATTAACAAGCTGAGGATAAGGATCTAACACTGCGGCATCTTCAATTCATTTGCTCCATGTTTTGTTTTCATAAAGGAAAGAGATAACACAGTTACACATACCTATTTGACTTTCATTTATTCTTTTTTTGTGTTGCTTGAGGATTGCGACACATAACCCAGCAGTCTATCTTGGGGTCTAACAAACAACACAGATGTGAATTTTCCTACCAAGTAATTATTTTGAGTCAATAATACTAATAGCAATACCCATCTTTCTAGTCCCAGTGGGCCAAATTCTGGCCCTGCTTCCCCGCAACACTGGAGACCAGCTGGAGTTGCATGGCTCAGTCTCACTCTACAGTGAGAGTGCCAAGGGATGTTCCTCAAGAATGGCCATATAGCCACTAAGCTCCTTACCTATGGGATTTATTGACTCTGGGACCTAATCATTTTATGGGATAATTAACTTACCTCAGTATGGGATGTGCAATAATTCCATCGTCTCTAGGAGTTGTCAGTGTGACTAGAACTCAGGGCCCTTTGCGCTAACATCCCACTCTACTGCCTGAGCTAATGCAGCCCCCCTGATACCCGTAGCAGTATTATAGCTTATATCCTCTCTGTAGACTGAAGCCATTAAAGCACAAAATAATCAAAAACTTGTGCAAGTTGATGAGCCCTGCTGCAGAGGACAGTGATTCACATCCACACATTACTACAAAGGACCTTGATTTATTATGCATTTCTACCCTGTTTCCGTAATAATACAGTATTGTTTTCACTGGAGAAGCATGTCAATTGTTGATTTCGGTATGGCCTTGTTGAAAGGAAGCTTTGTAGATCATTTTCTAAAGCACCTGTAACAAATTCAGCTTTTTTTCCTTACTTGTTTTTCAAGATTGAACATACAATAAGTATACATTTATGAATTTGTAGATATATTGAATAAAACTTTTAAAATTTAAGTTTAAATTAAAAAGTTTGTGCATGAGAGAGGTCAGCGGTCATGCGTCACCTGCAAAATTTTAAATGGTTAACATTTCCTGCAGTCATGGTGCACTTTCCTGTAACCTTAATGGTTCATTTTAAAATCTAGATTTCTTTTTTTAGCGAAAGATGGAGAGGAAGGACAGAAGGCACCATGTCACAGGTACATTTATTAATGTACCTGCTACTAGCCCAGTGCACTCTATATACAAGTAGAACATTGGGCCGGACACTCATTTGATTTACCCCACTGTAACTCCACTGACATCAATGAAGTCACTCTGTATTTATACTGGCATAAATTATAAGAGACTCTGGGCCCATGAGTTTTAATATGAATATCTTATTTTATTGCATATGGGCCAAGTTCTACCCTTGGATACGTGCACACATCCTATTGAAGTCAATGAGACCCATGGCTCAGCCATGAACATATTTAGCCCGTGTGTTTAGGGTTATGATTGGTATATCTAGCAAAGCTTATGAATGGTACTGGGAAGTGGGAAAATAAAGACTATCAGTAGCAATACATGGCAGAGGACAGAATCATGAGAGCTTGAGCTGCCCACAGTCAACTTTCACTTACATCCCTTTTAGAAAAATTAATTGCTTTTTTCAGTCAAAGAAACTACCTGTAAATCATTCAAACTGGCCCAGCTTCCACTCCTTTGCAGCCCTTTCTTCTGGGATCTTCATCATCTCTCTCATACTTGCTGAGCTCCCCATAGGGCAGTAGGCATTTGGAATGACATTTTTGTACCACTTCCATGACGGACCCATGTCACTTGAGCAGGTCAGTTACACTGTATTGATCTTAGGCATTTCTAGGACATGCATCACGGTGATAGCTAGATATTGGGAAAATCTGAGGTATGTGCCACATGAGAGGAGAACAGTTACATAATGATATGCCAATAACTTAGGTCAGCCACTAAAAGCCACATATACCTTTTATTAAGCAGCAGCTTTCATGATGGAAGAGAGATTTGATTTTGTTTCTATATTCAGTCCATGATAGTGTTAATCCCGTAAGAATATAAAAAAGCCAGAATTTCTTTCTAATAATTGTAAACATTGCTTCCTTTGTCAACTTTTTGATATATTGGAACTTATTATACAGCTAGACATTATTGTATTTGCGTATGATACCACAGTAATCTTTTCCTAGGCTTTCACTTTATTTTGTTACATTTATCTAGCAAGCCAGATTCACACTCCCACAGTAACCATATGGAGAAAAGCCACAAAAGCTGTTAAGTACATTTAATTACTGTTTTGATGAGCTCATATTTTAATTATGTTTATTGATTCTGTGTGTGTTAAAATAGTTTCAGCATTTCAAGAAAAAAATCGAATTAATGTACTGTAATTAATGGGCTTTTTATTATTTTTTTGTGTAATTAAAACTTTTATATAGTAATTTTTAAACACTTTTTACTGATCCTTCATCTGCACTTGGCTCCATTTCATACTATGCTTAGGTAACCTCTAGTTTTCATTCTACTTGAATATAAAACTAAGTTCATGGCTAAATGTATTTGCTGTCAATCCTTACACCTCCTTCTTAGGAAACTGAAGATAACATGCATATGGTATTTAGTAACGAAACTATCACCACAACACAAGGGTAATTGATGCAAGCTTCCCTGTGAAACTGTACTGACAACACAGGCTAGCACTGTAGCTGTCTCAGCCATTAAGCTATTGCTAAGTAATAGGTCTTCTTAAAGTATCTATCACCATCCTACTTCATAACAACAGTAGATATTCGTATAACATGATATCGTCGTTTGCATAAAACACCACAAACAAATCTTCAATGACACCTTTGGAACAACATATTTAAAGGTCTATCTTTAGTCATGGGCATTTTAATTTGATCTATTTAGTTTAATCTAGATGAGGAATATTAGATGACTTAACATTGTCAAGAATTTTAATATATGGAGAGATTTATCAGGCCAGATCCTCAGCTGGTGTAAATTGTTATAGCTCCATTGGTTTTGATTGATGTGTGGCAGAGGCTCTAGGCCTGCCCATAATTCATATTCCTTGACAAAAGAAAATTGCTTGGAACAAGAGACTCAGTTGAAAGTAGATACAACCAGACAACCTGGTCTGCAAAAGGTGGTATCTAAGCTACCTTTGGCCATTAATCCTCCTGAGGGGAATTATCTTCCTCAATGGACCATCTTGCTGAGGGTGGAAAATGCAACCTTTATGGTGGAAGTTAGTTTGAAAGCCTGGGTAGCTGCCCTGGACCAGTGGAGGCATGCAAATGGACCCGGACATAGTGACTTGATAAGTGGGTCCTGGGAACAACAAGTAGTGTTGGTATCTGTACAACAAGGGTGGCTACTAACAAGACCAGAAGGGCCAAGGAGAGGAGATTGTTTTCAGGAGATGTAAACTGAAAACAGTTTGCCTTTCCTTTGTTTTTCTTTGTAACAAAGCAAAGGAGGTTTTACAACCCATACTTGATGGTGACCACAACCTGACAGAAATCTTTCACGATCACTATCTTCTGGCCTTCAAACAACTCCACAACCTCACCAAGCTCATCATCAGAAGCACATTCCCCATAGCCCAGGACATACCAACGCAAAGCGGCACCCAATCCTGCCAGAACAACAGATGCAAAACCTGCAGCCGTATCTCCATTACTATGATGATCAGTACCCTTCACAACACACCTTTGAAGAGCCATTGGTCCTATACATGCCTACCACAACATCCAGCGCATCAAATGCCCCAAAAACAACTATGGGGGAGGAACCAGACAATCACCGTGCTCTTGAATGAACTCACACAGAAAAATGATAGAAAACAAACACCCTATCACTGTGGCTAAACACTTTTCACAAAGGGATCACTCCATATCTGACCTATTAGTCCTCGTCCTCAAAGGAAACCTCCACAACACCTTCAAAAGATGAGCATAAATTCACAACTCTGCTAGACACTAAAAATCATGGTCTCAATAGAGACATTGGTTTTATGACTCATTAAAATTGCCCTTTGTCCTATGACTGCAGAAGTGTTAATTGCCTACTTCATTTTATGTATTTTCTTGCAACATGTGTTAACCCCTTATGCTTAACAATCTCTTTCACCTTGTATTTCACTGTGACACTCAGGTTACATTTTTCAGACTAGAAGAACTACTTTGTGAAGCTTGAAAGCTTGTCTCTTCCATCAACAAATGTTGGTCCAATAAAAGATATTACCTCACCCACTTTGTCCCTCTGAGATCCTGGAAACAGTATGGCTACAACATCATTTCACATACCTTTCCTATGGAATTCATCTTAGATTGACCCAGACATAAGATGTTATTAGTAAAGCTGGCAAACTAGGTGTTGACTGAGGCAAATAAGAGGACTTCCATCTATTTTAGTACTGAACACCATCTGAGGGTTATTGTGACAAGGGGCAGTCACTTAGGCAGTACTTATAGCTCTAATGACAAAGAGGCAACGAGGCTGAAAGAGAATATTTCCATAATAGATATAACTGGAATTACCCAAAAGGAAAGTTTAACTGAGAGGAATAGTACGGAAGCATTGGATGACTGTCTCTTAGGAACATGAGGGGACATGGTTGGAGAAGATTTCAGTATAACCCTTATTATATTTAATATAATATAATAGAAGACCAATCTGCAGAGAATTATATGGCCTAGAACAGTCATCAGAACCCCATTGTCCTGGTCAATTGCTACTACTCAAGACTAGAAACATCCTATAGAATTTAATAGGAATAAAACTAATATAGAAATTGCTCAAAAAACTATTTAATTTAATACAGAACACTCTCCATTCTATAGAATTTTTGATTTATTGTAGAGATTTCTATAGCAGGGATATGATTTTATATTAAACTATACAGGATGCTTAAAAAAAAAAAACCATAGAAAGGTTATCAGTTCCAGTTTAGTTCCATAGTGCTTTTTCAGAAGGAACGAGGCAGAGTGGACATTGAAACAACAAGGAAGACAGGACCAGTCTGTCTTTAACTTGACTGGCAACAAATTGCTGGTATCATCTTCTGCAACCATCACTGAGCCACAAAGTCCACGGCTGGTTTTCATGTGTGTGGTGCCAAGCCAAAGCCAGGCTGAGGGGTCAGGCTTCACAGTAGAGTCTCTTCAAGAATTTGTAACATAAGGGTCTGATTTAACATCTACTGAAGTTAATGGAAGTGCTTTCCATTGACTTCAATGGGCTTTGGATCAGGTCCTCCTTGTCCATTAGGATGCTTCATTTATTTTATTTATAGATATTCCGACTGCGCTCACCACAGTAGCATCTGAAGAACATTGATTTTGTTTGTTCTGACATATTTTCCCCAATCCTTTGTTAATCTGGTTTTCCTTTAAAAAAAATACAGTTTACAACAGGTTTGTAAGAAGGATCAAATAGATACAACTAAGAAAAAATACTGAGTTAATTAAAGAAGAATCATTCTTTCAAGTCACAATCCAGAGGTACACAAACTCAAAAGGCCAAATTCTGTGCATAGTTACACCATTGTAAATCCTGGGTAATTCAGATGAACTATTCAGAGGCTTACACCAGTGAAAATCAGAGTTGAATTCTGCCCTAAGCAGCACAACTTCTTACCATTGGCTTCCTTGGTAGTTTTGAGTGCTTAACGACGGCAGAATCAGGCGCTAAAGAGGAGGGAGCAGACAGCAGGGTTTGGTGATGGAGTACTTCTGTTTAATTTGTGCTCACCTTAGTCCTTCGAAATGAAAGATTTTAAGTAAGAGACACTTTTTTAGCAGTGGTGGTGAAATGGTTGATTAGGCTGATCGTTGTCAGAAGCATGAATTAGGAGCAGCGTCAACCATAACTTTGGATTTCCTGTCTTTAGCGTGTGCAATAACATTAGTGTTGTTTCAACATTTTTTGTTTGTTTTTCTTTTCATTTTTAAAAAGAAACTAGAATTTATTGAAGGTAATAAATTGCATATTTTCTACTTAAGAAATGCTCTTATGGTCTCACTGGCATATATGTATAGGCAGTTTTTTAAGCACCATGTTATTTACTTGATAGACTGGTACAGCCTCTGAAGTGGTTCTTGTCTACTGGATAAATAGCCATTTATAAACTTCTTTTCAAAGGTGTATAATTTACCTGACAGGCTGAAATGGCTCCTGTGGATTTGTTACAGCTCCAGACAACTGTGCAAACAACATTCAGAAGAGCAGCTATATATTAGAAAAGCATTCTGCAAATCCTTTTGAAAATTGGTGAGTGCACAAACACAGTAGACATGTTTAATAACTCATCTGTTTTCCTTCTCTCCTCCACTATTCACCCCCTCCAAAAATACTAACTATGGCCCCAATTTGGCAGTTGTCATGCACATAAAATTCCCATAATGAGAGTTTTGTGATCAGCAAAACAACTACAAGATTTGGCTCATTGACTGGCTTTTTTCTCTTTTACAATGCATTTCTAAATTAAAAACATTTTGAGTTATAAAAAGCACAAAAAGCATAATACTTTGGCACTTTCCCCCTTTTCTTTTCAATTAACATTTTGGTTGCTTCACAGGGGGAGAGGTATGCAAGATTCTCCATCATTCTCACCACTAGATAGATGTGAGGCAAATAATTTAGTGGGATTAGACATTTATACAGACAATGAGAAGATCCACAGTTACATTAGATAGGATACAAAAATTAAAAAGGATACAAATGATCAAAGTTCAAGGAATAAGGCAACCTCAAGTTGACAGGGTAAGAAGAAACTTCCCTGCAGTTTTTTCTATAACTGTGCACCATTGGTTTTCTTGCATCTTCTACTATAACATCTGGTACTAGCTATTGTCAGACATAGGAAACTGGATTAAAAAGGACCATATTAATTTCCATACCAGGTTAGATGCATGTTCCAATCAGCTCTGTTGCTATGATGCAATAGCATGGAGTCTGAAGCATCGTCAAGTGGGGTTACTCAAAGTAGTCACCATGCCATGCCTCTGTACAGAATTTTACACCCATTAGTCCCATTAATTCCCACCATTGCTTAGAATCAGAGCCTCACGTTCTCCTGCCTTCAGTCTTGGAGTTGGATTCCCGCTATCATCCCATCATTACCCTGTAAACCAGAAATATCCTCAGGTATGAGAGAGTTTAAACCATGAAATTGGAGGTAAATTAGGAATAGTTTGGTCCTCGTGATTTCATCACATTTAGCATATCTTTTTGCATAGAAATATGTAGGTCAAAGCCAGGTCAAGCTGCTCAGGAAATTATTTCAGCACCCCTTAAGACACAGCCTGATGGGCACTTCCCAATTGTTCAGTTTTAATTAAGCAGTGTTTTCAGCTATTTTATAAGTATTGCCTAAAATAGCTTCAAGTCTGTGTTCACTTTTGCTTACTCCTTTTTTAGGTTAAGGGGGCTCTTTTGAACACCCTCTTAAATTTACTGCTGCGGGTGATTTTCCTGCATATAAAGGGAGACCTTAAGCTTTGTTATTCAGGAGACCAAGGTTCAGAAGCAGACTCAGGACTTTCACTTCAGACTAATGAGCTGAGAACCTTAAACATATGGCAGGCATGTTCTATAGGGGAGGGAGTCAACGGGTTCACTTGTTGAGGGCCTGCCAATGAACAATTGGCAGCTTCCCTAAGAGCCTTTTCTTCCAGCGAGATGTGACTATGGCAGTTAAGGAATAGAGAAATAACAGAAACAAAATGATTAGAATGAGTAGCAAGGGACAACTCCCCTGAGGCCTTGTGTATGGGACTAATATCCTGCAAATTCATAGGGAAAGAAGCTGGAGGAGCCTCGATCTCAGAGGTTGCCAAAAACAGTCTTAAAGTGATACTGATGTCACAAAAACCAGACTCTTACCAGGTGCTGAGTAGCTGCAGCGTCTGCAAACGAGCATGAAAGGAAGGTTGTAAGTAGCGTAAAAATCTACGCTATCATCACAAGTTGTGCAACAATTGAGCCACCTAAACTACTTATTGCACATTCCAAGTAATCTCACAGGCCTGCTAAACATTCTGGTTGACTGGCCAGTCCTAGAATACTTAAGGAGCTGCTGCACAAAATATTCTTCTCAATTCATCTCAGTGGGGCAGATTGCATATGGAATCAGAGACTTATACGTTAAAATGCATATCACCACTCCCTCAACAAAGAATACCCTCAAAAACTGGACTCCATGGGCTCAGTTCTCATCTCACACTGCTTTTACCAAGTGTCATTGATACCACTCATTAAAATGGAGTGGTTCCAGATTGGCACTGGTGTAAATAAATTCATATTCAGGCCCCATGGGGTTTGAAACAAGGTGTGAAGGTTCGGCTCGTCTTTTCCCCAGGTACAGTACACAGAAGAGGAGGCCTGAATTTGGTTGCTAGCATTTTAGTGTGGGAATTATTCTTAAAACACAAGTAGTGCATAAAGAAAAATCAGATTAACATTGCAGCCGCCAGGGAAGAAGTGGTTAAATATTTTTGCTTCAGGTAATAATCTGTTAGAATACATCAGTCACCATTTATTTTACCGGGAGGTCACTGTTCCCCACCCTCGTCCCCAGAAGCTCAGAGCAGGTTATTTAGGGGAAGGGGAAATAAGAGTGTTCATGATGATAGGGAGAAATCAGAGAGCGTACAAAGTTTCACTTAGCTTTAGATTAGTCTAAATTAAATAGAGTGGCCTGGTGAGGGGGTCTCAGCCTCTGGGGCAACCCGATAGTGAAGCTAGAATCACATTCTATCTATGTACTAAATTGATGGCAATGAAAATAATACTCCCCAGACACAAAAGTACACTTGTTTTCAGATTAATGCATCCTGAATGTGGGCTTTTCATCCCCTTTCTGAATGAGTTAACGTGTGCTCACTCTCCTTGGCCAGGGTCTGAGCTGTAGTCTCACTATTTGAAAAACACATTTGCTTTAAAGTCCATAAGGCCAGTTGCTCATGAAGATTATTATTTTTTGTTATTTGTAGTCCCATAGCACAAAGGAGCCCTAGTCATGGAGCACAACCCCATTGTCATAAGCACTGTACAAACACAGAACAAAAAACAAAACAAAACAAAAAATCCAGTCCCTGTCCCAAAAGAGTTTTCTATGAAAAATGCGGTTTCACAGGTTGTCCTTCTGGGGAAAGTTGTTTTCCAGTGGTCGATAAGTGGATCCACGACAAATCCATGATTTGCATCTTACGTTTGGTCAGCGACGGAAATGGAAAATGATGAATACGTAGCTGCAATGGGGCCTGATCCAAATCCCACTGAAGTCTACAATGGGATTTACATCAGGGCCATAGTGAAGATAAATTGTATGTTTTAAAAAAAATTCATACCACAAACTGATTATATGTTTATGCTGAGCAATGTTGTTACCTTGCACCAGTGCTTTCTGTTCTCTCTAATTACAGAAGAGTTTGACTATCTGCTGTTAACTGCCTGGTCTTACCTTCATGTAAATTAATCCCTGCAGTACTTTGTAAATTACCAATATGAATATGAGTACTGTAAAATGGTTTTAAATATGTTGTCATTTCATTTTGCATTTTCTAGATGCTGTTGTTATTGGCCCATTTTCCAAGGTAAAAAGTCTTGGAAAATCATGATGCTTTTTCAGGCTCCATAGGGATCTCTGGTGCACTATATCGTGGTTTTCTTACTGATCTGTGGCTGAAGAGCAAAGGTAGCTACAAAAAGCAAAGGGCAAGATAGTTCCTCAGCTGGTGTTTATCCATGTAGCTCCATTGATTTCAGTGGAACTAAACCAAATTTACACAAGCTGAGGATCTTATGATTTCTTTATTCTACTTGACAGAACTTGAGACAAGAGCTAGTATGATTTTTAGTACATCAAAAGAGCTAGTATGATTTTTTTGAGAAACATATGGTTTAACAAAGCTATTTTATGTAGGCTGGAAGTTCTGTTTTGCAAAAGATTCCAAAATTTTGAAATTGGAATGAGAACTGAATTGGAATGAGAACTGAAAATTTCAAAGTTCTCCACAAAGAAGATTCTGATTCCCCCCCTCCCCCCCGTTTTGAGTCAGTTTCATTTTTACTTTTTAAAAATGTGCATCATACAAAATCAAAATTCAAAAAGGGAAGTCATTTGAAAATGAAAAATCAAAATGTTTCATTCAGAAAATGTTGAAATGGGATGTTTTGGCATTGTTGGACCTTTTCTAAAACAAAAATGATTTTATGATCACTGATGGAAAAGGGTCTGTTAAAGTTTTTCCAACAAGCTCTAATTTTATGTTGCTCATCAGGAGCCCCTTTGGGTAATTCCAAAACAAATGGGGCATATTTATGTGTTTGGATGCTGCTGAAATCTTGCACAGACAATTATCTTTAATCCCAAATAGTAGAACTCTGCCAAACACAGTTGCCAAGATATTGGTCCTATTGAATCTGAACTCCCATCCTTGCCCTCATTTGACTTCAACCTACCTAAAATTTTCCTTGTGCTTTCAATTAGACACAGTAGTCTTTAGTTTTGGCCCTGAGCTACTGTATAATATTACTGTGCACTTTTAAATGTTTGCTGGCTTCCATTCCTGAACTGGCTGTATTTTGAAGATGAGGGATGAAAGGCATTATATATATATATATATAATAGTGATAATTAGACAGCAACTTTCAGC
>NW_020664446.1:15228113-15229826 GCF_002925995.2 Terrapene triunguis
CACATATGTGATGGTGATCTCTATGTGATAAATTGAGAAACCATGTGAGAAATATTGTCTTCTTTCCCTCATCTCTGGAATTTCTCTCAAAGTCATCCTGGCTCTAGGCCCAGGACACATAATCTTCAATGCTATACCAGTGAACCATCAGGAATAGAAATGGGAACTTTACATGATCAGAAAGGAGTTGGACTCTCCCCTTTACAAAGGCAGAGAGTTTCTTCCTGATTATTCACAAATGATCATAGCTTAAAAGCACAACACCATGATTTACAGAAAAGCTGTTTGACAATATTTTGCAAGACCTTTTGTGACCTGTTCAGTGGGTCTCTTATAGTACTACAGTAACCTAGTGGCTATTTTTCATTATACAAAAGTATCAGGAATGTTTTTTTAAATATTTTTAACATAGCCAGAACGAAACTTTGTTTAATAAACTTAATTTATTTTAGTTCTACATAGAACTAAATATTTCTAAAATAGTATCTCTGTAAAATATGTGACACTCTGTAAAAGATATGAAGGTCTGATTGGTGTGGCATGTATAAATCACTTGTGGCTTTACCACTTACAAATAATGTTGCTATCCCAAGCTAAGGTCAATAAAATCTTTTCATCACAGTACACAATCATGTACAGAAACAAGATCCTTATGATGATGCCAATGTAAGTCAAAGATATAATATGATCCAATGGCGGGAAGTTGAATCTAGACAAATTCAGATGGGAAATAAGGTGTCAAAATTTAACAGTGAGAATAATTAACTATTGGAACATTTATCAAGGGCTGTGGTGGATTCTCCAGACCTGGCAATTATGAAATCAAGATTGGATGGTTTTCAAAAAGCTCTGCTGTAGGAATTATTTTGGGGGAAGTTCTATGGCCTGTGTCATATCGCAGGTCAGGCTAGATGATCACAGTGGTCCCTTCTGGCCTTGGAATCGATGAAATGTCAAGTTAAAACAGAAAAAAAACCCCAATCCCTAACATCAGTGCTATTTTATGAAAATGTATATATATATATATACTTAAGACTCTCCTTGACTGCCCTCTCCTTGACATGCACACCTATACTTGTACTGGTGGTCCATTATGGCCTAAATGATGTAATCCAAAGCAGTCTTTTGTTCTTCAGTTTTGCTATATTTAAATGCAATGTGATATATCTCGACTTTAGTAAGGCTTTTGACAGTCTCACATGACCTTCTCAGAAACAAACTAGGGAAAATATATTCTCAAAAAATATACTATGAGGTGTTTACACAATTTGTTAGAAAATCATACTCAGAAAGTTATCATCAATGGTTCACAGTCAAGCTGGAAGGGCATATCGAGGTGGGTCTTGCAGGGATCTGTTCTGGGTCTGATTCTGTTCATTATCTTCATAAATGATTTGGATAATAGACAGTACACTTATAAAGTTTGTGGATGATACTGAGCTGGGAGGAGTTGCAAGCACTTTGGAAGACAGAATTAAAACTCAAAATGATCTGGACAAATTGGAGAAATGGTCTGAAATAAATAGGATGAAATTCATTAAATGCAAAATACTCCACTTAGGCAGTCATTTCCCATTTTGAATTTGTGCAATTGATTCCTAGGAAGGAGTACTGCAGAAAAGGAACAGTGGATTATATAGTAGTTCACAAACTAAATATTAGACAACAATGTAATACTGTTGCAAAAAAAAAAAAAAAAAAAAAAAAAAAAAA
>NW_020664446.1:15229926-15300956 GCF_002925995.2 Terrapene triunguis
AAAAAAAAAAAAAAAAAAAAAAAAAAAAAAAAGCGAACATCATTCTGGGATGTATTAGCAGGAGTGTTGTAAGCCAGACACAAGAAGTAATTCTTCCACTCTACTCAACACCGATGAGGTGTCAACTGGAGTTCAATTCTGACACCATACTTCAGGAAAGATGTGAACAAATTGGAAAAAAATCCAGAGGAGAGCAATGAAAACGATTAAAGGTCTAGAAAACATTATCTATGAGGAAAGATTGAAAAAATGGGTTTGTTTAGCCTGGGGAAGAGAAGGCTGAGTGGGGACATGAAAACATTCTTCAAGTATGTAAAATGTTGTTGTACAGAGAAGAGTGATAAATTGTTCTCCTTAACCACTGAGGACAGGACAATAAGTAATTGGCTAAATTGCAGCAAGGCAGATTTAGGTTAGACATTAGAAAAATCTTCCTAACTGTAAGGGTAGTTAAGCACTGGAACAAATGAGCTAGGGAGGTTGTGGAATCTCCATCACTAGAGGTTTTTAAGAACAGGTTAGATCAGTGGGTCACAGGTTGCTCACCACTGGGTTAGATAAACACCTGTCAGTGATGGTCTTGATAACCCTTAGTCTTGCCTTAGTGCAGGGAACTGAACTAGATGACCTATTGAGGTGCCTTCCAGTCTTATAATTCTATGATTCTATGAACTCATCCATGCTCTCCATGGTACTCTGTCCCACCTGTGCCAGGGATTCTGGTGGCCCAGCTCTGAGGTTATGAAAATTGGTGTTCTACCATGAGATAGTCAACCCTATAGTGCAGCTGACATCTTGGAGACCTTGGAGGTTGGGGCTGCAATTCTCTGACTTCTCCACAAGCAATGCGGCATCATTGGTGTGGTCTTGGTTGTTAAACACTTCTTCACCAACTTTGATTCCAACATGTAGAGTGGCAAATCCTAATATTCAGTCAATGACTTGACAAAATAGTGCCGGGACAAGAATGCATCTCTGCCACACACCTGAGGTTGTGCAGAAACGTGTCAAAAGCTGTGAACCTACATGCACTCTCACACCAGTGTAAATATCACCCACCAGAATGAGCAAAAAATTTGGAACACTGACTCCTTTCAGTTTGAGCCAAAGTGCAGACCTGTCAACTGAATCAAAAGCTGCTTGGATGTTCATGTATGCCACATGAAGTGGGCAGTTAAACTCTCAGTGCAGCTCAGCCAGAAGCTAGAGGGTAAGAACAGTGTCCATTGTTGACTGCCTTACAATAACACCTGATTGTGCTGGCAGTGTGAGATCCTTGGTCCTTGTACAGGGTCACTATGATGCCATCTTTCCATTCTGCTGGTACTTTGCCTAATACCTGCACTTTTAAGAACAGTTGATTCAGGCCGATGCTCACTGGTTCCAAGGCACCTTTTTGCAGCTCAGGTGGAATAACACCAAGTCCAGCAGCACATCTGCTCCATAACTTTTGGAGGATCTTTTGTACTTCCTCAAATGATGGAGAATCATTGTTCATCCCTGGATCTGCAGCAGTTTCCAGACAATTTCTGTGTCATCTGAGAGGGTAGCAAGGCCATATATGTGATCCTTGTGTATTTCAGAGCTTCAGCAGGATCCTCAGACAGATGCTGGACATGGTACTTTTGGTAGATGTCTGGCTTGCGAGGCAATGGACGATGCAGTTAGAGTTGAGCACCATCTAGTCTATGGTCTGAATTTGCTGGTGCTTCTGCCCTGCTGAAGACCCAGTGAGATTTCACTATGGAATGATTTCTGATGAGGATGTGGTCAAGTTCCTTCATGGCACATCCACTATTTGAAACCCAGGTCTAATGATGGACATATTAAGGCATTTGAATCAGGACCACATAACAGATAAGCCCTCGCGGGCATAAAACGTCACAAGCCAGGTGTTGTTGTCATTAGGGGAACCCGAGCCAAAAGGGACCCATCACAGCTTCGTACCCAGTTCAATCACAGCCACGCATGGCACTGAAATCTCCAAGCAGTAGCAGCGTGCTATGTGGCGGAGCTGACTGGATTTTTGCTGCTGGCAAATGAACGTAAATTGTGTTCACAAATCAAAAGTTAAGAAATCTGCACTCATTGGGGCTTTTAAAAACTGAGAAATTTTACAATCTGCACAGGTTAATTACAAATAATCATTTTACTTACCATGTACTTTTAAATCATTACAAAATACACAGTCATCCGTCAAAGTGAGAATATAAATTCCTGCATTCTAACAGTTATTTGACTGAGCTAATATTGAAACACTTAATAGCTTTTAAACAAAAAAATGTTGAAATTTCTTTTTAAAAGTAGTACTCTGATCATGAGATTTAAGTGATCATATTCATTAGAGATAGCCTGGGTTAAGAATGAAACTATAACATTATAGTGAACAAAATTGATAGACAGAAATATATTTGCCTTAAAAAAAGATAGACACTAATATGATTTATTGGAGTACTGAAATGCTCTTCTTCCTGTGTTATTGTATTTTTCACCACCAGAGCAAGTTAGTGCATAACTTTCCACCCAGCTTCACAAATAACGAATATTTTGCAAGACCACATTAAATAGTAGATTTAAAATGTGATAGTATCACAACATCTAGCAAACGGATGTGGCATGGTCGAATATGGCTTCATTTTCATCCTATACAAACGAAAACATGGGTGTTTATCTTTAAGCCTGTAGACCAAAGCATCTAATTGATCCCACTTGGGAGACAGGCTTTGAATAATGGGCCATTATATTTTGATAAGATACACAATTGCCTTGAACTTGCAGGAGTTCAGGTGTGGGTATATCTGTACCATGGGCAGTTGCAGGAATGTCAGTTTCGGCGCACTCTTGCTCATGCATCTGCCCAGTGGAGCTTTTGTAGAGAGTAGCTCTATTTCACTTGAATAACTTCGCTATTTCTGAACAATAAGGTTCAAATTGTACTTTTCTTTAACACAACATTAACTCTCAAAGAGCTGGAAATTCAGTATTCTGTTTCTTGAGCTTAGATTCCAAATCAGTGACTGAGAACATTATATGAGCAGTAATCCCATTAAATATATCATCTTGCAAATATCTAAATCCAGTTAATTAACTTGTATTGCAAAAGAGCTCCAAGATATAATGTTCAGTGAACAACCATACATTTTAGGTCTCTATACTAAATGAAAATAAAAGTTAATTTCAGACTCCCCTTTTTATAAAAGTTGGAATAAAACTGTTTAAAAAAACCATCATCATCAATACAGTGGGTACTAGGTACATATTAATTAAATAGAAAAACAATCAAAACAATCATTAAAAATATTGAACTTCTTTTAATTCAACTCTTATCTCATCTAGAGAGATTATTATGTATATTATAAACCCCGAAATGCTTAAAATTGAGAACATTAATTTTCACAAAAGAAGCTAAAAATGTACATTACATGAGTTATAAACTTAGTCCAAAAAAGGGCTGCACAGGTGTTTTTTTGTTTTTGTTTTTAACTGAGATTTGCAGTCCATGAAAAATGCAGCAATACAATCCTTGTATTTACTGTAGTTTACTTTAAGTGTTCCATTGTGGAAATCAGTTTACTAACGGTTAAATGATGAGAACAGGACTCGGTTGGAAAAATGTCAAAGATATTTGCAGCCTTAGGTGATGAGGAGAAAAAAAAAAACAGAGTTTTAAGGGATATGAACCATGCTGTTTTCCTCTCATTGATCATCTTTAACTATGCCAGCAGACACCCTTCTCCAGCCTGCACCACACTCTACAGAAAGTCCAAAGTCACCATTTCCTATGGAGTCACTTCATTTACAAACAACAAAGACCAGCTATGACTTTCTCCTTAGGCTACTCAGTCCACACCCTATACCTTCACCACCCTTACATTCACAGGGGTAATGAGTCATCTGCCTCAGTAATTCAGCAGAACCCACCTAAATTCTTTTCCAGAGGATCAACACCTGCTAACAGGTCGGGTTATGTGGGATGTCCAGGAAAATACTGCCAGCCTGTTACTGAACCATAATTTGAACCAGTATTCCCAGGATGGTATATGAGGGTATGAATACCCAGATCTGAAGAAGAGCTCTGTGTAAGCTCAAAAGCTTGTCCCTTTCATCAACAGAAGTTGGCCCAACAAAAGGAATTATCTCACCAATCTTGTCTCTCCATATGAATACAATATTTTAAAGACTGCACATACTTGTTCTCTGTGCTTTTCAAAGGAACCTGTACGAGTTCGAAAAATGTAGTATATTAAAGTATTTAAGAAGTATTTAAAAAATAACTTCCTTTATAACACCCAAAAGTTTTTACTCTTAACAAACATTCTGGATTTCTTAAAGCACTGACTGATGTAACAATAAGCGGCTTTGCCTGAGTGCTTCACCTCCCGGGTCTTTGTGAAGATAGCTTCATATTTTCAAAATATCAGTTCAGCAATAAACCTTCCCCAGATTTGTGCAGTGGAGGCCTGTGGATCTTGGCCCAGGCTACCTGGCATGTTCAGAAAGAAATTATTCCATTTGCCAACCACTCCAATTATTTTCTGGCTATACCATATGTAGGATTATATAACATAATACCCTTTATAAAGGCAAAAATATTTATTTTGATTGCCAACAGGGCCTGATTCTTTTTGGAATTATATGACAGAAAATCAGGAATACAGCAGTGTAAGAAAGAACAAACTCAGTGCCTGCTGGCTCTACAGACCTGTAAAGTCAATTGGAATTTTGTTACTCTCTTCACCAGCAGAAGGAGCTTTCCCAAGGCCATGCAAAAATCAGATTTTTGGCGCTTTCATAGGTTTGTGTGGTTTTGCATGTTGTGGAAATGCATGATATTTCATAGATGGTCGTTTTTGTACAGACAGGGCCAGATTCCTTTCTAAATTAAACCAGTTTCAAACCACTATCGTTCCACTGATTTCTATGGAGCTACTCCCGAGTTAGGATCTGATCCTGCACTCACTGAAGTCAGAAGCAAAGCTCCCATTGACTCCAGTAGTGTGGGATCAGGTGCACAATTAAAAAAGTTGAGTAAAATTCTACTCTTGGTTACCGCAGTGTATACGATATACAGGGAATATATTTTTCCATTGGAAAATGACAAAGGGGGTGGCTAGGCCAAATTTGAGTGAGTGGCATTGTGAGGGTCACAAAACCGCCTGGAGTGGAGAGCTGAGCTCTGCCCTGAGGAATGGGACCTCATTGCTAGGTGAGGGTGGGGCACGTGCACTCTCCAGCCCCATGTGAAAAGGCACCACACACACATGCCATCAGAAGTGGGGCAGTCACCCCCATCAGCTCTGCCACTGGCACCAACCTATTTGGATATTGATATTCTAGTGACTCTAATCCATTTGCCCAGCAATTCACAGGCATCAGTCAACATGGGGAGCATAAGAAGCACAAGTCAGACCTGTAGAATCTACATAGAGCTGCTGACATGGGCCTGCATATGAGCATCACAGGAGTAGTCAATAGACAGTGACACATGTCCCTGTCAATAGGCAGTGTCACATGTCTAAAAATAAATCAGACTAAATCTAAAACTACAGGAAATATAGAGGAAAATACATTGATCAGATTGGATGCATCAAGGAAACAGTGTTCAAATCCAGATTAGTTTTTGGGTATGGTTCCAGGCCAAACCAGGACTGCATGGTTTAAAATCCAGCAACATTTTAGCACTAGGTGGCTAAAGTTTAATGAATCATAGATTCATAGACTCACAGAAGATTAGAGTTGGAAGAGACCTCAGAAGGTCATCTAGTCCAACCCTGTGCTCAAAGCAGGACCAACACCAACTAAATCATCCCAGCCAGGGCTTTGTCAAGCCTGGCCTTAAAAACCTCTAAGGATGGAGATTCCACCACCTCCCTAGGTAACCCATTCTAGTGCTTCACCACTCTCCTAGTGAAATAGTTTTTCCTGATATCCAACCTAGATCTCCCCCACTGCAACTTGAGACCATTGCTTCTTGTTTTGTCCTCTGCCACCACTGAGAACAGCCTTGGTCCATCCTCTTTGGAACCCCGCCTTCAACTCCCCCCTCACTCTTCTCTTCTGCAGACTAAACAAGCTCAGTTTCCTCAGCCTCTCCTCATAAGTCATGTGCCCCAGCCCCCTAATCATTTTCATTGCCCTTTGCTGGACTCTCTCCAGTTTATCCACATCCTTTCTATAATAGGGGGCCCCAAATTGGACACAATACTCCAGGTGTGGCATCACCAGTGCCGAATAGAGGGGAATAATCACTTCCCTCGATCTGCTGGCAATGCTCCTACTAATGCAGCCCAATAGGCTGTTAGCCTTCTTGGCAACAAGGGCACACTGTTGACTCATATCTAGCTTCTCCTCCACTGTTATACCCAGGTCCTTTTTTGCCGAACTGTAGCAGTGCCTGGGATTCATGAAAGCAGGTGATATTGTGTAAATTTTGCCATCTTGGGCTGCATCTGAACCTGGTCCAGAATACAAGCTTTCTACAGTTTGGGATTTGACCTGGCATCAAAAATATAGGCGCGAATTCAAATCTGAGTCCCTAAACCTACAAAGACAAGAAGCTTGGATTTGAATGTTTATTCTGGGGTCCTCTGTAGTTTAAAAGACATAATAAAACATATAAAAAAACATTCTGTTCATAGACAAAACAGTTGCTCCTTGTTTTGAAAAAGCAATCTCCACTAAGCAATGCCCTGGACTGTAGCTTAAGGTGTTACCAGCATATCCGACTGTTTGTATCTTTTGGTCAACAGCTCACTATTATGAACCTCAACTCAAACTAACCAGCCAACATGCAGAGGCTCCTAAGTTACAAGTAGATCAATTCTAAAGGCTATAAATGTGTATTAGTTCCCCTTCAATTACACTGTGAACAAGAAATACCATTACTCTGACACACTGGATCTCTTTTGGTCACAAAGGAGGTGGACATACATTTTTCACTTACAAATTGTTTTGCCAATCATTGTTAAACACCTTTGACTGGTCTGAGAACCTTGAAAATATAATGAATGAATAGGAGGAAAATAGTATGAATTGACTTTGAAATATTAAAAAAATTAAAATAAGCTGCAGTCTTTTCGTTGGCATGAATATTTATATTTATTTTCATCTAAAGGGTTAAGTGCCTCAAGACATTTTTCATGGCTTCAACCCTTTTTTGGATCATGTTGTTGAAGAAAGCAGGGCTTCACGCACCATAGCAAACTGCAGCAGTATCCTAATGACAGTATAATTAGAAGTATCATTGTGGTAATGATTCTTTTCATCTGGAGAAAAGGCTTAAACAGAAAAGGTCTCTTATTCAGCTAAGTTTCACCTGCCCCGTCTCCTACCTCTGCAGTGTTTCATTCCCTAGGTCAGTATCATAAGTTAATACCGGGTGTTCGACAAGGCCTCAGACTTTTGTGCTCATCAAACTAATTAAAGAGAAACACATCCAAATTCTAGTGAATTATTTTACTTTTTAAAAATGCTGCCCATTCATCTTGTTTAAAGATTTACCTGGCTCAGTGGGTTTGATTAATGAAAAGGACAATGGGGCTCTTGTCAGTGCAACCTACAATCACTTGGTTCAGGGTCAGTAGGCTGAGCGAGAGGCATCCATGTCTAAATTTAGTCTCTCTTTTTCTACTTGAAAATCCAAAGGATTGAAAAAGTTTCTGATTTTATCAGCCTGGCGAAGGCCTGAAAGAAAAGACAAGCACTGTCTTGATCTGCAAACTTTATTCAACTTGTATTGGTTTGTTTAACTTAAATACCACACAGCAGAACTTCACTGTTTGTCATAGACATTGATAAGTAGGACGGTTTTAGGCTAATACCAAAAACGGCTTTTAAGTATTTTAAAAATAGGGTCTGTGCTTTGAATAAGCTCATGAAAACAGATTCCTGTTAATTGTTACAGGGGGAAACACACCGGTAGACTTCACAGTAACACACATTTTTACATAAAATATACAAAGCAAAAAAAGCAATTTTTATAAGCACGTGTGTGATTAATATTAAATGACAGAGGACTTATAAAATAATCACTAAGGTTCCAATTCTGCAAACACTTATGCATATACTTTACAATCATGAAACTGCTCACAGTAGTAAAGATAGGCATACGTGTAAATTTTTTCAAGAGTGGGGCCTAATTAATAACAAATCTTAAATTGTGATTTTGCTACAGCCACAAGCAAGGGGCAGCCCTATTTATGCAGCCCCAGAAGCAGACTAGCAACCAGATTGTGACTCAGTCACAATATGATTCGTGGTTCCCCCTTGCTTTGGGCAGAGGGAACTAATCTGTACCAGATTCCTATCTAGCCCAGATTACTTTCCCTGCTGTTCTGTCTCAGCTGTGGTGCTTTGGGGAGGGCAGAGTCTTGTCTCCACCCATTCCTTATCTACGGCTCACTACGCCCTGCTCACATGCACGGGAGCGTGAATAGTGGCCCCACAGAAGCTACCACCCATGATACAGTAGTGAGCCCAAAATGTAAGAGAGTACCTTAATTCCCTTTGCCCTCCCATGCAGGTGCCTAGTATGGATCTCATTCTGGCCCTAAGTGGTTAATACATTTAATATTTAACATCCAAATACCCAAAGATCTCTGGTTGCTCATATACAATAAACAACAGTGATAATGGTCACATTTAATATTAAAGAAACATTCAGAAACAGTTTATAAATTATGAATAACTAGTTAATAGATATTGTAATAAACGGTTAATTAATTGTTAGAGTGTCCAACAGGTTGCTTATAACCATGGCTTATAATAATCAATTATAAATGCCTTCTTACTGATGTGCTTATAACCATCTAACACAAACTATTCATGTCTGTAATGTGCTTATAATAATTTATTAACCTTTTATAAAGTATTTATAAATGTACCTTAAAATAAAGTATGACCATGATACTCTATACAACATATAATAATCCAGTTAGAAGATAAATTGATAAACTAAACAGTCAAAAGTTACAAGGACCAGATGGTATTCATCCAAGAGTTGTGAAGGAACTCAAATATGAAATTAGAGAACTATTAACTGTAGTATGTAACCTATCGCTTAAATCAGCCTCTGTACCAGATGACCAAAGGATAGCTAATGTAAAGCTGATTTTTAAAAAGGGCTCCAGAGGAGATCCTGGCAATTACAGACTGGTAAGCTTAACTTCAGTACTGGGCAAATTGGTAGAAACTATAGTAAAGGACAGAATTATCAGACACATAGATAAACACGATTTTGGGGGGAGAGTCAACATGTAGGGTTGCCAGCTGTCCAATGGCACAAACTCAAGCATCCTTGCCCCACCCTCTACCCCACCCCTTCCCTGAAGCCACACCCCTTCCCTGCTCCTTCTTCAAGGCCTTGCCCCCGCTCACTCCAACCCCCCCCCCCATTACTTGTTCTTCCCCACCCTCACTCACTTTTACCAGGCTGGGACCGAGAGTGTGGGAAGGGGCTCCAGGCTGAACCTGGGGCAGGGGATTGGGGTGCAGGAGGGAGTCTGAGGTTCAGGGTCTGGGAGGGAGTTTGGGTGCAGGAGGGGGCTCAGGGCTAGAGCAGGGGAAAGAGGTGTGGGGGAAGAGAGGAGTGTGGGCTCTGGCCGGGCGGCACCTACCTCAGTTCCCAGCCAATAGGAGCTGCGAAGCCGACGCTCGGGGCAGGGGCAGTGACCAGGGACCTGTGGCCACCCCTGTGCCTAGGAGCCAGAGGGACAGGATAGTCGCTTCTGGGAGCTGCGCGGAGCCACGGTAGGTAGGGAGCCTGCCTTAGCCCCACTCGGACTTTTAGTGCCCTATTAAAATCTTCCGGATTGCTTTCAGTAGCCACCTGGAGATCAATTCTGGGAGACTCACAGCCAACTCCGGAGGGTTGGCAACCCTATCAACATGGCTCTTATAAAGGGAAGCCGTGACTCCCCAATCTATTAGAATTCTTTGAGGGAGTCAACTAGCGTGTGGATAAGGGTAATCCGGTTGATACAGTGTACTTGGATCTTCAGAAAGCATTTGACAAGGCCCTGCACCAAAGGCTCCTAAGGAAACTAAATTGCCCGGGGATAATAGGGAAGGTCCTTTTATGGATCAATAACTGGTTGAAAGATAGGAAACAAAGGGTAGGAATAAATGGTCAGTTCAACTAAAGATTTATTAACTAAGAAAAGAAATGAGTGTTATTTACAAGGTTAAAGCAGGTAAACATACACACAGAAATGAGTCACCATCATAGGTTTCAAAAGATGATAGAAGTAGGGTTGTCAAGCAATTAAAAAAATTAAGTGCGCGATTAATCACATTGTTAAACAATAATAGAATACCATTTATTTAAATATTTTTGGATGTTTTCTACATTTTCAAATATATTGATTTCAGTTACAACACAGAGTACAAAGTGTACAGTGTTCACTTTATATTTATTTTTATTACAAATATTTGCACTGTAAAAAAGAAAAAAGTAATAGTATTTTTCAATTCACCTAATACAAGTACTGTAGTGCAATCTCTTTATCATGAAAGTTGAACTTACAAATGTAGAATTATATACAAAAAATAACTGCACTCAGAAATAAAACAATGTAAAACAATTCAGACAATTGCTCAGATAAACAAGTTTGTTTACATTTACAGGGATAATGCTGCCCGCTTCTTGTTTACAATGTCACCTGAAAGTGAGAACAGGCATTTGCATGACACTGTTGTAGTCAGCGTCGCAAGATATTTACATGCCAGGTGCAGTAAAGATTCATATGTCTCTTCATGCTTCGCCCACCATTCCAGAATACATGCTTCCATGCTGATGAAGAGTTCTGCTCAATAACAAGCCAGGCAGTGTGGACCGATGCATGTTCATTTTCATTATCTGTGTCAGATGCCACCAGCAGAAGGTTGATTTTCTTTTTTGGTGGTTTGGGTTCTGTAGTTTCCACGTTAGAGTATTGCTCTTTTAAGAATTCTGAAAACATGCTCCACACCTCGTCCCTCTCAGATTCTTAAACCTTGGGTCAAATTCTGTAGCTATCTTTAGAAATCTCACATTGATGCCTTCTTTGCATTTTGTCAAATCTGCAGTGAAAGTGTTCTTAAATCGAACATGTGCTGGGTCGTCATCCGAGACTGCCATAACACGATATATATGGCACAATGCAGGTAAAACAGAGCAGGAGACATACAATTCTCCCCCAAGGAGTTCAGTCACAAGTTTAATTAATGCATTATTTTATTAACAAGTGTCATCGGCATGGAAGCATGTCCTCTGGAATGGTGGCCAAAGCTTGAGGGTGCATACGAATGTGTAGCATATCTGGCATGTAAATACCTAGCAATGCCGGCTGCAACAGTGCCATGCGAACAACTGTTCTCATTTTCAGGTGACACTGTAAATAAGAAGCAGGCAGCAGTATCTCCCATAAATGTAAACAAACTTGTTTGTCTAAGGGTATGTCTACGGTACCCGCCGGATTGGCGGGCAGCGATCGATCCAGAGGGGGTCAATTTATTGAGTCTAGTCTAGACGTGATAAATCGACCCCCGAGCGCTCTCCCGTCTACCCCTGTACTCCACTGTCGCAAGAGGCGCAGGCAGAGTCGATGGGGGAGCGGCAGCAGTCGACTCACCACAGTGAAGACACCGAGGTGAGTAGGTCTAAGTACGTCAACTTCAGCTACATTATTCACGTAGCTGAAGTTGCGAAACTTAGATCGATCCCCCCACCCAGTGTAGACCAGGCCTGAATGATTGGCTGAACAAGAAGTAGGCTGAGTGAAACTTGTAGGCTCTAAAGTTTTACATGGTTTTGTTTTTTAGTGCAGTTATGTAACAAAAAAGTCTACATTTGTAAGTTGCACTTTCATGATAGAGATTGCACTACAGTTCTTATATGAAGTGAATTGAAAAATACTATTTCTTTAGTTTATCATTTTTACAGTGCAAATATTTGTAATACAAAATAATAATATGAAGTAAGCACTACACACTTTGTATTCTGTGTTGTAAATTGAAATCAAATATTTGAAAATGTAGAAAAACATCCAAAATATTTAATACATTTCAATTGGTATTCTGTTGTTTAACAGTGAGATTAAAACTGTGATCAATCGCGATTAATTTTTTAAATTGCAATTAATTTTTTTGAGTTAATCGCGTGAGTTAACTGCGATTAATTGGCAGCCCTAGATAGAAGCTGTTGTAATATGCAAGCTCTATATGTCCTCTAGGCTAACCCAAGCTAAGCAGCTTGGGGATCTTTTACTTATGCTTAGAAATATTATTCTCTCCAAATTCCAAGCAGCATAGTGATACAGTTTCTCCTGGTCAGGGATTTTTATTCCCTTTCCCCAGAGTTCAAACTGTGATGGAAGGAGGGTTTGTGCACATCCCCTCTTCATGGGAGAAGGGGGTGCAATCAACAAAGTCTGTTGTCCACGGAATTTCCACAATGGCTTCTGGTGTTTATAGGCCTTCTTTTGTTAGGCAGGAGACGACACTTTTTGTGGTAAACTAGCATTTCACCATTGGCCTGCTAAACCCAGGGTTGTGAGTTCAACCCTTGAGTGGGCTATTTAGGGTTCTGGGGCAAAAATCTGTCTGGGGATTGGTCCTGCTTTGAGCAGGGGGTTGGACAAGATGACCTCCTGAGGTCCCTTCCAACCCTGAGATTCTATGATCTCTATGATTCTATTTCACATTTGTTACAACTTCTGAGTTTTTAATGAATCTTTAAACTTGGGGCGGGAGAGGGGGTCGTACTCTCTGACAGGAGAATTGCTAATATAGTCCCTATTTTTAAGAAAAGGAAAAAGTGATCCAGGAAACTACAGGCCTGCTAGTTTGACCTGAATTGTATGCAAGATTCTGGAACAAATTTTGAAAGAAAAAGTAGTTAAGAACAGAGGGGAACAGTAATTGGGATAAAATACAACATAGTTTTATAAAAGTAAATTGTGCCAGAGATTTCTTTCCTAGGTATCTGCCTGGAAGGTCTTGCCCACATGCTCAGGGTCTAACTGATCACCATATTTGAGTTCAAGAAGGAATTTTCCCCCAGGCCAGATTGGCAGGGACCCTCGCCTTCCTCTGAAGCACGGGGCGTGGGTCATTTGCAAGTGTAAACTAGTGTAAATGGTGAACAAATTAAATATACACAAGGCTTTGGAAATATTTTATCCCAATGAACAGGCCATGCTATTCTTGATATGTTCCATCTCCGAAACAGATTCTTGTTACTATTTAGTATTATTTTAAATGTGATGTACCCTTAATAAGCACCAACTTATATAACGGTCCATATTGATCTGATCATGTCAAAATATCAGCTTTGCTGCACAGCATTTAAGCCAATTATTTTAACTAGGATAATAATGACATTCCCTCTATCATTGCAAGCCACCAGAGAGTACAGAATCTAGCTAAATGTGCCAAATGCTAAACCCTCCATTTTATCCTTTTGAATTAGAGAACAAATACTGCAGAGGAGTGTGTCCTTAATTATTCACATTTGATTCTGTTCATGCTGTAAACAGGTATCCAAGGATGAACTAAAGAAAACAAAAAAACCCAAAACAACGTCATGGTGCAGTTGCAAGTTCTCCGTAACAGTTTTGTTTAGATCTTGCAATACAGTAACTCTAAAGAACCTATATGTTCAGTCAAACTCCTCAAAAGAACTATTTGAGTTTTAAAACCCTCCTTCATCAGTGACTTATTCTTTTACAGAAAAATAGGAATTTCTTTCAGTAATGATTTAACTTGCTATTAGAAAAATATCCTAATTATGAATTCAGAATGACAGATTTTGAGATTCAGTTTTCAAAGATGATGTGACTTGTGGGGAATTGGTGGTAAGCCATACACCCTCTTCAGAAACCTGCAATTACTTCTCTGCATAAAGACATCAATGTCATGTTTCAAAAAAATAATGGCTAATTATATGACTACCAAATAGAACTAGCGTTATTAATTACCTCACTGTGAACACACAGTTTATTGACAGCTTTGAAGGCCATTCATCCAATTAAGTATAATAACTAAAGCTTCAGTTAGCCCATCTGTATAACTTTATAGGCCAAGAACACTGTGGGTATCATTCTGATCTCATTTACAACCCATGTAAATTGAGAATAATATCAATGACATTGGTGGAGTTACCTGAGATTTACATCAGTTGAACTGAGGTCAGAATCTGGCATGTAACCATGATATGGAAAACACAGTAAATTGACACTTTTAATACCTTGAGGTCTTTTTGTTATGCAATACAACAATCTGTCATCTCTTGTGATTGTTATTAAGCGTTTTGCTTCCATTATTATAAACTTTGGTTTCCATTCTATCATCCATGCCTGCATAAATTTCAGTGACAGATGATTTAGTTGTAGAGTCCTCTCTAATTTTACACTGCATTCTTAGTTAAAAATGCAATTTTTTTCCAGATCCAACATTAATTCTGAAAATCATCTGTTTTTATTGAACCTCGTCTCAATTTCAGGGATCTGATTCCAATGAAAATATTGAGTAACTGCATTGAAGCTGGTGGAATTATTCTGGATTTTTTCTCCATGTAAATTAGACCAGAACCCAGCTCCAAATCTTATTCTATGTATCTGTTGAGGCATTTATACTGTATTCGTCAGCATACTATTTTGCTGATCAATTATTTTAACAGATGGCAAGAAAATCTTATTGAGATAACTCAGATAACATGTCTCCAAGATAACACTGTGACTGTTAACATTTTGACCATTAATTCTACAGTCATGGGGTTTTTTTTGCTTAAACAGCAACAGATCGCTGGTGACTTGAGGTTACAGTTTGCAAGTTTCAGAACATCAAAAACTACATTGATAGAATAAGGTTACAAAATTTGTAAGTATGAGGGGGTAGCAGTGTTAGTCTGTATCCACAAAAACAACAAGGAGTCTGGTGGCACCTTAAAGGCTAACAGATTTATTTGGGCTTAAGCTTTCGTGAGTAAAAAACCTCACTTCTTCAGATGCAACTGAGGAAGTGAGGTTTTTTACCCACGAAAGCTTATGCACAAATAAATCTGTTAGTCTTTAAGGCGCCACCGGACTCCTTGTTAAAATGTGTAAGTATTCAGTATAACATCATAGACTTCACTAAAGGTTTAGTGCATGCCAGCTGCAGCAGCAAACTTTTTAGATCTACCTACAACCTGAGTCTTAATCACACTCAGAAATGCAGTATACACAGTCACATAAAATCTAGAAACCCCTGTCTGTTAAATGGAAAGTGACATTCTGGCCAAATGACAAGTGCTTTGTTTCAATACAGTACTGAAAACTAAGAGACTCACAACCTTGTAACATCTGACTTTGCAGAATCAACAATCAGCTGACTTTACTGCAGCCAACACGTCTCTAGAGAGTTTAGTCAATTCTGTTATATGTAAATATATGAAGTGTTTTCAAGGGATAGGTCTTCATACTGGGCAAACAGGTTGCAGCAACAACACTTATCAAAGGTGTTCACAATGTGCAGAAGTCAGTTTACCTGTTTATGCAGAGTCATTCTGTCTACAATGTAATGGGTTTAAATATGGACAATAAATATAGATCCGTGCTTCAGTTTCATGGCTCAGCTAATCAGCACACAGCACTTTGGGGGGCAGGGTGGGAGGGCAGAAAACATGTGTCTAGGATCCATCTCTTACATAAGAGAGGCTCTGAATAAGCTGAGAAAATCGACAGTCATTTTAAACCTGGTTCTAATAATTGCTAACAGTGTGGGTCAACAAAGTTCCCCACTACCTTTTATCAGTGGCCTAGTTCATTATTAACTGCTTGAGCTTATTTAGATGTGACTTTAAGAGGCTGCAGTATCTGGTATTATGGCAGATAATGTTTCCTACATAGCAAGTATGAATAGACATCCCAAAAGATCTGTTACTTTGCTTGTCCCAAGCATTCTTTCTGAGTCACATTGAACATTTATACTTTCCAAAGGCAGACAAGTATTCAGCTTTCAGGAAGATGATGTTTAAGCATAGTCCAAATAAAAAGTTCACATATGTTGAGCATCTAGCCCCCAAAAGTGAAAGATTCAGTCAATTCTTTTTTGCCCCGAGCCTCTTATCACAGTTACGTATACATGGTTCAGAGCTGTTCAGTACCACAGAGTGTATTCTGAAAAAAGGCCTTTCTTAGCAATGATGTGAGTCACAAAATTTTGATCCAGATTCAGATTGAAACTTCCCCAGACTTCTGGAGTGTTGGGATTCAAGTTTTTGGTTTGGGACCATCCACAGAATTTACTGAACCAGAAATGGATACATCCCCTGACATATTCTCAGAATTCTTCTGAGTCTGATTAAGAAGAGGGATTGTCAGATGGCATCACTTTCATTGTGTCACATGCTGTGCTGCTAATGAAATGACGATGATTGTGGAATTTTAAATCATGGCTATATCCTGTCACCTTGCATGGGGCTGTGTAATGGATCTTGTGCACAGAGCCCAGACAGAGCAAGCAAGAAACTTAGTATTGTAGTTTCTCGAAAACAAAAGCTGAAAAACTGGGTTAATAAGCACAGATGACAAACTGCAGCAATACAACATACCTCAAAAGGCCAATACATGCTATCAGAGAAGATAACAGATTTCTCATCCAGGTCTATATAATGCTCAAACACTCATCATATTCCATATCACTATATGCCATTTCTGATTTAAACTACATTAAATGATCACAAATTGAAAGAAAACTTCTATGCATTCTATGCAAGATCAAAGATAAGAATGTCATAGTGTCTTGGCGCAGGTAAGATAAGCAACATCAACTTTTTGATCTTCAAGTTGTTGCAACGCAGTACCTATCCATAATGAGACAAACGTTCAAAAAACATCACTAAGCCATCAAAGATGTTACTGTTGCAAGTTGCATGCCATTTATGTTCATTTCTAAAAAGAATCAAACATTTTTCAATGTGAATTTTGCATGAATTCTTCTCAAATACACTAATAAAATAACCCTTTTCTTAAATTTTCTAATGAAATAATTTATTTTGTACATCATGATGATAATATTGGCATGAACAGTAAATTACCAGTGAAAACAAATCAACAAATTATGTAACAAATTCTGTAATGTTAACCTTATATCTGCACATTAGGGTCCAGCCCTGCAAACATTGAAGTCAATGGGATTACTCACATGTTTAAAGATATTGCCCAGGTACAACTATTTGCCAGATTAGGGCCCGAGTAAGGCCTTATTTATAAGTATAATCTTATTTTCCCGCTGCTTCCTAAGGAGGGCCTTGATCCTGAAAACACTTACACTGGTCTTAACTTTACTTTTTATGAGTAGTCCCACTGATTTCATGGACAATTCTTGGTGGCAAAGGTAAGCATGTGTGTGTTTGAAAAATTGGGGCCTAAAGTTACATGTAAAATATTAATATATTTTTAACTAAAAGTATTTTGAAATTACTGAACACATTAGAATCTGTACATTAGAAAAAGAATGCTCTCCGCAACAGAAAAAGAAAAAAAAAAAAAAAGAAAAAACTAATAGTTACTCTGAGATGCTACTTTCTAAAGGCCACGATAAAAGATAGTGATATTATGTGGGATTACAATATCTCCAACAAAGTCATGTGGTCATCAACATGCACAAGTAGGAAACAGAGCAAACAATACTATTGCAGAGTTGACAGGAAATATTGGGTTTTTTATTGTACTGTGATTGAAAAAGTAGGATTGCTTGATAACAGAAACATTACTTTAAAAAAATATTGTGAAATACATAAATGAGGTTTCACGTTTTTCACCATTATTGTGTACTGTATTAAATCAAACTAGACATAAGGCTCTTGAGGTAGGAATTGTATCTTCAGATGTGTTTGTACAGCACATTACACAAAGAGGCCCAGATCACGACTGGGGCCTCTGGGCAGTAGTACAATACAAATATCACCGCCACAAAAGCATAGAGAAAACTGTTTTACATTGGAACTTCTTTATTTCTGACTGCCTAATGATGCTAAGCCTGCATAGTCATACATAACTTGTGATTTTGGCACTATTACAGAAAGATTAACAGGATCTACAGCTGCTACCGGAGATTTGATGTTCCCTTGCCTTTTACATGGGCAGTCACTATATCTCAGTCGCACTAATTGGTCAAATGTCTCTCAAATCATGCTGCAGACAGTATTCTACTAAAATAGTATGGCTACAGTATCAACGAAAGAAGTACAAACAAAACAGTCAAAGACACTAATTTTGTATTTATCCCATGCATAGGGAAAAAGTTCAGTTTAGTCCTCTGGTCCTGATAAAATCTTTCACTGAAGTCAAGGAGAGATTTTGTTGGGCCGAGATCACTGAGCTGGGGCCTAACACATTAAAAGATAAATCATATATAACTGATGTAAGTCAGAGAAAAAAATTGTTAAGCGAAACATTTATCTTTTTGAAATCTTTCTTGAGGGCAGGGTTAAAAAAGGTCAGTGTGATTGAAGCACGGTGTCATTTCTTGCCAGGGGAAATACAGGGTGTTAAGTGGCTGTTTAACCTGCCTTCACAGGGCAAACACGTTAGTCCTAAATTTATATCATATTAACTTTTTATCTTTCTAAGTTCTGCTACTGAAAATGTCCAGGTAAACTCAAAAATCCAGTTAAAATTAGAGATGAATCCCAACTGCCACATTCTAATCCATCCAGAGCCAGTTGTGAGTTTTCCCCAAGTTTGGGAAGAGTCAGCTCCAGATGTTTATAGTTTAGATCCCCATGTCTGGTTAGAATGAGTTGGTCATAATTTGCCCCTTAGTTACACCAGTGGAAATTCAGAATAATGCCACTGAAGTTAGAGCTGCTTAGATTTACTCAAGTGTACTGTAATTTAGAGTAGAATTTGGTCCGATATACTTATTCCTATATGCATTTATAAATGCTATAAAAATAAACTTCTGCTTAATAACGTTTAATTATTTTCTGTGGATGTTTCCTATGCAGGCTCTTCCACCGTTTAGCAACTGTAACACTTTGCTCTCATTTACAGAATAAAAACATCTCACCTCTGGTTGTCAGGACAGGAGCTTCTATTTTTGGCATTGGCTGCACCCCTGGAATGCTGCAGAACATGAAAGGATGCTGTGCCTTATACCCATATATGGAAAATGACTCCTGGGGTAAGATGTGTTAAAGTCTGAGAAGAGCATACTCCAGCAGAAAGGCACATGAGGAAGGGGTCAAAAAATCTGACAGAATGCACCGCTCTAACAGAAGGCCTTAAAGGCAAACATACTGCATGCCAGTTCATGTCTATCAAAACTGTCAGAACAGGCCTCTCCAGATTATACATCATAACATTCTCAACATGTTGCCAAGCAGAAATGTTGACACATTGATGTGCATTTGAACACAGATGAACAGCATCATTACTCTTAAACTATTCAGGCACTTACTCTTGTATGACTCAGGCAACCATGCCACTGGCTAATCAGATAGGGTAACAAAGATGACATGTTTAGCACTCTGTCTAATGTTATTTTTCTGATCCTTGTGTAAATGCACTCAAATTTAGGCAAGTTATAAGCCTTTGAAAAGATCTCAGTTTGCACAGGCTCAGTAGAGACTTGTTAGAGCTTCACAGCTCAGTTCCCCAAAGACTCTATCTACATTCATCATGCTAAGCAGGACTTTCCGTGCAATTGGGATAGGCTGGGACTGGGCACAGAACTGAGCAGGAAAGCTCTCTCTCTCTCTCCTGTGTTCTCTACTAAGCATATGAGAACTGTGATTTTTCAAAGGCTTATAACTTGACCAAATTTGGGTAGATTTTCACATGGATCCTAACAGGCACAACTTTTACACAAACGCCACCCCCCTGCAGATTTTCAAATCCCTGCTCAAAGCATGGGTGTACCAGTGCTTCTCAAAGAACAGCTTGCTAGAATGTTTTAACATGAGCAAAACAATATATTTTCCTCCAGCTTCATTTTCAGAAATGATTTACCATTTTGGCTGAAATGTGTCAAAAGAATTTACCCAGAGGCAGACACCTTTCATAGAAAAAAATTAGCTGGTTGAAGTTAAATGTTAAAGTTTGACAAAAAGTTATAAGCAACTGAAAACAGGGGCTTATAATGGGAAATGTTGGGAAATCTTAATAGGTTGTGTTCCCAGCCCCACCTATCATACGTTATACAAGCACACACATTTTTATTTTATATATATAAACTTTTTTCACCAGTGATGTCATTAAACAGCATGCCTTTTTATACTCAAAACTGCCTGGATTACGTTTGGAACTATAACAATTTTGGGAGCAACATTATATACTACACATGTATTCTAATATTAGGTTACAAAAGAAAATTGCATTGCAATAGCCACAATGGGACACTAAATCCATCTCTTATCTTTCAATACAGTAAGCTCTAAGGGCCAACTTCTACTTCCTGTTACACCTGTCTAAGTCTAGAGTCATTTCATTTGAATCAGAGTTTAGTCCTTTAAGTGGGAAAATAGTATGGAAAACTGACATAAGTTTATCTGTTTGCGCTACATCACAAAAGACTGCTCACAACTCTGGCAGTCTAAGACCTCACTTTCCAGCTTCAGGAGCATTGGCTAGCCCTGCAAAAATGACTGAGGAAGGAGGCTTCAGGATAATGGGGCTGCTGAAGGAGCAGATGGAGAAGCAGCATGATTTGTAACAGTGGCAGGAAAACAAGAATTCTGTTTTGTGAAAAAAATTAAGGTATCAGCATTTGTTTCTGTTCTGAAGTACAATGAAACCAAGACCTATCAACATCTCTGTAGAATAAACAAGAGACACCTGTGATGTTGTCTAACGGGGAAAGTGACCATCTACATTAATATGGTCGCCACTTTTAAAAGTGTGATAAATCTTGTACAAAGTATGCTTTGTGAGGTATCACTGGACAAGTTGTCATCTTCTCGGTATTATTACCTTGTTGTGTATTATCTTGTGTGTATCAACTGTGTGCAGAATTATGAAATTTTGCTATTTGTTTTTAACTCAAACATGTGAGTCTGAGAAACGCACACAGGTTAGCTTTTCAGGAATAACAAAAGAACTAAAAACAAAGACCTCCTGAAGACACCTCAGATGGCAGGTAAGCAGGAGGTGCCAGCAAAATTTGCAATTCATATCAAGGATTGATGGCAAAGTATATACGCCAACGTACATACTGCCTGATCCCTTACACAGCCAGGATTTTTCCAGCAGAAAGGGTCAAGATATAAAGAGGGAGAACAAAGGCCCCTGGGCCCCTCTTTCCTACCCCATCTCTGGACTGGCAAATTGTAACTGGGGACATTTCAAATAGAAGGACTGAGGTCTCCAAAACTATTTGGGCAACTGAGACTTATAGAAAACTAGCGGATTTAACATCCCTGCTAACATTTTGAACCACATACTTTGATCCAACTGTAACATATGTTACACCTCTACCCCGATATAACGTAACCCGATATAACACGAATTCGGATATAACGTGGTAAAGCAGTGCTCCGGTGGGGCGGGGCTGCGCACTCCGGCAGATCAAAGCAAGTTCGATATAACATGGTTTCACCTATAACACAGTAAGATTTTTTGGCTCCCAAGGACAGCGTTATATCAGGGTAGAGGTGTATTTGCTTTGACCTTTTAGTAGCTCTCATTCCTTTTTCTACTAAAGGACTGACTACAGTTTGTTTTCAGGGTAAGGTCCCGAGCATCCATTGACCTGGGGCTGGAAGAACCTAATGTGTGGTGATTTTTAGTTTTAATAACCTTTCATCACAGAAGTCCAGCTTGTCTGGGTGGTAATATGGGCTGGAGTGTCTAAGGGGACTGTTTGTGTCTTCATGTTTAGCTAGTATAGTGACCCAGGAGAACACATTTGTTGCTGGTTTGGTTAAATCTAGTTATAGAATATACCACCAACAGGAGCAACTGCCCAGTTTTTTGACAGTCTGACCTGAGTTTGGCCCACACAGCTGTGACCCTTACCAAGCACAGTGACAACACCCAACTCAGAATAGCCTATATCATGGTGGATAGGGCACTCACATGGGATGAGGGAGAACCAGGTTCACTGGTCTTTCACATCCTAGGTGAGGATTCTGACCATCAGAGTATTGTCTATTCTTGGGTGGATGAATTGGTCTCTCTCTCTCCATCTCTCATTTTGACCAGGATTCTATCCTGGATCTGAGAAATCTACACCAAACTGAGATGCGGTGGTGGTAGGAAGACCACACAAGAGCAAGTCACTTAGTCTCTTGGTGCCTCAATTCCCCTTCTGTCAAATGGGACTAATTGTACTTCCCTATTTCACAAAGATGTTTTGAAGATGAATGTATTCAAGATTGTGATCCCCACCCCCTTTGCTACAATAATGCAGGCCATACATGTACCTAAAATAGATGAGCCAGTTAGGAGCCCCAAAAGAGTTCTGGGGAAAGTGACAGGGTAAGATTTAAGACAACTCACCTCCATTTCTTCAATCTGTGCACTATGTGTATGTCTACACTGCAATTAAGAACCCATGGCTGTCCCGTGCCAGTTGACTCGGGCTAAGGGGAGGTTTAACTGTGATGTAGACATTTGGGCTCAGGCTGGAGCCTAGGCTCTACAACCCTGCAAGGTGGGAGGGTCCCAGAGCTCAGGCTGCAGCCTGAGCCTGAATGTCTAATTTACAATTGATTATAATTAATTCATGGAGCAGCTGCATATGGTGGAGCACCGCTTCTGGGTCTGAGAAATGAGCACTGACTGGTGGGATTGCATCGTCATGCAGGATTGGAACGATGAGCGGTGGCTGCAGAACTTTCTAATACAAAAGGACACATTCCTGGATCTATAAGCCGAGCTCACGCCAGCCCTCCAGCACACAAACACTATAATGAGAACTGCATTGACAGTTGAGAAATGAGTGGCAATCGCACTATGCAAGCTTGCAATGCTGGATTGTTACTGGTCAGTGGGAAATCATTTTGGAAAATCCACAGTGGGGGCCCTTGTCATGCAAGCACGTAGGGTCATTAATCATGTGAGTAAAACAATGAAAACTAGATACTTGTATCTTGCTAATTAAGGGTTGGGTAGGGCGCCAGCTTCACATTTAAACATTTTCGGGGAAAATGCACTTACCCAAGTTTCTTTCCTCTGGATCAGGCTCATCCGTGCTTGGCTGGTGGGACGGGCTAAAGAGTAGTTGAGTCTTGAAAAGATCCTGGCTTTAGTTGTTCATATAACCAATTTTCCATATCTCATATTTCTTCCAACAACTCTGGAAATCCTGACGTATCATGTAAAGCTTCATAATCCGCTGTGTCCTGGATATGCAGTACTGGGTTGGCCTCCAGTTTTACCAACTTGCCCTTTAATCTCAACAGATCACACAAACTAACCAAGGTAGGGCAGGTCATAAGTTGATAGGAGACTTCCAGGGAAAACATAGTTACTACATATATTGCATGGATGGTTTAGTAGCTGGTGCCAAAGCATATTAGGGGGCACGGTGCTACTGGAGCTTCCATCTTCCGTACAGAATACATAACAGAGGATCTAATCACATGTGATCATTAAAATCCCATGGCACTTTTCACAGTAGGAGAGTTATTATGCTTGTTGTTCTGGATACTTACAGTCTACCTATCCTAAACTGTTGTACAGTACTGTCCTACCACCCAAAAGGTGGTGTTATTTCACTGATGGATGAAGCAGTTTCAAGATAGACACAAGTTATTTCCATTAGTTCCCTACATTTTTATATAAGACAGATTCATATAAAAGTATGTTACAAGTTATGGCCCTGACCCTACGTTGATTTCAATGGCAGTTTGGGGCACCTAAAATGCAGGATTGAGCCCTATAATCCATGGTATGATGGGGGATATTAGCACCAATTAAGGTTTCTATAACCCACAACCAGTTTCTTCTAAGGTCCTACTTAACTGGGTTTTAAAGCTGCCGAAGAGACTACTTGTTTCTTTCGTCATGAGTAGCTTGATCTCAACCACAGGAATTTGTGGTGCAGCTCTTTTCAATACAACAATTGAAGTTCAGATATTTTTCCTCATCCAGTTTTATTAGGGTCTCCTTGTTAATTTTGGATACGCTTTGGACTGCACTCTGACAGTTAAATAAACCTGGGACCTTTTAAACGTGGCATCTCTCAGTTTCACATCCTATACTCTTCACTTTATCTCGGTTAGATAAAGATTTTCTTCCAAGCTTTTCAGTGTTGCTCCAATTTTACAACGCAAACGGCTGAACTGGGTGACTTGGAGATTGTCCTATAGCTCAGAAGAGAGAACAAATGTTCCTGAAAGCTTCTTGATTAATATACTATCTACTAGCTCATCTTGGATGTGTTCCTCCGTATTCATACCACGGTCACCATATTCCACTGATTCATAGAAGGTCCATATAAAGATATCCACGCTTTCTCTGGGCTTCTGAACTCTTCGGTGAAAGCACTCCTGATCCACTCACATTCTTTTTGGGAATGAAATGCCCAAGCTTTTGAAGAACAATATAATTGTTATTCTCATCAGTTTATTCTCAGCAATTTCTTACAGTTACCTCCTTCTTCCAGAAAGGTAAACGATGTTAATACAGTCTTTCAGCTTCAATGCCCATTGCATAAATTGACAAGCTGACCTTTACTTTGCTGCACTGTGTGTTAAGCTTCATTGCACTTTGGAATCTGATGTAGCACTCCTTCTCCTGAGTTCATTCCATGGATTTAAAGTCCCAGAGAGTATTTTCCTCTTCTTTATGCTGGTTCAAAGTCAGTTTCTCCATGTGTCAATGGTGAAGACTCACAGAAAAAGTCACTTTCTTCTAACATCAAACAAGAAACTCTGAGTAAGGACAATTCCTCAAAGCTACTCCTCTGTCTTCCTCTGTTTCACTGTAGAGCTTCTGTCTAGAACCTCCTCTGCTCGGCTCCGAGCTATAGATTTAAAGAAGCAACATACAAAGCCTCACAGTGTCAATTTTCCCTTCTTCCATTCTCCACACTCTCACCCAAGTCCAGGCTTTGATCTGAGGTCTGGGGGTTTTGGAACATTCTTCAGAGCCTCCCCTACTATGTCACTGGCTGTCAAGGTGAGCATGATCAGTGGCTGAAAAACACTGCCCTTTTCATTCTCTGCTAGCCAACTGGGCAACCTCCTGCTCTGAGCTCTCTTCCAAAGAGGCAGATAATTGAGAGAGGTGGAAGAGCCCAGAGTAAGAAGACTGAGCAGTTGGCAGAAGGAGAGGGAAAGGCTCCATTGGCCCAGTAGCCAGAGCTACTGCAGCCACTGAGCCAGGTACCGATGGACCAGGACAGTGTGAGGGTTTAATAGACTGGGAGGGGTTGAGGAGCCTATGATGGAAAGTTGGGAAGATAGACTTGATGAGGAAAGAGAGAATTAGTTGACTGAAAAGGAAGCTAATGCAACTGCAGAGGGAAGGGGAAGAAGTGACAAGGAAAGGAGGGATGAGCTGAATTGTGAAGAGGAAGACTGATGTACATATTGGTGACAATGATGGAGTAGATGGTTTTGTGTAGTTGGGTTCCAATATGGAGATTTTATGTAAATTTCATGCGATTTTTCCCCCCCTCAGGCAGTACCAATATAGGCAGATCTGCCCACTCCTGAACCCGGACTCCTAACAATCCCTTCCCTCTCACAAACTGGACCAGACCTCCCTTCAAATTGCCCAGGCACCACCCCCTGCTCCCCTGCCCACCATAGCTCACCAACCCAATTTCCCACTTCCGATATTAGCTCCCATCAAAACCAACCTCCACCCACGTGCTCAGGCTCAGAACTCCCCCTCCCCCTCCCCCTTTTAGGCACCTTTACCTGTTTTCCCAGGCCCGGAGAAATGCAGAAAGTTGGCAGGAACTCCTGCTGAGCTGAGTCCCTCCTGTCTGGGCTCCAGGCAGTAGGCACTTGGTGAGTCCATACGGGGTATCTAGAATTAGCCCTTCAGAGTCCTGGATTCTGGACTGTGCTGTCTCATCCCTTGCTGGCTGCAGAGACTCCAGGAACGGGAGAAGAATCAGCTGCTCTAGGATCCTGCTGTGACAACAGATGGCCCTGCAGAATAGCAGCAATACTGAGGCTACATCTATACTTGGAGCTGGAGGTGTGGTGCACAGATCACTAAAAATAGTACTGTAGCCACGGTAGCATGGGCAGCAGTGAGCTGGGCACAGGCCCCAAGTATGTACGCAGGCTGACTTGTACTAGCCTGTGCTGCCACTAACTGCTGCCTGTAGCCTGCAATTACACCAATATTTTTATACAGCTAGCGCAAGTGTGTCTGTGTGAGCTTGGAAATCATTTCCCCCGCTAGGGTTGCCAACTCTGTAATATTTAAAAAACAGACACTCCCACAGGAGTGCTGGAATCTCTTCCACCCCACCTCTTCCCCCCTGAGATCCCACCTCTGCCCTGCCTCTTCCCCCCGAGGCCCCGCCCCATTCACTCCTCTTTCCCTCTCCCCCTGTCGCTCGCTGATCTTCCCCTCCCCCACCCCACCTGGGTCAGGAGGGACTCTGCGGCAGAGCTGGGGCTGGGAGCTGCAGCCGCTTGACACAGGTGGGAGGCAGCACTGGCTGAGTAGTGGCTGGCATGGGTGATGACCTGGTGCCTCTCCACCTCCCACACTCTCAGTAACTGGACTTTGGGTGTCTGGTCAGTAGATCTGACCAGACACCATCAGGTCCCCTTTTCAATTGGACTTTCCAGTCAAAAGCCGGGCACATGGCCACCCTATCCCCATCTCTAAGTGCAGACATACCCTTAGTTTCTGATGCAATGGTCTCAAGTTGCAGTGGGGGAGGTTTAAGTTGGATATTAGGAAAAAACTTTTTCACTAGGAGGGCGGTGAAGCACTGGAATGGGTTACCTAGGGAGGGGGTGGAATCTCCTTCCGTAGAGGTTTTTAAGATCAGGCTTGACAAAGCCCTGGTTGGGATGATTTAGTTGGGGGTTGGTCCTGCTTTGAGCAGGGGTTGGACTAGATGACCTCCTGAGGTCCCTTCCAACCCTGATATTCTATGATTCTATGCTCTAGGGGATCTTGATGCAGGAGTAGGATGTTGGTTCAAGATGTTCAAAAGTGACTAGTGATTTTGGTTGCTCAACTTGTGATACTTTAAAAGGGGCTTGTTTTCAAAAGTAGGCCTCTTCAAGGTTTCTCATGGTGGGCACCCAAATGTTGAAGTACCCGAAATCACTATCCACTTTTGAAAAATCTTGCCTTTTCTCTAGACATCATACAATCTCTGGTTGCCAGCTGGGGCATTACCCTATGAGTCCTATCCTTGGTGTCCAATTCAAACAGTTTGAATATAAAAAACTGTTTAAATCTCTCATGAACAATCTACAGACCAAAAAATATTGTAATAAATTTGGTAAATATGTTGAATAATTAATACACTTGAAAAAGTCACAACCTGTTCACAAATAATTAAACAGAAAAAAAGGCAAGATTTGTCAGATGAATTATTTGTTACAAATTATTTGCCCAGCTGTACCTGGAGATGAAAATCCACATCATTGCGACCAATGAAAGTATCAAATAGGTTGTGTAATTGTTAAAAATTGAGTTAATTGATTATTTCCTCAAATATTTTATGGAAAAACTAGGGACTTTATTCTACTGACTTGCATTAAATTGCATGTTCAATTCGCTATCCAGCTTTTCTTGAAACAGCTGTATTGATTCAATTGCATATGATAAATCCTGAAGAAAAGAATGCATGTTAAAGATCAAATGGGAATTCCCAGCCCGTTCAATTACCTTTAAAGCTACAGTAGAGTCTGTGGGTAGAACTCAAAGTGAATGTTTAAGGCATAGCTTCAGCTGCTTGTAACTTTGTTTTTGATTATCTGGCAGATCAAATTTGGTTTTCAGTTGCCAAAAATTCAGCAACATATTATTTTGATACAAGCTCCCTATGATCCTGATGCCTTTCTGCAAGTATTCCTACCAAAATATCATATTTTCAGTTTCATATTTCCCCCAGAGAAAGGATTGATTTGAAAGTTCAGGGACTGGGTTGCTTAACTTATGGTATTGTATCCAGATTTCTACTGAATTGTAGAATGGGACCCACATTATTTTCTGGCGCCACCAAATCATAATCTGTTCTTTACTATTTGCTAACTCTCATGGAATAACCAAGGCAAAGGTACAAATCTGTTATTGAAAAAGTTGGACAAATGAACCTCCGCATTTGCTAAATATTAAAACTAATCCCAGCTCTTCTCAGCTCCCTGCACAATTTTCTTTTTCTTTTTTGTAAAGACACATTTAAAATACGATGTTTACTTTACATTTGCAGTGTTGTACCTGTGTTGGTCCCAGCATATGGGAGAGGCAATGTAGGTGACGTAATAGCTTTTATTGGACCAACTGAGACAAGATTGAGCCACACAGAGCTCTTCTTCAGGTCTAGGAAAGGCAGTCAGAGTATCTCTGCTGTGATCATCTAGTAAATCAAATTTGGTTTTCAGTTCCAAAAAAATTCAGCAATATATCTTGTCTCTTTCCCAACAGAGATGGTTGCAATAAAAGTTTGCTTTATGATGTTTTTGATACCATACAGACAGGTCTATGGCATTCTGGATTTTTTTTTTTTTTTTAAAGCTCACTAGTATTGTAATGGAAGTTTACTGAAGATGTAAGTCAGATGCAGTTGGGTTAGTCTGAATACTCTCCAACATTCTTACCAGTACTTAATTCCAATTTGTTATTGAGATGCAACTGATTCTGAGTAGAGGATTTGTTATTCTTTGCATCATCAAACAGACCTTCAATTGACAATATACCTAGATATAGCTTATCTTTTTCATAACCATCTTGAGCTGGCAACTGGCTAACACAATCCTAGGGTAAAATCATATAATATTAAAAACTTACATTTATACTTGTGACCGCAATAAAAAAATTATGTTAAAAACTCTATATATTTTATCAACTTAAGAACATCTTATGCGATATATTATTTACTGTTATGATCTATAACACCTTGAATATCAAGTTTCCCTCTGAGTCCAAGAAGGTAAGTAATTCTTATGCCAGTATGGTGATAACAGATATCTTTACACATTGCCTCTCTCATATGTTTACAGCTGTTGATTTAAATCCATTATTATAAGACTATTTTTAAATGGAGAAATCCTTGTTGGCTGAAACATCGATCCAATCCTACATCCCTGATTCACAACTATAGTCCCATTAAAGTCAATGGGACTACATACAATAATAAAGATGTCAGGATCTTACCCTGTATTTTCCCTGTATCTTAAAGAGATATCCCAGTTCCACCCTGTTAATATCTTCCTTCCATTTACAGATTTGGAAATTAGGGTTCGGATTATTCATGTTAAAAAACTATTATGCTATCAAAAAATTGTGTGGAAAGGGGACAGGTACAGGGATGTGCCACTTGATGGAGCTCAGTGAAAGGAACTGCCCCATCCTAATGAATCATGATATTCTTCAAATGCTATTTTATCTGGTGGTTTATTTCCCTTTTATTGTTTCTGTCTTTGGGAAACTATCCTTCTCCCCTTATGATTAGAAGTGCTAAACGTCTTATCTCCTAGATGGCTTCCTCACATAGGTTGGGTACAAAGATTGCTAAAATAAGTATTTTAAACCCAATTATTTTGGTCTTTTTCAGACTATGCCAATCTCTCTTTTCTAGTAACAATTTTCTGTAGGTGAAATCAGGCACATTTGCAAATAAAGACCAAGTGTATGCTTACCAAAGGAACCATTACCAGTGAAAAAGTCCTAAAGTGCCTCAAGGTTGTGGAAAGACTTAATCTGAAGACAATGTGAATAATAGTGGGGAATGTTACAGAGAAAAAACGGTTACTCACCTTTGTAACTGTTGTTCTTTGAGATGTGTTGCTCATATCCATTCCAATTAGGTGTGTGCGTGCTGCGTGCACGATCATCGGAGAATTTTCTACCCTAGCAACACCCGGTGGGTCAGCTGGGGAGCCCCCTGGAGTGGCGCCTTCATGGCGCTGGATATATACCCCAGCTGACCCAGCACCTCCTCAGTTCCTTCTTGCCGGCTACTCCGACAGTGGGGAAGGGGGGCGGGTTTGGAATGGATATGAGCAACACATCTCAAAGAACAACAGTTACAAAGGTGAGTAACCGTTTTTTCTTCTACGAGTGCTTGCTCATATCGATTCCAAATTAGGTGACTACCAAGCCTTACCTAGGCGGTGGGGTCGGAGTGAGACATCGCTGAATGCAGAACCGCTGATCCGAATGCAGCATCGTCTCTAGACTGCTGTACAAGCACATAGTGAGTGGCAAAGGTGTGAACCGATGACCAAACTGCTGCTCTACAAATGTCATGGATTGGGACGTGAGCCAGGAAGGCAGTCGAGGAGGCTTGGGCCCTCATGGAGTGGGCGGTGAGGCGCGGCGTCGGGGCACCGGCCAAGTCGTAGCAAGCACGAATACAGGACGTGATCCAAGAGGAGATATGTTGCGAGGAGACCGGTAGGCCTTTCATCCGGTCAGCCACTGCAACGAAGAGTTGAGTCATCTTCCTAAACAGCTTTGTACGCTCGATATAGAAAGCAAGAGCCCTGCGTACGTCCAAGAAGTGCATACACTGGTCTTGACGCGTAGCGTGCGGCTTAGGATGGAAGACCAGGAGAAATATATCCTGGTTCACATGAAAAGCTGATACCACCTTGGGAAGGAAGGCAGGGTGGGGGCGAAGCTGCACCTTGTCTTTATGGAAGACTGTATACGGAGGTTTGGACGTGAGCGCTCTGATTTCAGAAACACGTCTTGCTGAAGTGATGGCTACAAGGAAGGCTGTCTTCCAAGATAGGTAAAGGACTGAGCAGGTAGCCAATGGCTCGAACGGGGGCCCCGTGAGCTTGGAGAGAACCAGGTTAAGATCCCACGTCGGAACCGGTTGATGCAGCTGTGGGTATAGGCGGTCTAAGCCCTTGAGGAATCTGACTACCATCGGGTTAGAGAAGACCGAGGAAGCATGTTCTCCTGGGTGGAACGCCGATATAGCAGCCAAGTGCACCCTAACCGAAGATATCGCCAGGCCCTGCTGTTTTAGGGATAGGAGATATTCAAGTACAAGTGGGATTGACGCCTGCAAGGGGGGCGTGGCCCACTGCTTGCACCAACAGGAGAAGCGCTTCCATTTGGACAAGTAAGTGGCCCATGTAGAGGGTTTCCTGCTGCCCAACAGAACCTGCTGCACGGGATGTGAGCATCGTAGCTCCGCCCGAGTCAGCCATGCAGCATCCATGCCGTAAGGTGGAGCGATTGCAGGTCGGGGTGACAGAGTCGGCCATGGTCCTGAGAGATCAGGTCCGGGCGCAGGGGAAGCGTGATCTGAGTCTGTATCGACAGCTCCAGGAGCGTGGTGTACCAGTGCTGTCTTGGCCAAGCTGGAGCGACTAGAATCATACGTGTCTTGTCTCTGCGTAGCTTGAGAAGGACCTTGTGGACCAGCAGAAATGGAGGCGTAGAACAGCTGGTCCTTCCACGGTAGCAGGAAAGCGTCCGACAGGGAGCCCGGAGATCGCCCCTGGAGGGAGCAGAAGACTTGGCACTTCCTGTTGGCGCGTGAGGTGAATAGGTCGATCTGGGGAAATCCCCACCTCTGGAAGATGGAGTGGATGATATCTGGGCGAATCGAGCACTCGTGCATTTGGAAGGATCTGCTGAGACGATCCTCTAGAGTGTTCTGGACTCCAGGGAGGAACGATGCCACGAAATGTATCGAGTGGGCAATGCAAAAGTCCCACAAGCGAATGGCCTCCTGGCATAGGAGAGACGACCGGGCTCCTCCTTGCTTGTTGATGTAGAACATGGCCGTGGTGTTGTCTGTGAGGACTGCCACGCAACGGCCATGTAGGAGACCGTGAAATGCCTGACAGGCTAGGCGCACTGCCATCAGCTCTCGAACATTGATGTGCAGAGCTAGTTCGGATGCGGTCCACAGGCCCTGCGTTTGGTGCTCCCCGAGGTGAGCGCCCCAACCGAGAGATGATGCGTCCGTGACCAGGTACAGGGAGGGTTGTGGGGTGTGAAACGGCACTCCTTCTCACACCGACTTGTGGTTCAGCCACCAGTTGAGAGAGATCAAGACCGAATTCAGAACCGTGACCACCATGTTCAGGCTGTCCCGACAAGGACGGTACACCGATGACACCCAGGCCTGAAGCGGGCGGAGCCGAAGTCTGGCATCCCTGGTTATGTAAGTGCAAGAAGCCATGTGTCCCAACAGGCCGAGGCACTTCCTTATCGTGGAAGTCGGGAAGCCCTGGAGGCTGCGGATGATGTTTGCGATGGTCTGAAACCCAGTGTCTGGCGGAAGAGCGCGGGCGAGTCTGGAGTCCAAGACTGCCCCGATAAACTCTATTCTCTGGGTTGGCTCCAGAGTAGACTTTTCTTGGTTGAGTAAGATGTCCAACTTGTGGAATGTTTGTAGTGTGGTTTGGACATGGGATTGAACCTGCTCCCTGGTGTGGCCGCGCACCAGCCAGTCATCTAGATATGGAAACACCTGTATCCTTTGTCGACGAAGGTATGCTGCCACGACGGCCATACATTTGGTGAACACTCTCGGAGCCGTGGACAAGCCGAAGGGAAGAACAGCAAATTGGTAGTGTATGTTGTTTACTACAAATCGAAGGAAGCGCCTGTATGGAGGGTAGATTGCTATATGAAAATATGCGTCCTTCATGTCGAGGGTGGCGTACCAGTCTCCAGGATCCAGGGAAGGGATAATGGTCCCCAACGAGACCATGCGGAACTTCAACTTTACTATGAATTTGTTGAGTCTGCGTAAATCCAAAATGGGTCGAAGACCCCCCTTTGACTTGGGGATCAGGAAGTAGTTGGAGTAAAACCCCCTGCCCCTTAACTCTGATGGAACCTCCTCTCTAGCCCCCATGGAAAGGAGCATAAAAACCTCCTGATACCACCTTGGGAAGGAAGGCAGGGTGGGGGCGAAGCTGCACCTTGTCTTTATGGAAGACTGTATACGGAGGTTCGGATGTGAGCACTCTGATTTCAGAAACACATGAGAAGGAGATGCTCGTGAGAAGGGTCCCTGAAGAGGGACGGGGAGGGTGGGGGGGGGGGGCAAAGAAAACTGAAGGGGGTATCCCCTTTCCACCGTGCGAAGAACCCAACGGTCCGAGGTTATAAGGGACCAAGCACAGTGGAAATGGGAGAGGGAATGGATCCTGGGTGGTGACTAGTACGCCGTCCTCGAGCGCACCTTCAAAAATTTTGTCTAGGCCCTGAAGGTGGTCTAGGAGGGCCTTGGTTCTGACTGGGTTGGGGGCCGGTCGACCTCCTTCTACCCCCTCGTCCACGCCTTCTGGGGAAGTCCTGTCTTGGACGAGGAGGAGGAGGGTAGAACCTCTGGGGCTGGGGCCTAAATGGCCTGTGCTGGGGTCCTGGGACATGCATCCCCAGGGAGCGCATGATGGTTCTGGAGTCTTTTAGACTCTGCAACTGAGAGTCCGTCTTGTCTGAGAACAGCCCCTGACCATCAAATGGCAGATCCTGTAGGGTCTGTTGCAGTTCTGCAGACACCTGGAGCCAGGAAATGCGTCTCACGGCTATACCGGAAACCAGTGTTCTAGCGGCAGAGTCTGTTATGTCTAGTGAGGCCTGTAAGGAGGTCCTAGCCACCTTTTTACCTTCCTCTAGTAGGGCCCCAAACTCCTCTCTCGAGTCCTGGGGGACCAACTCCTTAAATTTACCCATGGAGTTCCATGAGTTGTAATTGTAATGGCTCAAGAGCGCCTGTTGGTTTGCGGCTCTGAGCTGCAGACCCCCCGCTCAGTAAATCTTACGTCTGAACAAATCGAACCGCTTGGCGTCCTTCGATTTGGGCGCTGCCGCCTGTTGACCATGGCGCTCTCTTGCGTTCACTGAGGAGACCACTAGTGAACACGGCTGAGGGTGGGTATAAAGATACTCATGGTCTTTAGAGGGGACAAAGTATTTCCTCTCTGCCCCTCTGGCAGTGGGTGGGATGGAGGCAGGGGTTTGCCATATGGTGTTGGCGTTTGCTTGGATCGTGCAGATGATGGGCAACGCCACCCGGGATGGGGCATCAGCCGAGAGGATGCTCACCACCGGGTCCTCCACTTCCACTATCTCCTCTGCCTGAAGATCCATGTTCCGTGCCACCCTACATAACAGGTCTTGGTGGGCACAGAGGTCTATCGGGGGTGGACCCGAGGTTGTCGTGCCTGCCACCACCTCATCTGGGGAAGACGAGGAGGATGCCTCAGGGGGTAAAGGATCCAGAGGTGGGTCTGGGTCCGAGGGTCCCTGATGTCCAGGATCCCCTGTACCGGGGTCTGGGGCCTGTGTGGAGGTTGGCACAGGAGCCTCCATACCCTCTGGGGAAGGACGGATAATGGTGGCCTCCGGTACCCTGGGCTCTGAGTGTGCCGAGCGAGAGGCCGCTAATGGAGCCCCTTGTGCCTGGTGATATGCCCATGGGGTCCAGAAAGACCAATGTGCAGGGTCCTGTCTAGGGTCCTCTGCCCCATCCTGCCAATGGCCCAGGTCGTCCGCTGCCTGACCCTGAGCAGGATAGGCTGAGCAGGAGGCACCTTCAGAAGAGCGAGATGCAGATCTTGAGGGCCAGGGCGGTGCCGAGCGTGATTGCGCTGGCTCCTCCTGGAACGGCGCCGAGCGGTGCCGGTCCACGGGAAAGCGGTCTCTGCGCGGTGCCGGGGAGTGGAACCAGGAGTGAGAACGGCGCCGATGGCCACGCCGGTACTGGGACCCAGACCTGGATCGCGAAGAAGACTGTCTGTAGAATCGGTGCCAGGAGTGGCCTCTCAAACAGGATCGGCGCTCATACCGGTGCCGGGAACTGCGTCGGGACTCTGAGTGGTACCGATGCTCGGGTCGGTGCCGAGAGGTGGACCGGTGCCGGGAGGAAGAGCTGGGCCGTGAGTATGACCGGCGCCATGATGAAGACTGGTGCCGAGACTGCGAGCAGTGTCGGGGCCTGCTCCGAGACCGGGAGCGGTGCCGAGAGTCCACGCTCGGAGATGGAGGGTGTAGCAGGGCAGGCTTGCCCCTGGATTGCACCATGCGGAGCGGATGCGGTGCCGCGGTCTGAGACGGTGCCGGTTCCGTAAGGGCAATGAGGTCTCTCGCCGTCGCAAACGTCTCCGGCGTGGACGGGAGACACGGCTCAACCACAGAACGGGGTGGGGAGCCAGTCCGCACCGGACTCAACGGCCCTGCTACTGGTGCCGGAGTCAACGGTGTCGATGACGGCGCCTGTAACCTCGGACATTCCGATGCCGGATACGACTCCGCAGTCAGTGCGGGGGGCGCCAGTGCCTGCTGTTGCGTGGCAGTCTCCTGTGTTTTACGGGGTCTCTTGTGACCTGGAGACAGGGAACGGCGCCGAGGGGCTTGCGGCGGACGTGGTGCCGATGGAGGACGGTGCCGTGGGGTCTTATCCGCGTCTCCTCGCGGTGCAGTACCCGAGGCCGCCGCCGGGGCGCTGCGCACTGAGGCGTTCAGTGCCGGAGCTTGGCGTGCTGAAGGAGCGTCTGGGCTAACTGCCGCCTCCATAAGGAGCTGTTTAAGACAAAAGTCCCGCTCCTTTTTGGTCCTGGGCTGAAAAGCCTTGCAGATCCTGCACTTATCAGTCTGGTGAGACTCCCCTAGACACTTTAGACAAGAGTTGTGGGGGTCTCCCGTTGGCATAGGCTTAGCGCAGGTCGCGCACGGTTTAAAGCCAGGAGCCTTGGGCATGAGTCCGGCTGCACGCCGGGGGGAAAGAGGGAGATGAAAACCCCCTTACCCCCGCTAACTACTTATAACTACTCTGTAACCGCTATTAAACTACTCAACTATACTAAATCTATAACTATACAACTAAGAACTATCTACAACGATAACTAATGAGGAAAGCTAGGGAGAGTGGAGGACAGCTATACACAGTTCCAACGACCATCAGGGGCGGTAAGAAGGAACTGAGGGGGCGCTGGGTCGGCTGGGGTATATATCCAGCGCCATGAAGGCGCCACTCCAGGGGGCTCCACAGCCGACCCACCGGGTGTTGCTAGGGTAGAAAATTCTCTGACGATCGTGCACATGGCGCGCGCACACCTAATTGAAATCGATATGAGCAAGCACTCGAAGAAGAAAGCAAGTTCTTGTAAGTGCTCCCTTCTTCCTTCCAGCATCACTTTGTTCTGCATGGGTTTCATTTCAGCCAGCTGCTCCTTATCCAGGTGCTGATTTCGGCTTGACATGACAGAGAATCTGATCCATCACCCACTGAAACCAATGGAATACTCATTGATTATAGTGAGCATTAGCTCCAACCCTGAAAGACCTGGTAGATAGTGCTGTTGATGTCTAACATAAAGGAGCTGTATATAAAAGCTGGGGGTCATCTGCACACGGTGGCCACTTCAGGCCATATTGTCTCACCAGCTCTCCTAATGGCTTCATATAGATACTGAATAATTGGTAGGAGAGGATCAAGCCTTGTGGATGGTGCAAGTGAGGGCTCTGGAGACTAAGAAGCAGTTATCCATAATGACCCTGTTTGGTTTGGATTGATCTGAGAGGAAGAACTGGAGCCAGGACTCCATTCATTCTTGCAGCCTCTAGGAGGTAGAACAGGTGTATTTGGTGATCAACAGTATCAAATGCCAGCAGGATGCCCAAGACCTATTTAGTCAGGACTAGTTAAGGGTCCAGGATTGGTTCAGGAGTGGGTAAATACTGGCTCAGGAACTGAACAGCAACATTTACAAACATACTTTAATGTATAACTTCAAGATTAACATAGCATACTTGCCTTGACAAAAGCAACTTTTAAAAATATTCTGGTGGAATGACCTTGGAATCATTTATTTGATTTATTACAGATCTTGTGTCTTATTGTTCATGTAAGTTATTCTTATTTATTATAGATGTCATAGCAAATCCCAAAATGCAGAGCTGCTTATAAAAATGGGCAGAACAAGATTCTTATATCAGATGCCTGAACAGCGTCCAGTATAGTGTCATTTTTAAAAAAAACCATCCTGAATAATTATTATGGATCAGTGAACCTGTCAGTTTTGAAACTCAAACAATTTCCAGGCTAAAAATGGGAGTTGCTCGAGGGAGAAAATGCTTCCACACCAAGCTACTTTGTTTTGTTTTTCCCCCCTGAAGTTACAAGAATTTGTGTACAGCAACGTAATGTTTGCTAAAATGGTGAAAATGCCTTTTAATTGAATAAATTTGCTGAAAAGCTTCATAGATGTAATGGTTTTATGAGTCGTTTAGTAGAAAAGATTGAGCTCTTTAAGAGGATCCAGCTGTAACTTGCCCTGAGCATTGTATGAATTCTTCTGCAGAGCTGATGACTTTTTTTTGTATGTGTGGTTGAAAGTGATACCCAGTAGTTTCTTGTTTATCAGTGGGAGAACTTGTTTAAACACATTCAGGACTTTGCTGCTGTTTTTTATTGAACCTAATCCATCGGTTTCCCTTATTTAGAATGCTTTAAGACAAATACAATCACATTTGTGAAATGGTGCACCTAAGATGCATATTTAAATTAAGAAACAATATAACTGTAATGTGTGATGATGCTTTCCAAGCCACAAAGAATTGTTAGGTTACAGTATATCTGCACAGTATTTTTGGCAAAGAAGTAGGGTCTTTCATAAAAAAGTAAATGACTTTTTTCCTTTACCAAGAAAATTGAAGTAAAATTAGTTTTTGGCAAATTAGTCATCCAATCTTACACAAAAGTCAACCAAATAAACTGAATTTGACCTCATATTGTAGCACTGTTGGAAGCCACCATCTCATACTACTGCAGATTGTCTTACTAGTTCCATTTATCTGAAGGTATAGGAGTTAGATCTTGGAAAAATACTTAAAACAGCTGTGATCCTGTTTGTTTTAGACTCCAAGAATTTAATAAGTTAAGTCTCTTATGCTTTAGTCTCTCTCTGACTGATTATCTCTAGATCCAGAGCTGTTGCCTATAGATTTTACCCAGGCAAACTAACAAAACACTATGTGGTGCCAAGATGCTGCAAAAGCCACACGGTAAGTCAATTACCTTCACAGAAATTATGCATTTACTATATTGTTTCTTGCAAAACAGAATTTTCTGTTTGACAGGATGGGCATACAAACATATTAGCATAAAACTGGTATGTGTCAGAATTACTTGTCTGAAGAAGCTGAAAAATCTTATTGTTCTGTCATTTATACCCATGCAAACCCACAGAAGCTAAGGAAGCTGCATGGATGTAACTGAATACAGGATTTGGTCCACTGTCTAGGTTTCACACAAAATCTGACCTACCTTGAATTGCTATAATCAGGTGGATTCTAACTGTGGATTCTGATGTGGTTTTGTTTTTTGAAAAGCTACTTTGCTGAGCCCTCTCCTCCATTTCACCAATGATGGGACCAAATGTCTTGTACTCCGGATACCATTTTAAATGGCAGAGATATTTGTAAAAGTGTGAGAGTTAAGATGAACCTGGCACAAACAGTGGTTAACTAATACTATACGGAATTTAAGGGTGAAGTTATTAAGATACATGCTTGGGAGGGTGCAAATATATCTGGAAAATGCATTCGGTGTGCAATTAAGGAAAACAAAGTGGATGGGCAATATATTATTTTATTTAATTTATTAATATTCTTAAGCGATTTTTTCCAGTTTACCAGAGCACATGTTCCATGATAATTTGAATCCCAATCTAAATTTTAGGAGCACCAAAAAGAGCATGTGAAAAATTATTTTAGTGGCTGGAAAAAAGTTACTGTTCAGAAATATCAACTAAAACTGTGCAGATCTTCTTCCAACTTCCGCATAAATGTATTTTTCGATTGAGAACAACCTGAGAAATTTCAGCCCTAATGGTCACTTTTCAGTAGGGAAGTTGTAAGATTCTACAAATAGGAAAAGTGTAATCAAAATCGGTATTAGTGATAAGATTAGAAATATATAGAGGATGACTAAGTAGACAAAAGTTACAATTATGCCTTTTCACCTAGGATGGAAGTCACTTTGACATGGATCCCCTGGCTCCTGTCTCTCACAGTTGTGTTCTGGATCTGTTCAATGGCACCCAAAGGGAAGTTAGCATGGCGGGCAAATAGCTTGCATCTTTTAAATAAAAATCAGGAGCAGGGTAAGCACTAGAGCAGGAGATAACCTGATGCCGCTGTCACCTTTTCAGAATCCTCGGCTACAGGCAAACATTTTAAAATTGACCTATGGGTTAATTACTGCTTTGTAGACATGTGGGGTAGGCTTCTATGTTGCCCTACACCTAGAATCATAGAATATAAGGGTTGGAAGAGACCTCAGGAGATCATCTGGTCCAATCCCCTGCTCAAAGCAGGACCAACACCAACTAAATCATCCTAGACACGGCTTTGTCAAGCCAGGCCTTAAAAACCTCCAAGGAAGGAGACTCCACCACCTCCCTAGGTAACCCATTCCAGTGCTTCACAACCGTCCTAGTGAAATAGTGTTTCCTAATATCCAACCTAGACCTTCCCCACTGCAACTTGAGACCATTGCTTCTTGTTCTGTCATCTGCCACCACTGATAACAGCCGATCTCAATCCTCTTTGGAACCCCCTTCAGGTAGTTGAAGGCTGCTATCAAATCCCCCCTCACTCTTCTCTTCTGCAGACTAAATAACCCCAGTTCCCTCAGCTTCTCCTCGTAAGTCATGTGCCTCAGCCGCCTAATCATTTTTGTTGCCCTCCACTGGACTCTCTCCAATTTGTCCACATCCCTTCTGTAGTGAGGGGACCAAAACTGGACACACTACTCCAGGTGTGGCCTCACCAGTGCCAAATAGAGGAGAATAATCACTTCCCTCGATCTGCTGGCAATGCTCCTACTAATACAGCCCAATATGCCGTTGGCCTTCTTGGCAATGAGGCCACACTGCTGACTCATATCCAGCTTCTCATCCACTGTAATCCCCAGGTCCTTTTCTGCAGACTTGCTGCTTAGCCAGGGTGCCCAGGCTGTAGCGGTGCATGGGATTCTTCCTTCCTAAGTGCAGGACTCTGCATTTGTCCTTGTTGAACCTCATCAGATTTCTTTTGGCCCAATCCTCCAATTTGTCTAGGTCACTCTGGACCCTATCCCTACGCTCCAGCGTATCTACATCTCCCCATTATCTCATTGATAAAGATGTTGAACAAAACTGGCCCCAGGACCGACCCCTGGGTACGCCGCTTGATACCGGCTGCTAACTAGACATCAAGCCGTTGATCACTACCTGTGGACCCCGACAATCTAGCCAGCTTTCTATCCACCTTATAGTCCATTCATTCAATCCATACTTTTTTTAACTTGCTTGCAAGAATACTGTGGGAGACCGTATCAAAAGCTTTGCTAGTCAAGATATATATCACCCACCGCTTTCCCCCTATCCACAAAGCCAGTTATCTCATCATAGAAGGCAATCAGGTTGGTTAGGCATGACTTGCTCTTGGTGAATCCATGTTGACTGTTCCTGATCACCTTCCTCTCCTCCACGTGCTTCAAAATGGATTCCTTGAGGACCTGCTCCATGATTTTGCCGGGGACTGAAGTAAGGCTGACCCGTCTGTAGTTCCCTGGGTTCTCTTTCTTCCCTTTTTTAAAAAATATGGGCACTATATTTGCCTTTTTCCAATCGTCTGGGACCTCCCCTGATCGCCATGAATTTTCAAAGCTAATGGCCAATGGCTCTGCAATCACATCAGACAACACCCTACACCGTATGTAGTCATTTAAATCAGTTCGAAGTGGATATAATGATTATTCTGCTTCAGCATTTTACACCCACTTTGAGCTAGTATACATCACTACACAAGTTGCAGGGACATGAAGATCTGGCCTACGTTTGAAAGATTATACTTATGGGAGATCCACAACTTTATATTTGATGAAGGACCAATGCCAAATAAACTATAGTATGACTTCCTGAAATTTTAAAGGAGTCTGAGTTTGCTGCTCATGAAAAGTCATCTAAGAGCAATGGCTAGAAATATACATAATGTTGGCAGTCATTGGGCAGGTTTTCTCCAAAAGGCAGTAGACAAAACTCATGGACTATGTGTAAGCATCATCTTGAGAAACACTAAGACTAGATATGTACGCTTTATGCCTGTGAAAAGCTGGGTGTTTTGTTTTCCCAATAGTTTAATTAATTAAATACCCAACAGTTTGAGAGATATTAGCCACTAAAAACATACTGTATTTGCATTAAGTGGAATAGAAAAGCAAGATAATTTTCAGAATGATGTGATTTTAAGATCTGAAATCTCAATCTGCAAGAGCTAAATAGAAAAGCTTTGTCAAATATTTTTGGAACAAGTAAACTTTCTAAGCACTAGTCCTGCGCCAGCAATCAAAAAGAGTGATGAAACCCTGGGATTCTTTCTGATAAAGGAGAATCCTATTCCTTAGCATGTTTTTATTTTCCACATAAGGCTATGTCCTTTTTAAAGATTTAAGACAAAAAATGTAGTTTGATAAATGGAGTTTTGGATACTTGAACTTGGCAGTGTTAATGTATTAATGAGAGTGGCAACTATTCTGTTGTGGTATTAACTAAGGGAAGGAAATTATGTCAACAATTGTTATGGTCACAAGATCATCATCGTTTTGCGAAATGATTTCCAGCACAGAAAGGGATCCACCAATTTAATATCTCACCTGAAGAACAGCATCATTCCTGATCTGCATTGTGTTTTTTGAATGAAATATTAGGTTCCAGTATTTGTCAGATTAAATCTCACAACTTTCTTTGTCCAGAATCAAGGAGGAAATCAACTAAGAGTATGGATGTCCTAATGTAGCTTATACTGGTATGTACATGCAATTTGTTCCCTGAAAGATCTCAGGGGCAAGTATTTCATTATTTTATCCAAGTCTGTCAGTAATAAGGTCCTGGAGCTGCGCCTGCTCAGTCTCCTGACAGCCTAATGAGCACAGCTGGGCTTCATCAGCTAGCCTGCCTGAAGGAAAGCTTTGCCTGACTGGGCGAAGAAGCTAACAGCTTCTCTTAAGCCCAGCAGCAGCAATTCACTGCCTGCTCAAAGCGTTCACCCTCAGCTGTGATAGTCCCTGTACCTGCTTGTTCCCAGCTTTGCTCCTGTCCCACTCCTGCCTTGTTCCAGCCCTACCTCTGCCTTGCCTCACTTCAGGTAGCCCCGTTCTGACCCTCAACTCCTATTTCGACCTTGTCTTCAGCTGGCCTTTGACTTCAGCTCCGACCCTCAGCTCCAATCCCTGGCTACCAAATCCTGCTCCAACCGCTAGACATGACTCCTGCTCCAACCAATATGCATGATTGCCCATTTCTTGGTCTCCGACTAAGTCTTTCATTTTTTTGTTTTAATTAGTATTATTTCTTTTTAGGCAATTACAGATCACAGTACCTTGTGTACTCTCCAAGTAGGAACTTTACTGTACCAAGTCAGATTTGTTGTTTTAGTGACTTGTATGTCTTTTCTACAAATATAGCTGTTCCAAGCTCCAGCTCTGGAAGTATCTAATCTGTGTTATTGGGAAACATGAAGCCACTTTTTTCCCTTTCCTATTCTATATGAAACATTTTGTCAGAACTAGTTTTATACGCTGTCTAGTAGCACCCGTACAAAATTTCTTTTTGTAAAATGACTGACTATCCAAAATGTGTCCCTTCCCTTCGAAAATTACAATTTCCTTCTCTCTCCTGACCCTCCAACTTCCTCCCTCTAAAGAATAATATTTCCACGAGGGTTTTCTCCCATTTATGTACTACTTTTTGTACACCTTCAAACGTCGGACTTAAATGGTAATGACAGGGAGATACACCATTTGTGAGGGGAGCTATGGTTGGATTTTTGGGACTTTTCTCTAGAAATGGTCTCACTGTCAGGTAGATTCCAGAGCTGAGTTCAGCTCAACATTATGCATCGTTTAAGTACTGTTTCTCTTCTTCATCTCCATAGAATACACACACATTTCTCTCTCTCTCTCTACAGCAGAGCACTGCATCCTCCACTGTCAACAACATTTACCTTTGCCCGGCTACACCATTTTTATTAGAAGTATAATAATGAGATAACAAATAGTAGTTTAGTACTGACCAGTTACACACAGAGAGAGGAAAGATGTGATCCCTACTTTTCCAAGCAAATAGGGTGAAATTAATGAATTTAAACCAGACACTACCTTAGCCTTAAGTAAGATGGAAAAAAGACTGTACACCTCTACCCCGATATAACGCTGTCCTCGGGAGCCAAAAAAATCTTACCGCGTTATAGGTGAAACCGCATTATATCGAACTTGCTTTGATCCGCCAGAGTGCACCGCCCTGCCCCCTCTGCTTTACCGCAGAGCACTGCTTTACCGATTTATAATCGAATTAATGTTATATTGGGGTAGAGGTGTATTTGGCAAAGTCTACCCTGGCATTGGCTCATTAAAAGCTAGATAGATAATTTTTTTCAGACAAACTGATCGTACACTTCATCTTATTGGAAGATGCAATAGTTTTTAAATGCCATTTAGCTAACTCACTGTCAATTAATCAGATGTAGCAAGAACACTGATCTCTTTTTAAGCTGCAAGACAAAGGAGAGCATGGTCATGTTGACTGATATGCACTCAGCAATTCACCTGTTCAATCACTTCCTTTTCCCTGCAATGTATGCTGGTGTATTATTTTAAACTTTCACGATTCAACAACTCAACTCAGCTTTTAGTTGAACTATGTTTCTCATTGGTTCTGCTGCTACTGCTGCATTTGAGTTGGCCTCTCAAATCTGACCTTCTCTATGGAAAAAATTATCTTGTTCCTGTTCCACTTCCAGTTTTACCAGTCACTGTAGTCACTTTGAGTCACACTTTAATTGTTACATCAAACTTAGGCCCCCTTCCAAAAGAGATCAGGAATCGAGAAAAGAATAGCCTTTAAAAATGGCTACAACTAAACTTTTTCCTAAGCAGGTTTAGCCCACCAATATGCATGGGAATGGTGTGTGCTGGAATCAGCTTTTAAACATTGTTCAAGAAAGAGACAGGCACTACAGAGCAACTAAAACACAATTTGCAAACACAATTCTAACATGGCTCAACTCCATCAGTGCTCTTTAACTCTTTGAAATCAATTAAACTGAAACAATGATCAAATACAATATAACTTGATTTGAAGCCCACTTTCTATGGAACCCAACAAATCCTATGCACTAGGACAGTTATGGCTCGGTGTTTCTATACTAAAGTGATTATTCTTTACAGTTAAAATGAAAATACCAGTGAAAATACTCAGTGATATTTACCAACTGAATTCCCCTTCAGATCAAACAACATCAGTTGTTTATTTTTATTAGGACTTATTTCACTTCTTCCTCACTCTTGTTGCTGGTTTCCTTCATTTGGCCTCTCAATTTAAAGTGCACATTTCAGTGGATTTTATGTTGAGTTGTGATGAGGCCACTTGAAAAGGAGTCCCAAACTGCAACTGTCATGTGATTGGTTTAGCCAATCATAATCCATTCTTTAAAAAAAATAAGTTTATGTTTTAAAAGGATTATATAAATCTAACAGAAGACAAGTAGTAATCCTACAACTAATTGTAAATGCACAATCCTGGAAATACATTAGCCCCTCTTATTCACACTCAATATGTCCTTCAAGAAACAAGAAGATTAAACCATGTCTCATAAAATGTGTCACCCACCTTTTTCCTTGATCCTTTAAAAGCAACATTTAGCACCTGTTGTAATCAGATTCTTTTTATTTCTCTATATTCAAAAAACAGGTCAGTGAATTTGAGGCAAGCCTATTTGATGAACTAGTCCTTGAGACTTTATACAGAAGTTTAGCTACATTAGTTTAACACAAAGATTAACAGAAACATATAGGAATAAGTTTACTTTTTAAAAGATAATTTTTAATTTATACATGCAAAATAAAAGTTATACCAGAATTTGCCCAGATACCAATTTATTCTTTGTTATTCTTTCTATATATAAAGCATATGTACCCTTGCTGCAAACACACATTTTAAAAAGCCCAAATAATTCTACAATAAAGCCCAACATTACAGTAATTATTAAAGTATTGTAAGTTCTCATAGACTCATAGACTTTAAGGTCAGAAGGGACCAATATGGTCATCTAGTCTGACCTCCCGCATGATGCAGGCCACAAAAGCTGACCCCCCCACTTTCCCTTAACTCTGCTGTTGAAGTCTCCAGATCGTGATCTAAAGACTTCAAGTTGCAGAGAATATTCCAGCTTGCGACCCCTGCCCTATGCTGCGGAGGAAGGCGAAAAACCTCCAGGGCCACTGCCAATCTACCCTGGAGGAAAATTCCTTCCTGACCCCAAATATGGCGATCAGCAGAACCCCGAGCATACAGGCAAGATTCTCTAGCCAGACCCTCATTTTACCAGTGATGGCCGTTAATGCCTAATTGACTAAAATCATGTTATCCCATCAAACCATTCCCTCCATAAACTTATCTAGCCTAATCTTGAAACCAGAGAGATCTTTCGCCCCCACCGTTTCCCTCGGAAGGCTGTTCCAAAATTTCACCCCTCTGACGGTTAGAAACCTTCGTCTAATTTCAAGCCTAAATTTCCCCACGGCCAGTTTATATCCATTCGTTCTCGTGTCCACATTAGCACTGAGCTGAAATAATTCCTCTCCCTCCCTGGTATTTATCCCTTTGATATATTTAAAGAGAGCAATCATATCCCCCCTCAGCCTTCTTTTGGTTAGGCTAAACAAACCAAGCTCCTCGAGTCTCCTTTCATAGGAAAGGTTTTCCATTCCTCGGATCATCCTAGTGGCCCTTCTCTGTACCCGTTCCAGTTTGAAGTTGTGGTGTTTTGGACCATTACTACAGAATATTGTAGTATATTTTTATAAGGGAATGTGAAAGCTATTAAAAAGATTAAATGACATTTCTAAATCTAAAATGGAATCATGTATAAAACTATTTCAGAATGATTGTGATTACTCACGGCCTATACAAATGGAGTCATTGTGTCCATAACTCAGGTTTAAAACAAATATAAAAAAAACCCTACTTGGGCAGATCAGGTTCATGTTCATTAAAATATTTATTAAGTAAACTATGATTATAAAAATATCAGTATATTTAAGCGATATAATTGTTCACTATTCGCAAGTGAGTTAAATGCGCAATCCTTTATAATTATAAACTTTATTATAAAGGGACAATAGAACATACTGATAACTGATCAGTCAACAGCTGTTATTAAAATAGGTTTTTATCATGTGGTTTCTGACTGTGTTCTGGAATCAGTATATTGACATAACTGGTCCAATAAGAAGACATCTTCCTTAGGCCATTGTAAGACTCCTTTATAAATGACTTAATATTCATTAATTTTAAAACTAGACACTTTGATGTAGCCTCTAAAGGTGTCCTGGGGAGTCAATTTTCAAGTAATTCTTAATGTAAGCAGCAGATATCTGAGAAGGAAGCCCTCATCACCTAAGCAGGCCCTGCATGAATCATTTACAGAAGGAGGTGACGTGACACATTTCCGCATTTTCCTTGTTAGAGAGTCATTGACACCTTGTGATAGACACCTATATGGGGCAACAATAGAAGCAATCTGGTCTGCCACGTGCTGAATCCAACACCAGATCTCTTGGGGCACTGTCTAACTTCCCAGTGAAACTGGTTAGTTTAATCCCTAAAGATTAAAAAAGTGTCCAAGGGACCTGGGAAATGGAGGTGACAGCTGGTTGAAGCTCTTCACTTCTGCCTGACATCTGCCTTATAGGTAACACCCTAGTAACTAATCCATCTGCTAAACTTCCCAGTGTTAGCTGCTTCTGCTGCGTTATTTCGTTTCTCCCGTTTTCAGTGTGATGCTGATCCTGCTAATCAAGGATGCCATGTTCAGGTCACTTAAAGAAAGAATCTGGCACGTGTCTAGCAATTGGTTCAATGGGATATTAGTGGTATTTGGATCATACACCCTGATGTGTAGCCTAAACACAATTCTTCTCCCCTCATCAATTTGCTTTGTTATATTCAATACTTCATTAGCTCAAAGATGAGATGCATGGTGAAAAGAGAAGACAATCATAGGAAATAGTTCTCTTTCCCTTAACTGGTTCCATTTTAAAATGTTTGGGATAGAAGCATGAGTGTAATCAATACCTTTTAAAAATGTTTATTTTTAAACTAAAAGCAGATCAGAACATAGCCACAGATTGCGCTTCTGAGTATAAGCCAATAGTTTTATAAAAGGCACTTAAGAGTAGGTCTAAATGCTGTACAAAAACACTATATAAATACTGCAAATTCCAGATGCCAACCAGCCCATGCTGAATCTGTGTCCTGACCTTTATATAGCTATTGCAGACACAATGTCCCGAAGCCCCACACTTTTAAACTTGTATTGTATTTTGCATGGTAACACCGTAAGAGCCTGCCTGGGAGGAACAGCACTGTATGGGCACCAGGACTAGGCAGATTTCCTTAATAGTTATTCTTACTCTTACCTCTCATAAAATGATGCTCATTACAGAATAAGTCCAACATTTAATGTACTAGTGCAGAGCCAATGATAGGCTTTGTTTTTTGTCATTATTTATAGTTTTACTGAAGCACCCAATGTTACAGAAAAGGGCAACATGTCCCAAATAAGCTGCAGAGCAATCTAGCAACAATACTTACTTAAAAATAGTATACTGTTTGGTCTGTTATTAAAATACAGAAATGAGATCTTGAGCTTTGTTCTGATGGACACCACACTCAACCAATTTTGGTTTACATAGTTGGAGAGGTACTGCCCCCTTCCTGTCCCTTGTAGATTATATCTAAGGATTTTAGTAGCCCTCTCAATTTATGTTGTTTTTTAAAAAAATCTGTAATTCAACTTTCATAGAGGACTTGTGTGTGTGGGGGAGGGGGAATACAAAGATTACAATCAAATCTAATATAGAGAATCTGAAAGCTATGGAATCTATCCAGGACTATATCTAAGAATTTATATTGCCCCTATAACCACAGTTTTTGAGCACCTAACAAACACTGCTTTTATCTTCACAACAGTCCTGGGATGTGGGGAAATATTATCTTCATTTTACAGGTTTAGAGAAATTAAGGTCTAGAGCATCCGTGGCATAGCTGGGGATTGAACCCATATGTGCAGTGCAGTGCTTTAAAAGACCATTTTTATTTTCTTCAGCTGGAAAGGACAGACCTTTTAGCCCCCTATTAAGTGAGGAGAGTTGCAAAGCTCGAGAGGAGGGCAAGTAGCTAGGGCCAAGGGAAAGCTGCAGAAAAGTGTGTGTGTGGGGGGGGAAATCTACAGTAAATTAACTAAAATTTTCCCACGACCACCACTTGGCATGGATGCCTCAAAACACACAGCAGCATTTGTGAACTTCATTCTCAAGGCCATACTGAGAACTAAAAATCAGTAACTTTCTGGTGGCATAAGCTCCAGAAGGCAACATATAGGGACGGACCTATTCAAGGGACAGGTCCACCCAGTGCAAGAGAGTCAAAATCCAAACAGCTGTGCGCGTATAGGAATAAATTCTCCACCTTGAGGAGTGTTGCTCTCAACTCCTTCCAACATCAGGAGAAATTACTGTTGTCCTGGGTTAGACTCCACCCTCAGGTTGCCCCAAGGAAGAGGGGCAGAACAGGAATTAGACTGAGGTGGCTTTAGTGTGGATTCATGGGTTCAATTGCACCCCCAGAAATCAGGAAGCTCAGGCCCTGTGTCATGGTGGCTCTGCTCCCACCCACATCACTGTGCGATGTTATCAGAGTCATATGCTGCTTTGGATACCTGAAGGGTAAAATCTGCCAGAGGGAATTTGGGAGGTGGGGGTCGGGAGATGCCCCCATATGTCCCAGTGTCCAGGAAGCAGGTACACAGGGCCAGGATGCTGGGCTAAGGACAGGGCCTTTCCCCACTCTGAGCAGCTGGATCTGGATGTTGAGCAGAATGGCCTTCCGCAACACATACCGGGTGGGGTTCCTCTCACTGCCTTGTGTAACTGGGACTGGCCCTGGGGTGGCTGTGCAGAGTAAAGCAGGCCCTGTGCTGAGGCCTGGTGTACCCATTGAATCAGAAGGCTACACCTGCCACTGAATGAGATCCTTTATATTGATAAAAACAGGTGAAAACATCATCCTTGTTGATGGGACTGTGGAAAATAGGACTTCTTTGGAGGGTCCTAGTTCTAATCTCTCTCTGGTTGGATTCTGTTTTGAAACTGTCAGCCATGGAAAGTGATGTGGATTATATCATCCTATCATCTTTCATGGATGATTGTCAGCATGCTAAGTGCCACCCAAGACATAAGTATCAAAGCCCTCATTACTATATGTGATGTTTTTGCGTGTGAAGTCAGAAGAAGGGGATGCGGTTTGGTGACTGTTGCCTCTATATTAAAGGACACACACACACACAGCACAATGGAACAAGACAGGTCTCGTTCAACAATTATGTTCTCAAGAGGGTATCTAAGAGGAAGTTTCCAAGCAGCTATGAAATACATTTACAACTGTCCTTGAGAAAATACACTCCTTGTAATTCTCAAAAGCATGGCCATTATGTCCTGAAACTTGATTAGAACGCTGAAATCTTGCATGTTTTGCACACATATTAGACACATTAAACTACAAGACATTTGCTGTAGTGCACTGTGTTTTATTAGTGTTACACATGCAATACTGAATGAAAATAAATTCAAATATTAAGATTACATATTTTAATCAACCAAAGAGAGTTCAACACCTAGTGCATATAACAAAAATGTTTCATGCAATATCGTAAGTATACAGTTGTCACGGGTGCATATAGTTGTGAATCTGTAACTTTAAAAATGTATACAAGCTACCATTCATTGCACGAGACAAATCAACCCTTTAGTTTTAAGTAATGCTCCCATCTTTTACAGTCCTCCTATATAACTTGGATCTTCAGCATTTTATTGTACCTAACATAATACAAGCCACCTGGAAGCTTCTAAGAAGAGTGAATGTATCATTTGTAATACACTTAACAGCAAATATAGTGGATTTTTCAACATACAAATTATGAAAGATAAAATAAATGCCGTCTCTGCCTCTCAACAGAAATAAGTCTCCCAACCCTTCATAAACAGATTAAAGTGCCACCTATTGCATATTAAAAACACTTCCAGCGACTGTACCTACATTTAGAAGCTATAAATCCCTGAAAACAGGGGTTTAGAATGGAAATGCTGACAAAGCCTTAAATCTAATATCAGGAACATAGCAGTGCTAGAACCCTTCATCATTTACCTCAAAAGAGAGCAAGTGAATCAAGAGGCTTTAACTTTAACCATTTTAAAACACACAACTGACACCTCTACCATAACTACCAGAGTAATGGATACACAAACAGCAACAAAGCATGAGTTTAGTTTAAAAACTTGGTGTAGGACAACTTTTTTTAAAGCTATACGTGTAAATAAAACTCCAGTGCAGCAGTAAAAATATTAAGACAGCAGTTCTGTTTCATTTAAGATGCACTTAGTTAAAGAAAGCACATCCTTCCAGCAAAATAATGTAAGCTGGTTACTAATGAGCTCAGTTCTGTTTGGGTCCCCATTTGTAGAACCCTTTCAAATACAAGGCATCATTTTCATAGTTGGAAAATTACAACTAGTCTTGATTTACAGACAACAGCAATAGATGGAGTCATGTGTAATCTATGGATAATGCTACACTCATTGGTAGGTGGCAAAACCAAGCTCAACATACATACACACAGCAGCAAAAAGTAATACATCACTATTAAACAGTCTTATTGAATGGCAAGAAGTTCATTGGTTATTTACAACTCTAAAATATGGCCTTGATATTCATTCAAGAAAGTAGTTAAATACATTGCTAGTACCAGAGCTGTTTCAAAGGAATATTTCAAAGTACAGTACATATACTGATGAAGCTTCATGTTAATTTTTCAGAGAAAAGATCAATAAAAGTGTGTGGCTTGCCAGTGTTTTCATCTTTAGATTTTATAGTACTGAAAGATGGATTGTGCGGGGTAAGGTATTACAGATTCAAAAACTGTTAGAAGATGCTTTTATAGTGTTATCCTTAAGAGTAAAATCAACAGAAATTTCCTTGTGTCTTATACATGTATGGAATATTTTGTATGAAGTGTTTTGATTTGAAAATTTTGCATGGTCCATAAAATATTTTTACGGTGAAGATGTCCTTGAAAAATAACCTGTAAAAATTCCCAGAAAATGTGAATAATTTAAAAAAACCTATTTAAAACAGAAAAGCATGTGCATTTAATATCTTTCCAAAATTGAACCAAAAGTAACTCGTATCTTAAATTACACGAACACCGTACAAATATTTTTATAGTTGTACATGCTTCATTCTTCATATTTTAGTAAATGTACCTTTTTCTAAGCTAAATTTGTCTTTTTCTCCCTTTTTGTGATAAACTAGGAGAAACAAAAGGCGCTTTTATTCAGTTACAGATCAGATAAAGAACTAGATAGCACATTAAAAACTTCACTGAATTTCTTCACTAATGCACTAAAATTGATCTTTTTGCTACCTTTAATCTGCTTATCATTTCTGCTACGCAAATGTCAAATGATCTACTTTTAGCCAATTATGCATTTTGATATTCCACATTAACATTCTAATAGAAGTGATTTCAAAGGTTCTAAATACACTAATGTTTCATTTTAATAACTATAGATTGGCTTGCAGAAGTTTAAACTCATTGGGGAATATTTTCCTACTGGTTTGCTTGTGAAACTCCCATTGATATGTATAAGACAGTGATGAGAGAAGAAACCTTACAAACTTAGGATCACATAGCATCAGTGATTTTTGAAATTAATGCGGAGTTCAGCTTCAAATTCAATGGCACATTTCCCAGTATATATAAAAGTCATTAGCTTTAGCCAAACTACTCTAAAATGTTTGAGAATCTTTGTGGGAATACTAAATAATTAACATACAACCTTGTATGATTTCTAAATTAAAATCTCCTTCAAGTGCAAAAACTAACTCAGCAATAAATGAACTGTAACTTAATATGCTTTGGCACTTTGAATATATTACAATAAACTGAGTCATTTAGACTTAAGTAGACAAAAGAACATTCATATTAGTTTATGAGGTACAATACCTGATGAATCCTCAGGTGGTCTTAATAGCAACTACTTAGTGAATCAGGCCTTAATCCTGAAACATGATCTGCTAACGCAGAACATTACAACCAGGAGGGGTCCCACTGTAGTCACTGTGGCTCCGCCCAAGCACAATAGTTTATGCTAATGAATCCCAACACAGGGTCAGGACTTTCATACTTAACACTCTGGCACAATCAATCAATCAATCAATCAATCCTTTTCCCCATCCCAGGTACCGCCCCATGTCATTGTGGAGAATGCAAAGTAAAACAAGAAATAAAGTCAAGAAGTGAAAAGTTATTTACACTGTACAAAGAAATAATTTTCTTCTGAGTACAATGCAATGCTGTTGTAATATAGTTACATTGTCAAGAGCTCTCTGATACCAATGGTTTATCTCATAGGTGTCTAGAATCAGAACAATTCAAGATGGATTTATTCATTTTTGAAGTCTTAAACATGAAAAAAAAAGTCTCATTCTTTATAACAACAACAAAAATCAGAAGTTAATTTTAGGCTTTTTTCCTCCTCAGAAAAGCCCACCATATGAGAGTGTAAGAAAACTAAGCGCTTTACAAGAACAAATGGAGAAAGCAAAAAACAAAAATCCTGCCACCCTGCACACAAAATTTTCTTCCCAAACCAAGAATTTTAACTTCTTAAATCCAATGCTATTATATTCTCCTGCATAGGTTCTGATACACCTCAGAATTTCACAGTAACAGACAATCCACTTAAGACTTACAAGGCAATTAAAATAAAATAATTTAGTGGCTATTACTAAAGATTTTTTTCTTACACCATTGTTTCCCATTAGAAGTTGATTACTGTATTTAGCTGATGTGTGAAACAGTACACACTTTTGTACACATTATACGCAAATATAAATGATCAGATGCATGCTTATTCAAATACCTCTTCCATCAGCCTTAGTAAAAGCAGACCTTTAAAATGATTGAAAAGGAATACAGACCTCCTCTTTTTAGTTTTAAGTCTTTGTGAGAAATACTCCAGGCATGCCTAAGCAATACACCCTTTTCCTAGCAGCCTTGGAAATCAAAGGAAAGATGCATCACATGAAAAACCCAACTTGAGACTGAGTCACTTTAATTCTTCAGAATCATCTCTCTAAGTCAGTCTTCCTATTTCTCCTTCTGAACTTTTTTTTTACTGCTTTAGGATTTAAGTGAAAAAAATATTAAACTCTTTATCCAACACTTTCTTCAGTCCTACTTCTGATTCTATTAGCATTTTGTTTACACTATTTTAATGTATAAAAAGGCATGCAATAACTTTACACCAAAAACCCTGTATCGTAACTAGCTTATAACTTACTGATTTCAAAGTTCAATGTTCATTGTACACAAAATCCAGAATTTAAGTGTGAAAATAACTGATTGAAATACATGCCATTGTTGAACTGACATGACATTTTAAAACATTCTTAAAGTGTATTGTACAGGATATGGCATTTCCTCTTTGTTTCCACTGTTTCTCTCTAATAAATGCTGAGAATTAACTATATTGAAATATCACATTGCAACAATCCATATTCACATCCAGCAAAACGTACCATACAGACTTTAGCATGACACCCGTGATGGCATGCTATAATACCAAAGAGTGTGACTTTGCATAATAGTATATCAATAAGTAGTAAAAGTAGACATATGGTATCAAACCGCAACAGGGCTAGGAGTAAATTATCATGTAAAACAACTGAATGGACATTTTCAAAATGTATTATTTACAGTCCTGCAAGTCAAATATAGCTAAATGTAATTTCCAAAAAGGAATGTGAGAAATTCATCTACTATATCTCCTATTTGTTTTTGCAAAGTTCTTTAATAAACATAGCAGACTACTAGTTTTGACAGTCCCTGCTAGTATTTGGAGGACAAAATCCTGAATCTCTCAGAAGGGGAAAGGAGTGGACAATAGAACAAAAGTAGGAAATCAAAATGTGTACTGCAATGTCCTTCCATTAACACATTCAACAAAAAGAACCATGAAGTGTTATTGCCTTAGCTTTTGGAAAATTTGCCAGCTCTTCGAGAAGGTTCATATGGCACTCTGAGAATACTAGGAGTTTCCTCCATTACTCGTACAAGAAGATTGTCAATGTAGTCCTCAAGTTCACGGATATGGGTGTCTTTCTTCTTAAGTTGCTCTTTATGTTTCACCAGCTCCTGCAAGACCTCTTCATATGTAAGATTACGGTACCCTGCAGTGGCATCAAAAGGATTTCCATCCTATAAATGAAAAACATCACAAGATTTTAGTAGACATATGGGAGACAATCCAATATTGTGAATTAGTTGAGAGGTTATGAAACAGAAAGTCACTTATGATACTGTTCTCAAGCAGGGTACACCTCACATCCAGAAATAAGCTTCTCCCCATAGTAATATAATGCCCATAAAGTCATTGACCCACCAAGGGGAAGAAGCAAGACAGCCCTTGACTACTCAAACCTTACCACCACTATTTTGAGTTCTCTTTCTTTTATTGTTCATCTTTTGAGAGGACTACAGCAAAGAATGTATCTAGCTTTTTAATGACATCAGAACTCATCTGCCTCTAATGTTCCATTCTTGGCCTTCAGTGGCTCTCCAAGACCTGGCCTCAATATCTGCTTATTGTATATTAGAACTTCTTATTTTATATTTTGGATGAAGTTAAAAAGCTGCACAAGAGGCTGTCATAATTGCACAAGAGCACTTCTATAGAAAGGAGAACTACCAGAAGTTGAAAAAAAGCACGTGCGGCACACAATTCTAAATTAAGTAGTAAGAGAAACAAGAAGTGAGGTTTTTACTCACGAAAGCTTATGCCCAAATAAATCTGTTAGTCTTTAAGGTGCCACCAGACTCCTTGTTGTTTTTGTAGATACAGACTAACACGGCTACCCCCTGATACTTAACTTTCAGCAATGCTTTCTGATGATTCACTATGTGTAGAAGTATTAACAGAGATGGGTAAGTTTAATTCCCATAATAAAAGCAATGTATAATCCAGGAAACTATAACCCTGAATGCCTTATTTTCTACTGGGGGGGGGAAGAGAATATATAATTAAGAAAAGGATAATTAGCAAGAGTGGATTTATGAAAATAATAGCACTGTTAGATGTGTATAATAATTAGTTTAATCTAGTTCAGAGACTGGGACATTTAAAGATATAAAACATTTGATTAAGTAAAATAATCTAACCTCTCAAATCCTGAACCTTTCAGTTGAATATAAGGTGAAGTAATTCTTGCTTAGGAGATAATTTTTGTTTACATTTGAATCTTCTCATTAAAAATGATAAATCGGGCACAATCAGCAAGCACACTGAGTGGTAGATATATACAGAAGTAGCCTGCTTCACTCCTTTTCATTTCAGCACAGCTCAATATTTACACTTTGGCATCCATCTCATCATTAAAATATGCAGGTGGCCAAAGTTTTCAAGTAAGGCTAATTAAAAGTGATGGTGTATTGCAAATCAGTTGGAATGCTACAAGTTAACCAACCTCTCTCCATCAATTGTTTTCTGTTAGTAACTCTTAGCACTATTAAACATTTTAGGATTTCTGACTGATTCTGTAAGATTTAATTTCAGCTAAACATCAGTATTTAGTCACTAACAGTTAATTTGCTATCATCAATTTATAACACTAAAAAAAATCATCTATCATAGCAGATAACTTCTTCCACTTCATAAAAATACCTAAATTGGTGAAACTTACAAATCATTTAGTACCATATTTCCAATAATATGTACAGAATAGAAAGCGTTTCCAATTCTTGGTCATTCATGTATCTTGCACATTTTCTTCCACCCTGAGGAAGGCAATGTTTCTGTTTACAGTACTAATACTTCATACATATCAGAAAAAAATATTACTAAAGCTTCCATGTCTAAAAATAAAGGACTCGCTCAATTTTATATTTGGAAAACACCTAGATCCAGTATGCAATGATGTTTTTAACGATTAAATATTGTTTCCCAGAATGTTCTGTGTAATATGTATGTTTTAAGAAGTTTTCTTGCATTCTTTTTTCACAAGAATACCAAGCAGATATACAAGAAAATTCCAGCTAAAGAAAAAAAGATTCAACTATATATCAGTATGTTTTTAATACTTAAGGAAAGGACAATGCCAATAGTATGGGGATAACTCACATTTTGGTTTTAATTTTCCATTTGAATATTTAGGCAACACAGCATGTTAAAGGATTAAGGAATAATCTAATTTTTACTTTTCAAAAAATTTGCTACTAAAGATTTACTATGACATAATTATCTTATATAATTTAAATTTTAGCAAAAGATTTTAAATAGCAAAATATTTAAAGAAGGGTTGTCCTGGTAACCAAATTTATTGGGGGTACAAACTGACATCCACAGCAACTGAAGGAGAGCTACAGAGATAACATAAAGGCTAGGCATTCTCTGATCATCTCCCTATTGTTCTAATGAGGAATTTTGCTCTGGGAATATCATCTCAGCTGCTTTCACATCTTTTGTCCTACAGGCTTCATCTCCCTTTCAGTTCTTAATTAGGCCTTAAAGAGCTCAGGCTGCCCTTTCAACTGGCTACTGCTCCTGTTTAAACATTGCTTTCAGAGACAGGTGTTGGCACCAGAGTAAAAGATACACAAGCTTAATTGCTAAACACTACATCCAAGGGAAGAAAAAAAATGTAACTTGGTGGAGGCCTATTATTGCAGAATCTAATATAAATTACTTCAAATATCTTAACAATTATCATGAACATTAAATTTTTTCAAATAGTTTCATTCAAAAACTAAGGGGTATAAAGATAGTGTCTTCTCCTTTTAATTATATCTTGCATTAAATGAACACCACCTCAGAATCCTGCAACTGACATTTAGGATATTTGGTATTCCAAAGAAACATCACAACATCAAGGATTTCTTTTATTACCTTTAAATCCTTTAAATAAAATAATTCACATTATATTTCTTAAAAGAATTCTAACTATGTTTTTACCAACAATAAATTACATGATTTGGGGTAGTACATTTACAAGCACATAGAAACTGTAATTAAGGTTACTTTACAGACAATAGCTGCTAAGTTAAATCAATTTTTTGATGTTGCTTTTTGTCAGAGATTAAGTAACTGCCTGGTAGAATTTAGTTTACTATCTGATCAAAGGCAGCCTTCATACATTCTGACATCTCCCACCAGTTTCTTACATTATGAAAACTTGGGCATTTATTATGAAACATCAAAAGTTATTGCAAGTCATTTACATACTACAGTAAAATACAAACAGTATAAAGTCCTATCTGTCTATACAACTTATTTTTTTAAGAGGGAAAACAAACCCACTTTTAAAGATCTGATCTCCTTATAAAACAAATTCTAGCAAGATTATATTTTCTTTTATACAAAGAAATTGCATAGTAAATGTGTGGAATTTTTTTCTTTTTTATTTCTTAGTACACACTATATTTTTGCTATTTCTAGGGCCAAACAACCATTCCAAAGAATAACTTCAAAGTCTCTTTATTACAAGGCCTTATTGCTGCTCTTCATTTGTTATTTGTATTTCTAACCATATTTACTCATTTTCCTAAACCTGCGAATGACTTGCATTTTGATTAGCCCACTAAAAACTGTCCTTCATAAAGAATCATAGACTTTACAGATGGGAAAGACCTGTTAGGTCATCTAGTCCCGGGGTTCTCAAACTTCATTGCATTGAGACCCACTTCTCACAACAAAAATTACTGGGGGACTGAAGCCTGAACCCACCCAAATGGTGGCGGGGAATGGGGGGTAAGCAAAGCTGAAGCCTAAGGGCTTCAGCCCCAGGGAGGGGGCCTGTAACCTTAGCCCCGCCATTCAGGGCTGAAGCTCTCAGGCTTCGGCTTCTACCCTAGGCCCCAGCAAGTCTAAGCCAGCGCTGGCGACCCCATTAAAATGGGGTCGTAACCCACTTTTGGGTCCCAACTCACAGTTTGAGAACCACTGATCTAGTCGATCTAGTCCATCCCCTGCTAATGCAGGATTGTTTGCCAGGCGACACATTTTAGTGCTTTGTCCAAACTTATTTTAAAATGGCTGAAGCAAAAGGTGTCTCACTACTTCCCTTGGGAAGATCTATTCTACACTATAACTTCAGCGGTTATTCCAAATACTCTGCAAATTGGGTCTCTAAGTCTCTTTTCAGTTCCTTTGAATTAACCCAGTCTCCGACCAGGAAAGAAACTTTCGTTAAGAATTACTAGATAAAACAAGCAGGAAAGCTTTTAAAATTTTCACATTAGAAGTTAATAAAAACCGTATTTGGTTATTTAGTCCATTTCAGGCACCAAGTACGTAGAGAACTGATAGTTCTCCATTACACTGTCACTCACCCTTTTTTTCCTGAGGTCTTCAATGCTTGCAGGATTCATAGTAAAACTAGGAGAATAACAAAAAACAAAATATTATAGGTATGTACTCATCAACAAAAAACCACCATTTTGTACCTAATGTCAACATTACTAAAATAGCTTATATGAAATGTGGAAACATTCACATAATTTCTTGACTTCAAATATGTTTAAGAAAGACACAAAATCAAAGATAATTTTCATAAAACAATATGTAAGCAACGTTTCTAAAACTTGTAAATATATTAGAGTTAAAATCATGATATTATAATTATACTGACCATTAAACACAGAAATGAAGGATTTGGGAAGATGGTTCCAAATGGTAATTCAACAATTTGCCCTGCGGTAGCATACAAAATGCATTTTTTGGAACTTTATAATTTTAGATCAAGTTAAAACTCACATTTGCATTTTTTGAAATCATGTTTTCTACTCTAAACATACATGAAATTGCTATAATTTTTCATTGAAAAATAGAAAAAAAGCCTTTTAAAGATTGTTGTTTTATTTTGTTTTTTGGTAAGTGATTCAACTGTTCAACTGATAGCCCTGGAAATTCAGGTTCTCTATGGACACAGACCAGGTAAACTTCAGATAATGAAAGTCACAGTTTGCACATACTACACTGTCATTATGCTTCAACTCTGACCTGAGAAAGATCATCTCTAGGGGTGAGATGCTAATACAATTTCAATGTCCACTTGGTCATATATCTCTAGACTGAAATGGTCATTACAAAGGTACCAATAAGTGCCAGTTTCTCTGGTGTCTTTTTATTGGAGATTTGCTTTTCAGAAACTCAGTTGAAATCACTAGCTTATTTCATAGGTCGAAAAAACCATCTCACATTAACAATGCTTACTCTCTACCAGATCTAACATGGGGCAATTTTTTTTGTCCTTCCAGTTTTACGCTACTTGTCTAGCTTTTCTTCCTCTCTCAACACTACTGCTGCTAGTTTTATTCTGATCCAGTTCTTTTAGCTCCTCACCCCTCTTGCTCAATTTTCCAAAATCCCCATTAGTAAACCCCACAGAACTTCTTGCAGCCCATTGCTTTCATTTAGCACATGCCTCAAACTCCCCTACTCCCTGCAGCAGTCATAGACAAGAATTTTTGGTGATCCAACAGTGCTCGCACATTTAGAATGCTTTGGTTACAATGTATTAATCAAAATTAAGTAAGTATTTAACATCGGACAGTATATACTGCATTTATCTGTTTTTATATGAATCAAACTAAAGGACAAGGTACAAATATAAACAGCAACTTGCTTTAAAAGAAGCATAATAAGATCAATAAATAACCATTCAAACCTATTAAATTATTCACATATAAAAACATAGCTATTTAAAAATTTTCCCAAATTAACTGAGACAATAGACTGCTGATATGGATAATACTAAAGTTGCCATTGTCAAAGTGGCAGGCATGTATGTATATAATTTTCTAAATATATTTTCATTTTCAGAACCAATGCATCTGTGTCCTTTTATACTTGTTAAAAATGATTACTGAAATAACATTTACTCTCTGGAAAATGGGTTCAGATTCTGGATTATAGTAATAAATTATGTTTATTTGACAGCATTATTTTTAGTCCCTATATTATATATCACAAAATCTACTATTTGGTATGACTGTAAGGGTTATATATAGCCCAAGAGCACACATGTACTGAAAGTGCTGAGGCTGAAGCTTGCAGGCAGAGTTTTTGAAAAGGGGCCCTTCTCAAAACTTGCTTACATGTAACCTGTATCAAACCATTCTGATCAATCCAAAACCTTCTTGGCTCATGAGTAATGAATTCACCTTTAATTTTTAAAAGGAATAAGAAAAAAAAATCTCAGTAGCATAGTACTCATGAATACATTAAACAAGCTGGTGCATGAAGAAGGAAAATTAAATTTGGTAATGAAACATTTCAATTTCAGGCTACTGAAAGGTTATTACAAGCATCTGAAAGAACAATTTTAAAGTTATGAAAACACTGTACAGCATTTTTAGTTTTATGTAAAAAAATTAACCTAAAATAATTAATGGCTATTTTGTTGCTCTCCATTGCTTCCTTTGCTAAACCTATAAACCTCTGATCATATATGTAGATGATATGGAAGAGTGGAATGGGTATATTTTATATATAGGCTTGGAAGGATTAGATTTTTATTGGTAAATGTTGGTAAATGTCAATTTCACTATACACACACAGTGGAAGAAGTATTTCCATCTATAAACAACAGAAATTCACAGCTAGACAAAGTAAGAAAAAATGCTGCTTGAAAACTTATTAGAGTTTGATTAAGATTTACTTTGTATATTTTGACAGTTGATGTTGACAACCTGTGTTTTAATAGTTATAAAGTTTCAACTTTTTGAATCTCAATATCAACTGTCATTAAATAATTATTGTCTATTGCCCTCCCCCCATAATTTCCTGCAATGGTGAAAATTAAAATTGATACAAAATGAAAAAAATGTTTAAAAAGTGATATAATACATCCAAATTATATTTAAAAAAAACATTGAATTCTCCCAAGCCTATTTATGTAGCAAGTATTTTGCAATTATACAGCAATTACAGGCCAAATGAGCTCTAGGAAAGTTTGATCTTTGGTTTATACTGAAGCCCAGTGAACCAACTGCAATATTTAGAATATTACATAAAGATTGGATTACATGAACAGTCACAATTGTGAGGGAAAAGGTGTCTGAGAAATCAAGTTCTGGTTAATTTCTATGATACCTGCTTGTACAGTGATCTGAGGCATTCTGTCCTGTTCACTAGAGAACAGTTTTGAATGAGGGGCCTCTTTCATCAGGTATTGTCTACAAATCTAAAGGCAGGAACCCTCCCACAAGGTCTGCCTTTTAGTCTCACACTGATGTGTCAAACACATGATGAACTTACTCATTCATGGGTGCCTTTTGTGATCTGTTCTGAGGACAAAAAAATGAGTTAACTGAACTGGATCAAATTAGCTCGGTGAAAACCAAGAATGTCTTTATTTAACGAAGTGTGGCGTTAATTTGGGATACCTTTCTTTTGGGACTGTTTCCTCATGTCAGACAAGATACAGAATAATACAATGACTGCTCAACTGAGTTTCTGAAAGGTTAAGGAAGCAAGATCTTTTATAGCACTGAACCACTTAAACGTTCCTGTGAAACAAGTTCTGAGATACCCACTCTTCTTTATCTGCTATTATGGAAGAGTAACAGTCACTGTACATGAAATCTGTATTTTGAAATTAGAAATGTAAACTATTGGGAGTACTGACTTTTTTAAAACTGAAAAATGTGCACACTTACTATGACACTGTGGGCATCTTAATTCCATCTACAAAATTAGCAAGTGTTATGTTTGGTATGCAGTTAGCTGCAACTGCACACAAATATGATTACAAATGAAACACACACTATTCAAGTTTTAAGACATAAGTGGGAAATATTCTCCTTCCGAATGAAGCAGGAAGAAACAGGTGCTCTGAAACCTTGTAATTTTTGTTTTAAATGAGAAGGTCTAACTAACTAACTTGGGAGCTCCATGGTCTCGTTGAGCCTAGCATGGTTTCCTGCCAGCTCTTCCAACCTGAGGTGAGCCTGAGCAGTTCCAGACTCTCGCAGCTGTACTCATAACTCACGGACTGAGAACCCTAGAATATCTTTAAAATTGCAAATATAGGTTTTTCTGCATGTGTTGTGTATTTGAAGTTACTGGGGTCTTTTTGTTTCTTTTGTTTCATAATGCTACACCCTTAACTTTAATTTATTATCGTATTTGACTATAATTATGTAAAAACAAACAAAATGACATACTCCTTTACACTATATATAAATACTGTATTGATCATAAGCCTTTCCATCTCTTCAGGAAAATTCTTAACTACACAAGGCCATTCGGATTTTTGAATTGCAGTCACCGATGTAACCAATGCAACATGTTTCTATATAATATGTATATCTGACTGATGAAAGAACAAAGTATATCAGTTTTGCTGTTCTTCTAATGGTAGCAGTACACAACATAGCCAAAATAGTTAAGGTCCTATCCTTATTTTTCCCAGGGTTTGATAAATTGGCAGTGAAGTTTTTCTGTGGAAACATAACAAAAATATGTTCACAGCTTGGAAGCATTTTTTCTGTTTGTTTTTAAAGTGCGGTTCCACTGTCAAAAGTGACTATAAAAATTAGCATTGTGGTATTTTATATTTATTGTTTCTCATTTACTTCAAAACTAAATTTGCTCAGTTTACAAGTCAAAAGATGTGTCTTTTCTAATTAAACAACTCTGCTAACTCATCTTGGGAACCAAAAGTCAAATTGGTTCTTTCTGGCTCACACGTCACCACCCTCAAAACTGTGTTGTGTATATGCACGGTTACTATTTCACAAAATGCATTTTGTCCGTATTGGCTATTAGAAAGGCATTCCGCTGCTCACATGCAAAGTAAAAATCAATTTTAATAGGATTTTGCAGCTCCACAAACAACCATTCCAGAAGGCAGGGTACTATTGCTCAGTCACCGCATGCATGATCCGAATGTAAATTATCTATTAAGTTTAGCAGGAATAGTATGCAAAGTGTAATGTAAAATTGCCATTATAACCCAAAATGACTAAGATATTAAAATAAGCTTCATTAAGATGACATTGGGCCCAAAGACACCTAAGAAAAAAAAAAAAGAGATAATTGGTAGATCAGCTGACTTCTGCTGCTACTAAACAGTGCTTATTTATTCCTCTGTTGTTTTTTAGCACCTTGATCCATGTAGCTCCTTTAACTCCCATCCTGTGTGGTAAAATAACCTCCACCTCTTCTTTCAAATCCCTCCCGTGTAATACACTACTCCTATGAAGTGTTTTCAATGACAATCCACCCAACAATCTGCCACAAACATGGTACCTCCACCTTAAGACCTAATCTACACTTAATAAGTTTTTCTGGTAGAACTATGTTAGTAAGGGATGGTTTTTTTTAAATTAGCTTAGTTATGCCAGTAAAAGCTCTAGTGTAGACACAGTTATACTAGAATAAGGTGCTTTGCACCAGTAATGCTTATTGTGCTTCATTAACCAGAATAAGATATACCAGCATAAATATTTTTATACTGGTATAATGGCATCTTCACTAGGATTTTGTTGGGGTTTTTTTTGCCACTTTAAGTACGTCAGCATAGTTAAAGTGGAAAAGCTTTTAACTGTAGACAAGGCTTTAGTATTTGTGTGTCAGAATGGTGTTATTCCAATTAATTTTTTTATGGGATTATTTATGAGAGTAAAGTTAGGCTATGTCTACACTGCACTTTTGTTGGTAAAACTTTTGGTTGGGGTGTGGAAAAAAACAAAACAAAACAAAAAAAAAACCCCACACCCCAACCAACAAAAGTTTTACTGATGAAAAGCGCTGGTGAGGACAGCGCTTTCTTGGCAAGAGACGCTCTCCCGCCGACAAAGCTACCGCCCCTTGTTGGGGGTGGTTTTATTTTGTTGGCAGGAGAGCTCTCTCCTGGCGACAAAGAGCGGCTATACCGCGTACCTTACAGCAGCACGGCTGTAGTGGCACAGCTGTGCGGCTGTAAGGTGTGCAGTGTAGATATAACCTTAGACATATACGTAAGTGTTTGCAGGATTAGGATCTTAGAACGCAAGAACTTTGAGGCAGGGGCCACATTTTTCTCTATGAATGTATAATGCAAAGCATTCTGATGACACTCAAATGAGAAAAAATGATGAAGTGTTTTTTCCTAGGGGTGAGAGATCACAATTAATAAAAGGGGAAAAGTACAAAAGATTGTTAAAACACAATAAGGGCTTTGCTTTCATCATCAAAGCAACAAAATATTGTGATGTTTGAAATGGTTGTCACTGCCCTGAGCTGTGCAAACTTTTGATGTAGAAGGAGTTTCAGACGAGCCCTACATGCTACATGTACAGTATTTAAGCACAATGGTGAGAAACAGACACTTAATCCACAGAACATTAAGGAAGCTCTTGTTCCTATTTTGTCCATCACCCTAAAGGAATCAAGGCATTTTACACCCCTTCCATGACTCCAGATTGCCAGAACCACGTCCAACAACTGCACACACTGCCTACAGCATGCTCTCGTCCCAATTTTCCACTGCTAGCCATATCGTCAGACTCTACATCCAGGTCCCATGCTGGCTTCCTTGAATGTTCCATGCCTGGTCTCTCAATGCAAACACCCCTTTATCAGTTCTACTCTCCAGAAGAGAGGTCATGACTTAGCACAAGGGAAGTAAATCATGTCAGCAGAACAGGCCAATGAGGAGAGCAAAATCAGCTGCCGTGAAATGGTGCAGGAAGAGACATATTCCAATCAAGAGACCTGTCCAACATCCAAATGCCAGAAACCCAAGCTCCCTCCTGAGCACAGAAAATTCTACCTAGCATAGTAATTAGCCAATTCCCCCATGTCACTCACCTGGGAATCAGCTAGCTTCCTAAGGGTTATATTATTTATATCTGTTATTTTTATCGGGTTAATTCAGACCCTTTATTTTACTGCAACTATTTTTTAGAATCTAAATTTTATTAAATAGTAAAACCTGTTTGAATTTCCTGGCTTTTATTACTTTGACTTCAACTTTAACTTATTTGAAGTCACAGCTGAAACTCCCCTTAACTCCTGTCACAATGAAAAAAAGTGACTAGGAAAAAAAATGATATAAGCTAAGACAGACAGAGTTACCATAGTTATGATTTTATTGGTTGTCTTGGTTTGCATCACGACCATAAAAATATATTATTTTATACTTAATTTATCATGTGTGTATGATTTTTCCACCAGTTAAATACATTTATTTAATCACATAAAATACCTAATTTTCCTTCCAATACAGCCACCTGGAAAGAGTTAGTAAGTTTGGTGGTTGTACATTACTTGAATAGTCCTTTCTAAGTTGCTCTGATCAGTTTAATGATTGAGACTTATGTTCTTGAAGATTTATGATGGTAAACAAATAAAACATTAGATGTATTGGCTGTTTAAATACTTGGTTTCTAAATATCTAGAGATTAAAACAATGTTTTTAAAAAACTGCTATACAACTAATTTCAAAATATTACAGCTGGAGCAGTTTACTTTAGCACTGTAATGAGTATGTGGCAAACACTTCTAACATACTGTATGTAAATCATATTTCCCCTAAGGAGCAAGAGCTTTTTAGATACTCATCTTTCACTATTCAGATTAATTATACAATCACTACTGTGTATAACTTTTCAGTATAAAGTATGTATTTACATTAGTCTTTACTATTCAAAGTATTAAAATCTTCTTGGTTAATGTAATATCAACACAGCTCAGTGAGTATTTTCATCATATGTTATACAATGCCCATTTTACAGGTAATTTGCAAGTTACACCAATTCATTTTTTTACTTTACTTAACATGGGCATTTTTAAGTTAAAGTAGATCACTCTTATCCAAAATCTTTGGACTGTGGAATGTTTTTTTACTCAGAAGTGATGCACCTTTCAGGTTTCTTTCTTTTCTCTTTTTTTAAAATAAGTTTAATGAACTTGAAATTAACTGTACATTTATTTTCATGAAAATATACATGAATATAATCCTACTACCAACATACGATAGGGGGAAAAAAAGGAATAAATGTAAATGATATAGTTAATGACACTAAAGTTCCTTCAAATATTACCAGCCATAGCAGGCTAGTAATGCAGATACCACTTCCTAGGGAGAATTACAGTGCAATATGGCACCTATGGAAGGATGAATTGGGCACATTATTGCGATCTACTTTCCAATGAGTTTCTGGTGAACCATGTTTTGGGATTCACTGCTATATAAATTGTCCTGCCACAAAGCAATCATCCAGGGCCTTCCGGAGTTTGTGCAAAAATAATACCAGGAATTTTTGTGGTTGCCATCCTTCTATTTTGTTAACATTTCTATGAATTTGCATGCTAAGGAGTTAAGAAAATAGTTAATAACATATCTTGGATGGAAGACACTTTTTGTTGCATCTCATCCTCCATCTATATGTTTTTTATATGGACCCTGATTCTACAATAAGCTACGCACGAGCAGACTCTTGCATTCTTATGGAGCTCCAGTAAAGTCAGTGTGAGGCTCCCTGAGGATTCAAGGAGTCTTGTACACAGAGCTCATTGCAGAATTGGGGCCTTAGACTGTAAACCCTTCAAGGCAGGAACCTTTTCCTCATATTTGAAGAGCACTTACTATATAACTGATTTAGGGTATATCTACACAGGCGATGTTAAGCGCTGCAGCAGCAGCGCTTTAACATGGCTGTGTAGTCACGGCTCCAGCACTGGGAGAGCTCTGGAGCTCTCTCCCAGCGCGCTGTAATAAGAGGAGGAATATTCCACGAGAGGAATAGCTACCAGCGCTGGAGCCAAGACTGTCTACACTGCCACTTCGCAGTGCTGAAACTTGCATCGCTCAGGAGTGTGTTTTTTACACCCCTGAGTGAAGAAAGTTTCAGCGCTTTAAGTGGCAGTGTAGTCAAGGCTTAAGTGCTATACCAATCATGTTAATAATAAAACTTTATATTTACATAGAAATTTTCATGCAGAGAACCCAAAGAACTTTGCAAAACTTAGACCACACGTCACCCTCTCAACGAGGGGTTAGACTAATTTTAAAGATTGGTGAACTGTGGAAAAGTGGTTGTGACTTGTCCTGAGTCACATAATAAATATTCTCCACAGATCGGATAACAGAACCTAGACCCTTTGGTGTTCTAACCAATAAACCACAAATGTTCTCAGATATTGGACTTAATCTGATCCATTGTACTAAACAACTGTCAGCTGTTAAACTGAGTTTCTATCACAACTAACAGCCTGCCTATTCATGTATAAAAGAAAAGAGTGGCTGCTGAATAGAGGCAGAGAGAAAAACAGACTGAGGTGGAAGTGAAATATAGGTCAAGAACTTTTCTTAGTAACTTAGAAAACTCCAAATAAATACTTTTTAGGGATTAATATTAATGCAAACTGCAATAATACGTCTTTTAAAAGAAGTACAATTTATGTGATTTGAAATTACATTTTTTCTTTTGAAAAAGCGCAACCATGAAATATAATTATTTTATAAAACCTTACTGGAGGTGGCTTTGTTATATTTATAAACAAAAGGTAAAGGACATAATTCTCCACATGTGTGCAAAGAAAATAAAAAGTAAGTGTAAAATGCCAATTGAGAATGGTAGTTTTACTCCTACTTTGCACATGTGTAAATTGCAGCAGAAGTTACATGGCAGTGAAGAATCAGTTCTACAGTGGGTTGAAGGCAGATCCGAGATGCATAATGGGGCTGACAGTGCTGAAAGAAGAACAAGTGTGGTATGCCATGCACAGGGGCCCTGCTGGGATGATGGCTTAAACTCTCTCAGGCCTGGTCTACACTAAAAAGTTAGGTCAAGCCAGCTACGTCACACCCCGAGCAATGTAGTTAAGTCAACCTAACCTTTGGGGTATACAATGCTACTTTGAAGGAAAAATTCTTCTGCTGACCTAGCTATCACCTCTTGGGAAGGTGGATTACCTATATCAATGGGAGAACCTTTGGCATAGGTAGTGTCTATACCAGAGGTCTCAAACTCAAATGACCACTCCAGGGTGGCAGCACCTCACTGAAGAGAGAGGCTCAGGACTAGGGCAGAAGGGCAGGGAAAGGGCAGCCTGCCCTGGCCCTAGTGAAGAGGGACACTAGGACCTGCCGGAAGCCGGCAGCCTGCAGAGTGGAGCTGATTCAACGTGTGCTGCAGGTTCCAGGCTCCGAGGCAGTGAGGAGGCAGCAAGTGGGTGCCGGGAGACACTCCGGGGTGGCGAGGGGGGGTGGCAGGTGCCCCAAACATTGGGGAGCAGCGCACGGGGAGCTTAACAGGCACAGAAAATAACTGGGGGGGGGGTGAGGGGAGTTTGGTGGCGACAGGAAGTAACGGGGGGGGGCGCGTGGGGAGCTCCACGGGCTGCAGGGAAGAGCTCCGCGGGCCGCGTGTTTGAGACCCCTGGTCTATACTGAAGCACTGCAGTGGTGCAGCTGCGCCACTGTACTTTTTAAGGGTAGACAAGCCCTTAGAGGCAGTTTCAAATATAAGTACCTTAAAATAAGTTAACTTGCACTTTGAATACAACCACTAGATGTAAGCACCACTATCTCCAGATTACTACAGTATTAATCATGCAAGTGCAATAATTGAATAATTGCACAGGGATTAAAAAACTATTTGAACCTCAAATATAAAGCTGCAGTGATTCTGTACTATATGCCAGACTGACTTTTATTACAGTTTCTATAAGCAAAATTGGCTAATGACAATAACCTTAAATAAAAAGGGAATATTTCTAAGCATTTAAATATTTTTCTTTTTATTAGGCATTTTTATACCAAGCTAAGACATCAAGTTTTGAACAGATGGTGCTCTAGCTAAATGATTAATGATGTTTCATCCTCAAGAGATGTACTATGGATCATTCAGGTCACTCTAGTTTAGGTTGTGTAAGCACTTGAATTATAAGGCACAAATTCAGGGATCTATAACTCAGCTGGAAAAATTCACTCCAGATTGAAATTAGGTATTTAAAGTCTCAAGTTCAAGAACTATTTCTGAAGACTTAAGAACTAGGTCTATTATTAATTTATTTTTACATCAGTGAGAAAAAAAAAGAGAGAAGTTTATCAGTTTTAGATTCTTTGTGCATTGGTTTAAATTAAAAAACAACTTCACTTGAATAAATGAAATTTGAGAAAATAATCTAAAGCAATTACAATTTTTTAAAGACTTGAATAGCCAATGCATTCTGCTTTGAGTGGAGTCTACTATATATGCGCAGGAACTGAATTTCAAAGGATTTTATATGCCTTAATATGCATTTACAAGACAGTAAAAGCTTGTAAAAATCTTGTAATTATTTAGTAGCATGAACTTTAAGCACCATCAGTATTTATAAAATAGATATTCTAATCAAAGATATCTGATTCGTTTACTCAAGTCAACACCAAATCACTGTTCCAATCCAGCATATATAGCGACCCAATCATTGAAGAGTTGCTTTGTGATGGCCTGGGGGTTGGTGGTTTCAGCCCTGTTCAGAGTTCATTCATGTTCACATCACAAAACCTCAATCACAGCTGGTAAGTTCAGCGCAAATGTCAAGACAGAGACATGATGGAGATGTAACTACTCTCTCACCACAAGGGATGATCCTTCCAGATCAGAGATTAAGCACATTGGCAGGGTGGGAATCCTGTACTACTCCTGCAAGGACTGTACTTGTTCTGTGCTTCAGAAAAAGGTCAGACTGGTGCCTTACATACTGAATTCACAGTTCATATTAAAATTCTATAATATAATACACTGACTCATTCTATCATTTTCATAATATTCTCAATAGGTTAGGAGATCAAACTGGTAATCTCATTTAACTAGAAATATGGCAATTTAGCTATAATCTCATGAATACCAGCAGAGGAAAGTGAAGAAAATAAATAAAAAGTCATCCAAGTTAAAGTTAATACAGTAACAATGTATGCAGCTGCTAACAGAGAAGAAATTTTAAAAATTCAGGAAAAAGAAATAAAAATTCAGAACAGTGTAGCCTACACACCTATGCTTTGTGAATGATTGACAAAAGACAAATACGTTAAGCGAGACTTCATTACTGCAGCAGGCACAATAATGGGTTTTCTGGAAGCAGGATCTCCTAAACAAAGTGGAGGAAGGAAAGCAGCTAAGAAGAGAGATGCATTGTAACCTTTAAAAGGAATAAGCAACATTGCACTCCTTTGCACCTTTCCTGTAATGGGCTCTGTGCAAGAGCAGGGGTCCACGCACATGGAGCTTATTGCAGAAAGAGAGCCCTAGTGCATCATGCTTAAAGGCGAAATTGAGAAGTAACAGTGACACATACGAAACTTTAATGAAATTTTAAAGCCTGAAAATATACTATGTGCTGCTCTTTGTCCTCAGTTCAGTATGTTCTGGTCCCTTTGATGCTCTCAAAATTCCTGTAATTTTTGTGCCATCTGATTCTCAAATGTTACGTTCTGTGAAATAGCATCTGAAAATGAAGAGATGGCAAGAGCTGTTTGGTGAGAATACCGTGATGAGAGCTCAGGAAGACAGGAGCAATGCAAAAATCTATGTTATTTCAGACTTTCACAATTAATTGAAGTATTTCTAAAGAGAAAGTCGTCATCATCATTACTAACAGCAGACACCCAGGGCTGACTGTTAAGCATGATGAGCATGCACAACCATTGAGATTCACTGAAGGGACAAACACTGTCAAATCTGGGAATCAGAGTAGCAGCCGTGTTAGTCTGTATCCGCAAAAAGAACAGGAGTACTTGTGGCACCTTAGAGACTAACAAATTTATTAGAGCATAAGCTTTCGTGGGCTACAACCCACTTCTTCGG
>NW_020664446.1:15301356-15317408 GCF_002925995.2 Terrapene triunguis
CATATAGAGTGCATCCGAAGAAGTGGGTTGTAGCCCACGAAAGCTTATGCTCTAATAAATTTGTTAGTCTCTAAGGTGCCACAAGTACTCCTGTTCTTTTTGCAAATCTGGGAATGGTTCTCAAAACAAGAAAGATAAACAAAACAGATGGAGATTATTAAATAAAAACTTTTTTTTTTAAATGCACCTTTTAGGTGTGTTTGAAGTAGCAAAAGAATATTTAAAAACACAATAAATTGTCACTATAGATGACAGGATAGAAGGAATGCAGGTTTTATTTGTATTTGTTCTTACGATATATATTAAAATAGATTTTAATTTTTATAAGAATTTTGTAAGTATTTCTTTGAATGCAATTAATGTAAAGATGTTAATATTACAGTATTAATGTAATGCACAAAAGAGGTGACCAAGTTAGTATGGGAATAACACCTATATTTTAAGCACTATACATTTTCTTTTGGAATCAACACAAATAGTGGGTAAATTTCCACCCCTCCATATGCTATTGTGACCTTTCCACATCAACAGTCTTTGACCAAATTGATAGTATTTTTCTTCCAAAACTGTGTGGATGGCCAACAGATTGGTATATCTAAATGCATGTACAAAGAATCCTATTGAGATCTGAATACTCCCTCCTTCTCCACTTCTATATTTCCCTTCCTCTTTCCTTGAAATACACTATAGAAGAATTTTATAAGAAACCAGAAATCAAGAAAGTAACCAAATTTTCTCTTATTTTTTCTGAGTGGTTTGATCAGAACTCATATGTGAGGAGAGAAAGCTCTTCTTATTTTACTATATATGTATTTAACTCAATCTAAGTCTGCTCAGCTTCTGGAACATCTAGTTCACAGAAGGTTTATTCAGTTGTTCAACTGACTTTTCTCTAAAATAGACAATGATTATAGATACATGCCACTTAGTAATAATTCCTCTCATGCCTCCTTAGTATGTCATTTTCCTTTTGGGGTGCTACATCCATTTGATAGTCTGTAAAGAAATTTCAATCTCAACTAGCTCCTGAACTGTTTAAGTGTAGAATTACCATTATAATGACTACTGTGTCATGGAAATATAACCTAAAGAGTTATTTTTAAACGATTCTTAGAAAGCTCACAGACATCTATCAATTCACTTTCCTAAATCTGCCATTTGATCATACTAGTAACAACCTGTCAGCTTTAACTATTGGACTATTTGTTACCCTGTGTCCAGTACCCAGAAGCTCATTAATTACCTAAACTCTTTCTGTAGGTCTTGTTAATTACCCGTCTCCTGTCTCAGAGGACCTTGTTAATAACTTGTACAATCTCTCTAAAGAGGTCCTAACAACACATTAGAATTAAAGATGCTTTTCTTTTAGCACCTGTCAAGTGGTGTAAATTGAGAAATTTTCACATCAGTTTATTATCCCACTGTAGTGTATTTTTTTTAAACAAACAATTTTAGAGAAATGATGCACAAAGGTTTGGTCATTTTATGAAGGATTTTTATTTTTAAAAACAAATATCTATTTATTTAGGTGTGTTTAGTATAAAGACAACATGGCTGGTGTCCACAGATTAACCTCCTGAGAGCTCTATCAATTAATGGGAGCAATTACAATAATGAATGCAATATAATATATAGGGCAAAAGTTTCAAAGCAGTGGATTAGGAGTTATGAAGACAAATCCCATTACTGCTAAAGGGTGACAAAGAATACTAGCATATATTGTATGCTTAGTGACTTTTCATTGGCTGCATGGTGTAAATGCCTTGGAACTAATGGATTTATAAACATTTACAAAAAGTGCGTTTTCTTTTACTGTAAGGCCATAACAGATTTCAAACATCAAGAAGTTAGCACAAAAGTCTCTAATGCACATTTACATCAGACAATAAAAGAGGAAGAAAATAACCCTTACCATTTACATAATTCTTTACATCTTCAAAGCCCTTAATCAATTCTAATATCATCCTCACAAAATTTTTAAGGGGTACAGAAGCATCATCCCTATTTTACAAATAAGGAAACTGAAGCAGAAAGATTAAATGACTTGCTCAAGGGTACAGAAGGAGCTCTTGCCTGAGCTGAGATTATCAGAAATTACGAGTTCCTATATCTCCATATTTCCAACATCTCTTACTCTTGCTGATTTTATTGTAATTCTCTAACAGAAGGTTAACCCTTATTAAGCTTACCAGAACAATGAAAATGAAATCCTGCTTTCCCAAGGGTTACTGCATCCATTTAACTGTTGGGAACACATAGGTGCTGTAAGCAAACTACTAACATCTCTCCCCACTTCTGAAGTAGCAAACACAATTACTTTTTATTTTTATAATGTATTGTTTTATAATAGCAAGGATGATCAATAAGGTGGGCAATTAATGGATTGGCTAGTTGATGAACAAAAGCCTCCTTCCAGGAACTCATCTAGCCAACAATTAACTATACTACCAGGAAATGCCATTCCTCAAATTATTATTGTTTAATCAAAAATGCCAAACTAAATTAATTAGGATTAACTTGGGGTCTGATATAAAGCTCACTGAAGTCAATAGAAAGACTCACATTAACTTCAAGAGACATGGTAGGCCCACCAAGAGTTCATATGTGTGTGTGTGGAAGTTAGCCACCTAATTACCTTTGAGTATGTGTGCTCCAGGTATCTTTGATAATAATCAGACAAAAATTAAAAAAAAATTGCCAGTCTTTTTCAGATTCACTTGATCCAGACAAAAAACCTGCATCATCCCAATCTCCAGTCAGCTATGATCAATACCAAAACCAAAGCCACCACCTCAAACCTTAAGTCCCAGATTCAAAAAGCGATACACTTCCTTCAACATTAAAAGCTTAATGGTCAGCCATCCTGATGCCTGAAAGATAGACCCTGTCCTACCAACCTACATTCACAATAGTTTTACATTTTTCATATGATCTCCATTTAGACTCTATAAATGACAAAGAATTTACATTTCAGCCTTGAGGTTCTATCAGATAATCTTCAGATACATGCTGCATGAGGCCAGGTATATGGTTTCTTTGTAATTTAAGCAAGACAAGTGCATTTGTCTATCATTTACATTACCTTGCCTTTTAAACCTCTAGTTGGGAAATGTACCCAGAGATTTCTGAGTGTACTAAGATGGGAAGAACTGGAGGAAGACTTCAGACTATAAACTGTTATTATGTAGTATCAAAACTATGCTAGGTACTTTTCTGAGGAGTAAGGAAACAAGGTCCCTTCCATAAAGAGGTTAAAAGATGGAGAATGAGGAAAATAGAAATTAAGCAAAAAGCAGCTCAAAAATCTAAATTCTCAGTATGTACATTTTATCCGAATATTGAACATGCATATATAAAAGCTGACTTTTTCAGCCTAACTTATGCTGTATCCATAAATGTATACATTTAGACATTTCCTGCCATATCACTAACACCACATGTACACTAAACATTCTATTTTACTTACTTTCCAGTTAAAATTTGTAAAAGTAAAGTTAAATTGTGAAGTTATTACATATATAAGTTCCATAAGTAAAAGTTTCTAATTCAAAGGAAAATACTATTTGCACAAAATATATGTCAACACAGGAAGAACAAAGATTTTGATATGACTATAATATTGGAATGTGTAAAAAGTAAAATTTTTCATTTAAATCTATTACATGATGGATATTTTCTTATAATATTTATCATATAGTAAAGATGACTAACTTTTATACTTTTGGCTCTGTGGAAATAATTGAATGAAATCTGTATTATAAATGCAGAAACCCAAGAGGCTTTGCAGTGTCTTACTAAAAGTTTATGTACACATACAATCAAGACTATTTTTCTCAAAATGACTCCCATTTTAAAAAGATGCAGAATGAGTGGCTAAGAATCCCTATTAAATGGGCACTGTGATGTGTAATGTGACCATAAAATAGGGGAAGCAGGAGTTATTCTAGATCCAGGTTGCAATTGCCATTACAAGATTAACATTTATCAATACTTGCACTCTGTATCTGAAATATTACAATACTTATATGTATTTCCTTTGCTAACTGTCTTATCTTAGATACAGAGGTGTTGTAATAATTAGCGACTTCTAAAAAGTGATCACTATTTAGATTCAGTAGTAAACAAGCTCCATCTAAAGCCAAGACTTTAAAGACAAACCCATGCTGAAGCATGAATAATGTCTTCAGAAACTCAAAACCAAACAGCACTCACACCTCATGTTAGCAATATACAATGTAACTTCAAAAAGATCCTTAGAAGTATACCACTGGAAAGAAAATGATCAAACTATATAAGAAATTCATCCTTTTTACTTACAAATGGATGAACAGTGGTATAAACGTATATAATAAAGCACAAAGATTATATACTTGAACACAACACATTTTCATTTATATAACATGCTCAAGATATCAGGTCCAAATAAAGTAAAACCTACCTAGATGTCGGCAAGATGCTTGTGGGCTTGAAGTTTACAACAAACGGATTACGTGAATCATAAGGAGAGTTTTGATTATGACTTTCACCAAATGCACTAGGTGATTTCAAGTCAGTGGAACTGTCAGATCCCCCATTGCTAAGTTTATCCAATTTCTTGTTATCTTTTTTTCCAGTCACTCTTTCAAAAAGGCTAACTTTCTCCTTTTTCTCTTTTTTAATTTCTTTTTTTATTTCAACAGGCTTGGAAAAGAGACTTATGTTTTGGTCCCATGATGCAGGGCTTTCTTCAAATGGATTTTTCTGTCTTGGCAGCGTTGCAAACTTTTGGGGCAATGAAGCACTCACATTTGTAAAGGGGTCATTTTGTGCTTCAGATGCTGATTCACTTTCATCAGCTGTGTTGTCAAGCTGGTTCATTTTAGAAGTATCAGCACTTAATGTCCTCCTATGTGGCGATTTTAGACTTCCTGCAAACAATTTTGTTGTTAGTATATAAGCAGTGAGACATTACCTCACACTTTATGACCAGAGGAGAGCTCATGTTATTAAATTCAGGTTTAGAAGTTTTGCAATTGGTTCTAATTTCAAGAGACAATTTTTACTGAGTTTTTTTTTTTTTTTAAAAAGCAAAGCGGTTATGGTCCCCAGTATGTGATTAAGGAATTTTTAAGGAATCCATATGCTCTTCAATAAGCACTTATTTTCTATCTCGGTGGTTTTTACGCTGCAGTCCGCGAGGGTACTCCGGGGGGTCCGCGAATCATGTCCGAGGCCACTGGCCCCGCTAATCAGCAGCATGCAAGAGGCACTGGGAGGGAGGAGGAGTGGGGACGGGGGGCACTCGAGGGAGGGAAAAGGAGGGGCAAAGGCAGGGAAGAGGTGGGACAGGGGCGGGATCTGGGGCTGAGCAGGGGTTGAGCACCCTCGAGGAAAATTAGAAGCCGGCTTGGGGGTCTGAGAAAATTTTTAAATCAAAATGGGGATCCTCGGGTTGTTAAAGTTTGAGAACCGCTGATATGAAAATTAGGTTGTACACACAAGGTGGTTGTGACTAGTTTGAAGTTGTAGAACAATACATTTTTGTCATTTTCTAAAAGAAATTTTGCACAACTAAAAGCATTTTTAATTCTTCATCTACATTAGAGTTACTTTGGTGTAGGGCCGGCTCCAGCATTTCTGCCGCTCCAAGCTCAAAACAAAAAAAAAAAAGCCTCGATTGGCGGTGGCAGTTCAGCGGCAGGTCCTTCGCTCCTAGAGGGAGTGAGGGACTTGCTGCCCCCGAATTGCCGCAGGTGCCGCCCCTCTCCCTTGGCCGCCCCAAGCACCTGCTTGTTAAGCTGGTGCCTGGAGCCGGCCCTGCTTTGGTGACAGTTTCTGGACAATAAAAAACATGATCAGATTTATTTTTTTCTTAAACATTTCTGACCAGTTAAACCCTTTTTTGTATTGGATTGCTACATAAAATGTAATGTTATTACTGTATGCTTTAAACTTAGGAAAAAATGTCACAGAAACTGGTTATTCCCTGTTTCTTGCCAACAACATTTAAACAGGAAATAGGCATTACCTACTGATCTAAACAAAAAGGCAAGACTTCTATGAATTAAGCTACTATACAGAGAAAAAATTCTAAACTTCTTTGTCTGGAATTTACAGCATGCACTAAACGCAACAGATTCTTAAATGTTTTCACACTGATAGCAATGAGACTACAATCATAATGGCTAAGATGAAGAAAAACATGTTTTACTTACCACTTTCATCAACAGAAGTAAAAGATTCTAACTGACTTCTGAAAAGGTGTGTATGGCCAATTGTGCTGGATTTAATTTTTTCTGAAGACACATGTGATCCAGTTAAATCAGACATTGAATGAGCTGAAGATAATCGCTGAGGTCCCAAAAGGAAAGGTTTTTTTGGTTTTGATTTTATTTGTATTTCATTACTGGACATGTCCATGTTCGCATCAGGTATGTGAGTACTCAAGATGATTGCAGAGGATGTATCCGAAAGCGTCCCATCATTCTTTCGACCCTTCATTTTGTCTTTCAGTTTAGCAAAGGGGGATTTTGTTTTGTCCTTCATTGACAAATCAAACATGCTTGCTGTCATATTATTCCTCATAAACTGAATATTGACCTTTATTTCTCCTCTGTCTTTAGTTCTTTTCCCTTGTTTGGACTCTAGGCTAAACCATCTTAAAAGAGAAAGGGAGAGAGAGAGAGAAAGCAAGTTGAGATATGTTTCATTATGAAGACTAGTCATAAAGCTGCATGCTATTTACAAGTTAAAATAATCTTGATATTGTAAACTGAACACCAGTGCTATGAAGATTTTTATTCATGGAATGCTTGGTTAAGATTTTCTGTGTAATAAATTGATCAAATTTATATTTTTCCAATATAAATTTTTGAAAAGGAAGCTCTAAAAAAATTACTTTGGCACTTGGAATGTGAGACTAGTGAAAAGTCAGGCTTGGTGCAAGTGTACGAAACCCCACTGAAGTCATCTGCTTAACAAGGCTGAATTTGGCATCTAGCATTAAACAGCCAAATATTTTTTATTTTGCCATTTAAAAGGACATTGTCAACGTTTCAAAAATAGCCTTTATTTGTAAATAACGTACTACATAAATGTGTATTGTTAGCCAAGCGTTTCACCCAAAATTCATTTTGGTTTTGGTTTTGCTTAAGTTTATATGCCAGTAAATATTTTTTTCCTCCCCTGCTGAGGTTTACGTGAGTGGCACTAGCAGAGAAGTGCTCACAGACTGTTTTTGGGACCTTTGGGTAATTCAGGGCCAAACATCCCATCAGTTATGCAAGTTCATCTCCAAATGCCTTTAACGGTAGTTGCAAGAGCACAAATAGCAGAGTAATCAGGCCCCACTTAGGTATGCCCCCACAATGAAGGGCTTGCTCCTCCTCTTTGCTGGTCACCGTAGCACTAACATCAGCATACTCTACCCCTTCCTGTTTGGCTTTGGAACCATATTGACTCCCCACTCCTATATGGAGGAGCAGAAGAGTGAGATCCCCATCATTTCCCCTTTCCCCTAAAACCAGCCCAGTGATGCTCCCTGGTCAAAGGGATTAAGGGCCCACCGGACCCCAAGCATGCTCTATTCCTACTCCGTTTGGTCCCTAATCCCAAGGAGACATCTGTGGAGCGAAGACTCCCTCTACTTTCTATACCTACTCCACCTGCGCACAGGACTCAGTGATGGTCATTATCTCCTCCCACGTTTCCTCCACCATTACTTCCCATGTTCTGAGCAGGATTTTGGGGGGCCTCCAAGACACACACAGAGTCCCCAATCCTGAAAGAGCGGGGATAGGCACAGGCTGAAAACATTCCTACATCTCTTCTTCCATTTCTCCTTGCCCTAAGAGGGTTTGAGGTTTCCTCCAGCTCCCGCTGCTCATACAGCCATGTGAAAGGTATCAAGGGAGTGTGGGAAATTTTCATTCTCTAGCACCAGAGAAGAGAGTGAGGATTGAATGAGGGAAATAGGCTGTCTCCATAGCTCACTGAAAGGGTCCAAGGAAGCGGACACCCAGACATCCACTCAGCTGTTCATTTACTTGGCTCTGGTAGGTGATGTTACACCTTGGTTCCTGCAAGACCAATACAATTTATATATATAAATAAATATATATAAATTAAAAAAAAAAAGAGGGCTTGTCTACACTGGCAATGTTAAAGCGCTGCCACGGCACCACTTTAACGTGGCTTGTGTAGTGGCGGCACAGCACTGGAAAAAGCTCTCCCAGCATTCTAAAAAACCCACCTCCACGAGGGGCGTGGCTCCCAGCACTGGTGCACTGTCTATACTGGCACGTTACAGCGCTGAAACTTGCAGCACTCAGGGGTGTGTTTTTTGCACACCGCTGAGTGAGAAAGTTGCAGCGCTGTAAAGTGCCAGTGTAGACAAGCCCTGAGTTAGTCAGCAGCAACATCCGGCTAAACTGTGACATGTCAGCAGCTCCACAGCTCATGAACTGTCTAGAAAAAACACATGCATACGTATTCCCACAGCAGTAGATTAGCATGATGTAACGAAGTTAAAACAGGAGGGTAGGAAGTGACACTTGCTATCAACACAGATAAGAAACTGATTATGCACATAGTACTATCAAATACTCTAAGTAAATAGACTGAAAAGGAAGAGAAAAATAGTTCAATCCTCTTTCAGGTTTTTTGTTTGTTTTCTTTAAACAAGTGATGGCTTAAGTAAATAAAAAGGTTTCAGATCCAGAAATATGAATTTTGAGTTGAGAATGTCCTTCAAAAGGTCCTGCCAAGGAAAAAATGAAAGGGAGAAGGTTTTTTTTTTTTTTGCTTCTTCGTGATGTATAAAGAAGGTCCAAAAGTTTTATACCTTACTAGTATAAAGTCGTCTTCCCTATTTTTACTAAGTATACATTTAAAGGCCCAGATAAGAGGATTGAGAATTTTTTCATCCCTTCAATAAAGGGGTAGGGGAATTACATCTCTAATAAAGATATTCTTCCTTTTAATTGTTAGGCATTTAATTTGCATAAACGTTAAACAAAAAGCAAACAAGTGTTAACAGTGAAGAAAAATATTTCTTTTTTCAGTTAACCCGACTTCACCCTCTTTAGTATCAGTAATGCCACAAACCTAACTAGTTCATCTGACAATTGAATGGAAAAACAAGGTAGACAAAACCTAAATTCTAATGTAAACAGAAAATACATACACACACATATATCTGTCCTTTGTACATCATAAAGTAGCAAAAGAAGTGAAAAAAAACCAACTCCCCGATGCCCTTTGAAAGGTCACCTTCAAAAGAAAGCTTGCTCAGACTCCGTATGTTCTACTGTCTGTATTTAAACACAAAAACAAAAAAAATCCATGCACATACACAACCCTTATGTTCTATCACTGGACTTAAATTGTACATTATTAATAAAAGCAGATCCAGTTTCTCAGACAAGCAAAAGCTGAAGCAGTGAAAGCTCCCTCTTCTACACCATTTACTGGACAGGCCAAAATTTCATGTGGGATTGTGGGTCTGGTTGTTGTCGGAGCACTCTTAAAAGGGGAGAAGTAAATTATGGCAAGAAAGGCCAGGAAACAAAAAATTATACAAACTTTAAGTCAGTTTTTCCAATTTTAAGAAGTCCAACCTCAGCAGTGATTAAGCATTTATCCCCCCAATAAATCTCAGACAGGAATATTGTATCTTTGACAGTATTCTTGCAAGGATATTCCTGAATTTGCATATGTTTTCATTTAGGGATCAGAACATTACTATAATTTTAAACTGACATCTGATGTTTATTAACTTGTTTTGTAACAATATCAAAACACACATTTAAGGTTTAAAAACAGAAATGTTAGTGTATCTGTGTGTGGATAGTCTTTTACTGTTTAATGTAAGCCAACTACTGAAATCATTATCACAAGTTAACTAATGTGTGTCACTATCGGTATCACCTGTTATTGGCACACATACAGCAAACTATTTTGACATTCATAAAAGCCTGAAGGAGTTTCATTATAGAACGTTTACAACTTGTATGTTGCCTTCGGAGTATACGCAACTTGCATTCAAAGACTTTAAAGAACGTCACACCAAAAAAATAGTTCAGTTGCAAAAATGAAAACAAACAAACAAAAAAGTCCCTTGGAAAATAACAAAAGGACATGTGGTGCTTGATCCTGCACCCACTGAAGTCAACAGCAAGGTTCCCATTGATCCACTGGTGCAGGACTAGGCCAATTGAGCCTGATCCTGAACTATTTACTCATGCAAAGTTCTCATCGACTTCAGTGGAGTTTTGCTAGCATGATAACTATAGGATCAGACCTTTCTTGTTCTTGGTATAAAAACACACATTTGATTTTTATGGCGAATACAAGGTTATTTTGGTAACTTTGGAGACTGTAGCTTACATTTTAGTTATAATGAAATTTCCATATGCTTCAGCTCATAAGAGAATGAGAGAAGTAGACTCATTTCTGATTTTTTATTCAGAGTCAAATATAATTTTTTCTAATACTGATAAGAATAAAACTTAATAATAAATCTTGTGAACAGTTCCTCGTGAACAATCAATTCTGAAACAGTGAATATTTCTTATTAGAATTTGTTTTTAAAATACAAGGTTGTGTGCAGCAAATAGAGAAACAATGTACATAATAGGAAAAGGATTTGGAAAATAAAGTTGTGTTTTCAGATAGCAGCATATTGGGCCTGAATTATTAAATTCCATTATACTATTGCCAATTTTTATATTGTAGTGTATTATAAAAGGTTATAAAACTTGCTATTTTGGTTTTGCTTACAGTACTTTTAACCACAATAAATGTTGCAGCTGACAGGATGCCATGAGCTTTTTCCTTAGAAAGCCTGCATAAACTAGGAAAATAGCCAGTAACATGCATGAACAGGGACTTTTATTTAATAACCAAGTATTGCATCTATTCTTATTTAAACAGACCTCATACCAAGGCTCAACTTCAAGGGAAGTCCTATTGCCTTCTGCTTCAGATTCAAAATTCTTGCCCTCACTTTCAAAGATTCTGAAGATGATGCCTATGCTTATATTCTCTTATTTTATTTCCTTACTCTTCTTCCCTTTCCAACTATGCCTCCCATCAAAACAATTTTTGTTTCCTTTTCTCATACATTTCTGAGAATCCTGATCATGAACTTTCGCTCCTCCACAACAAGTTTTTGGTTATCTTGATTTTGTAGGTGGTATTTATTATTTGTATTGCTCTTCTACACTCCAGCAGCCTTCTCAAAACACAAAGACTAGGAGACAGAAAGGTTCAAGACAAACTAGGAAAAATCTTATTACCTAGCAGCCCAAGATAACCAACAATCCAGTCTGAACAAGCATGGTTATTTACTAACCACTAAAGAATCCTATAATAAGGAACCAACGTCCACTATTCTGGCAATCTTCTTAATAACCCTCTTCACGCTACATAAATAAACACCACAATACCAGGAGCACAGACTCCTTTACCTTGGCAGTAGTAGACTGGAAAGGTGAGGAGGAAAATATACTCTGTTTCTATTATAGTGTATATACTAGTACATAATAATTAAGGCCAAATTTTCACATATACAAAAAGTCAAGTGAGACAGCAATTCAAAATGTTCACTCAATGTAGCAAGAGCCACAAGCCCACTTCTGTTTTCCTGGATTTCTCAAGCTGTTATTTTCTCTCTCCTCATTTTCTTCTGATTCTGTTGGTTTCTCCAACTTACTTTTTTTTATATTTGATACTGCCCACCTCACACACTTTACACCCTGCTTCCAGTAAATCTTTTGTGACCAATACTTAGTCTCTCTTCCAGTCATGGCAGTAGGTCGTTTTACTGTCACTGTGATTCCTCTGTCCTCTCTCTCTCTCTCTCTCTTTTCCACCAACTGTTAAAGGAGAATCGCTTAAAACATTCTGCTCATTATCCGAATAATAATATGAGTGGGGCAAAAATCTATGTATATTCTGTTACAAACCATAAAGTCTGTTACTCACATATAGTCTCATACAACTCCCTGTGAAGACAAAGGAGAGTTTCTATTCACTTCAGTGGGAGATGGATTGGGCCATAGAAACATAGAAGATTAGGGTTGGAAGAGACCTTAGGAGATCATCTCGCCCAACCCCCTCCTCAAAACAGGGCTAACACCAACTAAATCATCCCAGCCAGGGTTTTGTCAAGCCTGACCTTAAAAACATCTAAGGATGGAGATTCCACCACCTCCCTAGGTAACCCATTCCAGTGCTTCACCACCCTCCTAGTGAAATAGTGTTTCCTAATATCCAACCTAGACCTCCCCCACTGCAATTTGAGACCCTGCTGACGAGCATATTCAACCTGTGGCTCAGAATGAAAGCTGGCCTCCACCTCTGTTTCTTGCCACTGCCAAATGTGAGAAGCAATGGAGTGATTTCCCCATTGAGTCCACAACTTTCCAAAGGTTTCAGAGTAGCAGCCGTGTTAGTCTGTATCTGCAAAAAGAACAGGAGTACTTGTGGCACCCATGTTCTCTGTATGTGTATATATATATCTCCTTGCTATATGTTCCATTCTATGCAGCCGATGAAGTGGGCTGTAGCCCACGAAAGCTTATGCTCAAATAAATTTGTTAGTCTCTAGTGTGCCACAAGTACTTCAACTTTCCAAAGTTCTTCCTCTTTTCCCTCTCTGCCAATGAAGTATCAACTGTTTTCAGTTAATTTAAAATTTAGGCAAAGATTTTAAAAATAGGAATATGAAGTCAGTTACCTAAATCAGGATTTAGATTTCTAAATTAGTTGGTTGATTTTCAAAAATACTGAGCACCCCGAGACCATGACCACTATTCCCATGGTTTCAGTGCTTTGATTCCACACAGTGGCCTAGTGATTAAAAAGAAAAAAGGGCTCAGCTAGACCACTTACCAAAGAGGAAAAAGGATAGTGCCCTACACCAGTAGTTGCCTCTAAAATTACTTATAAACACCATCAAAATCCAGAACAAATGACAGAGCACATGAATGTTTAACAAATCTTTTAACCACTAGGCCACCTGCCTTTCAAGATAAATTGCTCCTGGTGGTAATCCTCACTGTCTTGTAATACTGGAGAGGTAAAAAGTGGGTTTTCTTCAGTGAACACAATGAAAGCAAACCCATGCACACACACATACCCACCCGTCCCAGAGCAAAACCCATTTTTGGACTTAATGCAGATACGAGTGACTAGCCCAAGTGTTTCCAGTCCATCAGTCCCTTGCTTATAAGGGAACCATTTACAAATCACAAAAAGAACAGGAGTACTTGTGGCACCTGTTTTTTTTGCGGATACAGACAATACGGCTGCTACTCTGAAACTTTACAAATCACAGTGTTTCCAAATCTTGTGCATGAGGATAAAGCTACATGGGCATTATCCATCAGGTATTAGAATTTTTGCTTATATCTGAAATAAATGTTTACTGTCTCAATTCTAACTTCATCTTAGACAGGTGCTGGAAGGAACATTTTAAATTATATTAAAGTGAAGGCGAAACTAAAACATAACACCCAATGAGTCAGACATGCTAAAATCAAGGGAGTAAAAATAACACTCCCTATGATAATACTCCAAGAGAGAACAAGCAGAATAGAAACAATGTCTTAGATAATTACAGCTGCAACAGTATTTCATTTTAATTTACTTGAGAGAACGAGACCATAGCCTGAAAATTGGGAAAACCACATTTCCTTGCAAGAAAATCAAATTTGAAATCTTCGGTGCTCATGGGGAAAATGATCATCAAGGATTTAAAGTATTCCAAGGACTGAATCAGCATTGGGAATAACTAATTTTTCCATTTAGATTAGTCCCTTCAAGATTAGGGTTTAGGTACACTGAACATTTCTTCACACAACCTGACTAGTGTGATAATCCAGAACTATCTGATCTGTGGGTAGAAAGAGGACTTCAGTGTCCACAGGTGTAAATTCAACATTTTTCACTAGCACTAAATTTAACTAGAAAAAATGTATAAGGCTGTTTTCCTGGTAAGATGATCAGACACTGTACCAACAATATCGATTGCATCAAATCAAAAGTTGATAAATGGTAAAATTAAGGAAGGAAACAGAGTATAGATTGTACTGGATAGGAAGGGAAATGATGGGGGGAATTGATTCATTATTTATTAAAATAAGATCTAAGATATCATTGAGAAAGATGTAAACCAGGACTGGAAAGCAAGCATTATTTTCTGGAAACTAATTTAAGATGTGATACAGAGTTTAAAAAAAGTATACAACAGCAATATCATGTCATCACAAAATGAATGGAAGTAGGTGTACGAGGATCTCTTACTATGGGCTTGTCTATACACCAACTGGAATTGAAATAACTAAATTGGTTTTAACTCACACCATTACTTATTTCAGCGAAGACTATGCACGGACACTCTTATTCTGGAACCAAAGTAACTAAAGGTATGAATTTAAATAAAGTTAGTTATTTCAGATTCAATTTGTGTATAGACAAACCTCTAATGTGTTACTGAAATTGAAGGCTGAATGAAGTTCAATCCAGATGAGTGTGTGACAAGTGATGAATCAAAGGTTAGACAACCTATAGATATGGCCGGAATTACATCTGCTTTCCTCATTCAGAGTGCATGCTCCCATTTGTTACTGAAGTTTTCATTCAGGGGGTATTATTGGATCTTCAGTTACTGTGAAATGATCACACAGCAATCTGGGAAAGCAGCTTTTCATCTTTATCTGACCAGAATATTATGACTATTTCTTTCAGAGGCGGACCTTGCTACCACCAACTATGCTTTGTAACCTAAATATTGATAAACTACGTGTTACAACTAAAATCAACTTGAACACCGAGGCTAGCACAGAATCCTTGACTTATTACTTGTCATTGAGTCATTTTATAAAAATATAGAAAAAGCACCAATCCTCAAAAAGCTCTGGGTTCCTTGCTATCATAGTATATTAAGCTGGTGACACCAGTGCACTGTGATCTGCACTGGTAGTCCGTTTCTGGATGGAATGTAAGATGTTGTTTTGAAAGATACCTAATTCAAGAGATTCCTCCCTCCCATGGCATACTTCCACAGCTACAGTCAGAGGTGCTCAAGGTGCAGCCCCCTCAGTGAAAAAGAGAGGACAATGTCAGCAAGACAGTAACCACAACTAGCCATATCTTTGGGAGAATCATTGGTTTAAAATAGCCTGAATCTGTCAATAAGGCATTCAGGGCATGCAGCAAAATCTTTTAAACAGGCTTTTGAGGATACACCAGCACATGGGCACAATAAAGGACACATGTTTGTGATGAGGGGATGTATTGATTGGATTGATTTAAGCTTTGGTTATTTTCGGGGGGAAAGGAGGTTGTGATGAGCAGAACATGCTGGCGACTATCTTACATTACTATTTTAATTGATGGCAAAGGTCTCGGGAGCCTAGGATAGGGTCCTTTTTGTGTATTAAATAAATAGCCAAGAGAAAAACCACATATTTTTCACTTTTGTCAACAGTACCTACAAAGAATTTTTTGAGGTTAGGTCACAAAATGGAGATTAAAAAAATCCTCTGCAACAAATTTCAACATGTAAGAAAAAGCGTAACGAAGAAAAGCTCAAGTTGAAACACTTCAGATGTGTGTTGCATCTCAAAGCATAGCTGGATGTGTAATAGATCACTTCACTAGGAAAAGTAATAAAGTAAATGATAATAAATGGTTAGAAGACAACAAGAATGAAGAGGATGCAAATGAGATGAGTGGCACCAGAAGTAAAAGTTAATGGAAAACCATTCTTGTATAGCACTATGAATTTACAGCACATGACAATAAGAGTTAAACACAGAAATTTAAACAACTACTATAAAAATGTTGTAGCAAATTATTTAAGAGAGTCAGTTATTGGAGATTATTGTTTTCATGCTGGTTCGGGAATTTATATCGTCTTTTATTTTACCATGTTATGCTTGTCAGGAGGTCAGAAGCCTCTGGGCAGACGTGACCAATAGGTAAGTAGATGTATGTACAAATATGTACACATGCTTTAATACACACACACACACACACACACACACACACACACACACACACACACA
>NW_020664446.1:15317418-15405307 GCF_002925995.2 Terrapene triunguis
ACACACACACACACACACACACACACACACACACACACACACACACAGAGACAGAGATATTTAATACAGACTGCAGTGGCAACAGGGATGTATTTACTTTGCAGTAACAGACAAAAAAGCTGCAATTAAAAACTTGGTTTATAGAATGGAAATATAGGCATAATTAGAGCCCTGCACAGATACAAAAATGTGGATCCGCATCTGCCAGGATCAACCCATGATCTGACCCGTGATCCACTAGCCGTCTATTACCTGTATCTGCACCCGCCTCCGTAAGCTGTCTCAAGGGCTAGCAATAGGGGGTGGGGGAAAGGGAGCGGGGGGGGGGGGGCTTCGAGGAAAAGGGAGGGGGGGGGGGGGGGGACGGGGGGAAAGGGGGGGCGGGGGGGGGGCTCGGGGGGATAGGGGGCAGTGGGGGGTGGGGGCTGGGAGGATGGGGCGTCACATCATGTGCTGGTCCCGGCCGCTCCAATCCCCATGGTCGGGGGCAGGTTCTGCTGCCCAGGAGAAGGCGGGCCAGGCCCAGGAGCGCGGCCAGTGCTGCTGGGCCGGACCATAGTGGGGACGCTGGTGCTCCCAAGAGACCTGAGCTGCTAGACAGGAAGCGGTGTGCAAATTGGGTGCTGGACAGCCCCAGCTCCAACCTGCTGCCCAGCCCCAGCTACTGGCCCCGAGCGTGCCACGCCACCCCCTGGACTGCCCGAGCTGGACGCTGCAGGCCAGGCACTGCTGGTGACTAGAGCCCTGCGCGGTTGTATCTGCATCCGATCCACTATCCGCAAAAATGGTCTGCGGATATGAAGCAGATATCCACGGATTTGCAGGGCTCTAGGCATAATTACCATACTTGCTAAAACAGCTTCTTTTATGAGGATATAACACAGAAATCTTAAAGAGACCTTTAAAGGCCTATTCTAGAGATATCCATATTTCCCAAGATTTTGGAACACTAAAAAAACCAGCATATTCATTCAAAATTATCATGTGAAATGAGTCTGATGATTCAGTGTAGTTCCAAATGGACAGAAAAGCAAATTACAAGACCACCACAGCATAACTGGCACTTTCTCACCAAGACAAAGAAAGAATTGGAACTGGGGTGTTACATGGTCATTGGCTGAGGTGTCAAGGAGAAGTTTGGAAAGTGACTGCCTGAGTCACAACTGGATTTAGCCATTCCAACAACTTTCATTTTTATGAATGTGAAAAATCATCAACTGCAAAAAGAAAGAGTAAAGATGTTGTATAATGGCATGTAAAGATTGTTTTTACCATCAAGTTATAATAAACATTTTGTTATATTTTCTTAAGTCTTGTGCCAGAAAAAAAATAATCATTAGAATACAAGATGTGTAAGTCCTCTCACCATGCCTCTGCTTGAAAACTTTATTGCTCAGAATATTTTTTAAAATCACATTTTTTCTAAGGTATAAGTAGCAAATAAAAAATCTAAATGAAAAAGACTATTTTTTCCTGTCGTGTGTTCTTGAAGCTGCAATGAACTTGTAAATATACTTACAAACAAAACTGTATGTCATACACCCTGCAGTGGTCCTATGAATTCAAAATCAGCTAGTCGCCTTCACTTCTCATACCTATTTCTATAAAGCACTGGGGAATTGCTGACAAGGTTCAGCATTGTGCAGAATATTAAATATCTTTTTTGTAATACTCTAGTGACTCTTGAGTCTGTCTCTTACAACGCCATATGCACAGCTGCGTTGGAAAGAGGAAGCTATTAAATATATTAAAAAGGTAGAAATATTACCAGTGAAGACACAATCAAATAACTGGATCTCATTTATCCCCAAACAAAGCAAGAAATGTTAACACTACATCAACATAAAAAAATCACTCTCGATGTAATAATGCCACAAGCCTGTTCAATATACCTGAAAGCAGAATCAGAGTTTAATAAACTCAATTAGTGCTTTTGAAACAATCAAAATAGCATTGAGGCATCAGAATTCTTTGCAGTCAAGAACAACGGGCCTGACCCTGAGATGTGTTAAGCATCCTCAACTTTCACTGGCTCAACCAGTTAATGCTCATACCTGAGAACACTATTTATTCTAACTGCCAATTTGAGGTTAATAGACTGTTATACCCCCAAAAAAGTCTTTAATAATAATAAAAAAGCCAGAATTAAAAAGAATGCTCAAGATTATTTCACTTTGTTAGAGAGCCTGCATTGGTGTACATATACCTGAAGGTTTGTTCTCCTCTCAACACACATGCCTGGATCTCCAGTTAACAGTAATAGGAAATAATGCTGACATGTATGCATGCAGATACTTATAGGTTTCAGAGTAGCAGCCGTGTTAGTCTGTATCCGCAAAAAGAACAGGAGTACTTGTGGCACCTTAGAGACTAACAAATTTATTAGAGCATAAGCTTTCGTGGGCTACAACCCACAACTTCGGATGCATATGGGTTGTAGCCCACGAAAGCTTATGCTCTAATAAATTTGTTAGTCTCTAAGGTGCCACAGGTACTCCTGTTCTTTTTGCAGATACTTATGTAGACACAGTAAAATTTGCAAAACCAGCTGACTGCATTAGGAGCCTAACCCCAATTTTCAAAAGTCTTAGGGCCAGATGGTTCAAGGTATGCAGGCACCTAAAAATGAAGAAACGTGCCTGGTAGGCACTTTTGACCATCTCAGCAGGTGCGAGTCTGCATCTTTAGCCATGTAAATATTTTTAAAAATCTGACCCTAAGTCACTTTTGAAAATAGTTTATCGTTGCTTTTGAAAATTTACCCTTAGGCCCCAATCCTGAAAAGTGTAGTTTGCAGGGCACAGCTTCAGTTTTGTGGAGCCCCACTGGCTTCAAAAGGGCTCTGCAACAGTGCACCATTCTCTCACATGTTACATTATGCAGGATATGGGCTTCTTCTCACACTTGAAAATAAGAGCTATAAAGATACAGAGCATATGTAAACTTGTGTTACCCATAAATATACACACACAAAAAGTATCTTGAATGTTCATTCAGTTATCACAAGGATCTTATTACTTCAGTGCATACAATCCTGGAAATCAAGTCGATTGCATTTTCCGGGAATAATTTTGCAATACTATAGTTCAACCATTACTTTCAGTTAGATTATAAAAAAGAGATGTGAAAGTGCTGTAATTCTATTGTGCAAAAAAATTGCATTGCCCTAAATGGAAGGAGTGATTTTTCACAATAATTCCTGATTTCTTTATATGCATCTCATTTGACCTTTTCCACTTTATGAACATGTATATCCACTTTGATTTACTTAGATCAAGTTTTTGTATTTACTGTTGTCTTGTTTTACTTTGTCTTTCATTTAATCTTTTTGTTTTCAATGGGACTAATCACAGCCTTAAAGGTACGCATGTGATTAAGTGTTTGCAGCACAGGGTTTAATCATCACTTCCAATTATAGAACATTTAACAACACTTAAGAACTAATTTTGAAGAAACAGTGAAACGTGTTTGAATCAAATTGAAATAGAAATTAGCACCCCATTAAGGTTATAAGAGTTACCATCTATTGCAGTGGAACAGTTGCAATTCTTTTGGCCTGCCTTTAAAAAAGACAATACGTTTAAAAACTAACCTATGCCATGATCCTGCAATGGACAGTCTGAGCAGGTATCTACACAGATGCAGAGTTAGTTGCATAACTGGGGCTTTAGATGGTTAAAGCAGAAATAGCAAGTGCAATTTTACACACCTAACTTATGGCTTGTCCACACAGTTTTTGTACTGGTACAGTTAAAATTATATGATCTCTAGCGTGGATATAGTCATACCAGTACAAAGGTACTTACATCACTACAACTTATTCCCATATATTCAGAAAAATAAGCCACACTGTACCAGTATAATTGGGTCCACACTAGGGGTTGTACCAATTTAAGTACTTCAGTTAAAAACAAACAAACAAAAACCCACCTAACACCCTAATCAAAAAAGTTAGATTGGTACAAAAAAGGGGGTATTTACCAGGCCTTAGGATACTCAGTCTTTAAACATATAGTATATTTGCTGTCCAAAATATTTATAAACCTAACTTTTACATTATTTCCTTTGAGTTCTAGTTGCAGAATGTGTTGGTTAATTACAATTTTATTTGCGTGCTGCTGAAGGCTACTGCAATAGAAGAAACTTCTAGGAACTGGACTAACATGAGTAGAACAACTCCAGTTTGTTGCTAAGGCCCAAACCCTACCCTACAAGCTTCTCTGCATGGGCCTGCAGTGCAGAACAGTTTGCAGGATCAATGCCTAAAACGCTAATCAGAATCAGAAACAGAAAAGTACAGTACAGGAGGGTAAACCTTAATTTAGTCAAAGTTCATTCAACACTAAATAATAAATGTGGAAAATTTAGAGTCACTTAGTTTTGCAGAATATGAAGACTGAACACTACATTAGACAGGTTGATGCTAGACATATGCATGAGGTTAAGGACTTCCTCAGTCAGAAATATAGTCCAAACTGTGTGCCACAAGTTGAAATAATGGTTGTACAATTGAGTAGTATGAACAAAAAATAAAAACAGAATGTAAGAAGATGTTAAATATTAATAGATAATAAAACTGTCTACAATTTTTAAATATATGGTCCCACTCTGTCCAGGTGGGCGGGCCCATGTGGTCACTTCAATGAGGATACGCCAATGAAGAGCTCATTGTAGGACAGAGGCTTATGATACATCAAGGAACAAAATATAATCTACCTATTAATTTTACTTTAGCTATAAGGCTTCTGATCGGGAAGCACATACATCAAAGAACACAATAACTATAATACAAAACATGACTTACTCTGTTTTTCTTCGTTGCTTGTCCTCAAATATATCATTTAGATTTATTGCCACCTGTCCCAAAAACTTATCCAGCCCCACAAGCGACCTGTGCATGACAATCAGGTAGAGGATGTATTTCTCTGGATTCCCCTGCATCAATAATCCAGGGAGCTCAAATGAGGCCTCTTCTTTCCAGATTGGCTCCAGGGTCTTCTCAGCCACCGAGGTGGAGTATTTTTCCTTGCCCAGTTGTATAATAGTGTAGGTATCGTTGGTGCCATTTTTGCCTTTTGGCTTCAGATCTTTGGCTTGAAGAACTGTAACCTGCACGTGGGTTGGGAACCACTTCTGGGCTTGCTCTGCCAACATCATCCTTGAAGGGTTCAGTAGTAGTAGTAACAAAATTAAGTCTGTGAATCTTCTAGTTACTGTATAAGTGCACTTAAAATAGGGATATCTATGAAAGTCTCAGTGTTTTTTCTCTGAATACTTCGTTTGTTTTGTTTTTGGGGGGTTTTTTTGAAGGAGAGAGAGACACACACACACACACTAACCATTGCTTAGATTTTCCCTCCAGAGAAGTAACATCTTTAGCTCTATAACTAATTTTTAAAACAAAATTCTCTATTATGATGTTTTTCTTCCACAGCAATTAACCAACTTTTCTTTACTCAGTTTCTCCCCTCACACCATAAAAAAAAAAACCCAACAACAAAACAAACTCCCAGAGCCTTTCAGGATAATCCTGAACTTTTAACAACATTTCCCATTCCCTGCAAGGCAGTCTACTGTGGCATGGCAGGTCCCTCCTTTGCAAAGGGAAGGGGGCAGAGGGTGAAATGGGGTTTCAAGGTCTGTAACCAACTCTAGCCTGCAGCTCTTCTCACCCACAAACTCCCGCTAGTGCTAAAGACACCCTGGTCCCCCCTTAAACCATATCCTCGCAGGAGCCCCAAGAGATCATCCCTGCGTGAGGAGTGCGGGGTCCCCTTCAGCAGCACTACACCACCATGCCCCATTTGGTACTGGGGGGGTCACCACACTCAGTCCCCCCCCCCCTCAGATGTGGGAAGCCCTGGGGCCCTCCCCGGGTCTGGGGAGCCCTGGGGTCCGCCCCCCCCGCCCCCGCTCTCGCCGGCCTCCCCCTGGCCCCTTACAGCCTCGGCGCCTCAGTCCCCAGCCCTGCAGCGGCGGAGGGGGCGGGGGCGGCTCCTGGAGCGCGGCGGTACCAGGCTGGGCTCCCCGGCGGCTGACGAGCGTGCCCGGCGACTCGCGGCGCGCCCGCGCCCCGCACTGACGCTGCCCGCCCTCCGCCCGCACAGTCTGCGGCGCGCTCGGCCTGCTGCCGCTTCCGCCTTTCCGCTGCGGCGGCTGCCTCCTCGGCGGTCAGAGGGCAGGGGGCAGGGTTCAGTCCCTCCCTGCCGGCCCCCGGGCCCCGGCAGGCCTCTGCCAACCCCACCCTGCCTCAGGAGCCTACTGGGCTGCTGGCTTGAGGGAGCCGGTCCCACTCACGCACTGCAGTGGGGAAAGAGGGGACCCCCCTAATCCTGGGGGGCTCCTGAGCAGTAGTAGAGAGGCTGGATCCCTTATTTATGGGCAGGGGGATTCACCCTAACAGCGGGGGAGAGGGAGAATAGAGAGGACCCTCTACTGTGGGAGGGGGGAACCTTTGCAACATTAGGAGGAGAGAAGACAGCCCCCTAATATTGGGGTGGGGGAAGGAAGAGGGGACCTAATATTTTTAAAGGCAGAAGGGGCCATGGCTGGGTTGGGGAAAGGAAGAGGGGACCTCTAGCATCTAGATAGGACAGAGGGAGGCCTTGAATTCCTCCTTTTTTAAAGCAGGGCAGGAAGAGATCCCTGCTAATATCTTGGGTGGAGGTACGAATGCACAGTTTTGTGGAGGAGAGACACCCACCCACACACTGTGATTAATTTTAAAGCAGTGTTTGAGAAAAGAAAATGGGGGACCTGATAAAAGTCTTCTGATATATGAAGGGCTTTTATTAAAGAGGACAATGATCAATTGTTCTCCCGGCCTGCTGAAACCAGGACAAGAAGTAATGGGTTTCATCTGCAACTAGGGAAATTTAGGTTAGGTACCAGGGAAAAAAACATTCTGGCCACTAGTGTAGTTAAGCTCTGGAAGAGGCTTCCAAGAGAGGTTGTAGAATTCTCGTCATTGGAGGTTTTTAAGAACAGATTGGACAAACACCTTTCAGGGATGGTGTAGGTTTAGTTGGTCCTGTCTTGGTGCAGGGAGCTAGACTTGATGGCTTCTCAAGGTCCCTTCTAGTCCTACCTGTTCTTTCTAGGAGCCTATGAAAAAACTCTTGCAACTGAAAGGAGATATTGCTGCACATTTAAATAAGACATTTAAAATATCACTTTCTTGACATATAGATCATTCAGATTGTCCCAGCTTTTTGAAACTACCAAATATTTCACCACTTCTGCATTAAAGATTAGTGTCCACACTTAGGGAACAAATCTAGATGTACAACTAGTCCAACCCTGTCACCCATATCTGCTATTTTAAAGGAAGTTTTCAAAATTCCCAGTCTTGAGATTCAAGATTTTGCAAAGTCTGTTTCAAGAAACTCTGAAATCTCGTTTTTTTTCAAGTCACCCCACTTTGACCACACCGTTTAGTTTAAATTAAAGAGCAAAAGTATTTGTAAAGTGTTTGGGGATACAATAGAACCTCAGAGTTACGAACACCAGAGTTATGAACTGACCAGTCAACCACACATCTCATTTGGAACCAGAAGTACACAATCAGGCAGCAGCAGAGACAGAAAAAAGAAATAAATACAGTACAGTACTGGGTTAAATGTAATCTAAAAAATAAAGGGAATGTTTATAAAATAAAGATTTGACAAGGTCAGGAAACTGTTTCTGTGCTTGTTTTGTTCAAATTAAGATGGTTAAAAACATTTTTCTTCCGCATAGTAAAGTTTCAAAGCTGTATTAAGTCAATGTTCAATTATAAACTTTTGACAGAACAACCATAATGTTTTGTTCAGAGTTACAAACATTTCAGAGTTACGAACAACCTCCATTCCTGAGGTGTTCTTAACTCCAAAGTTCTACTGTATATAGTTTGAATGGTGTTGCCCCCCAGGAGACTTTTGTGTGTGTGTGTGTGTGTGTACCTGTGCGTAGTCATAGCTACAGATATTAGCTATATTTTACATACACACTTTATGGTTGCTAGACTATATATCTCACCAACACAAACCATAAAAAGTAAAGAAATAAACAATTATGTAATTCAACACCTCATGTACACTAGTCATCAGTTCCCCCTTTCAACCACATCTGCTTCTGGTACACCACCCACAGCCCACATGTCTCCATACTCATACTGTACAACTACTGGTACTCTTGAACTCTGATGTGGCCTGGCTATTTGTTAGTGTATGTGTATTGATGATTAAATAGGGTTGGTGTGTCCTTCATAAATTACCGTGTACGTAGTTTTCTTTTGGTGTAAGACTGAGAGAGAATTTTTTTTGTAATGGTGAGAAAAAAGTAAATGGATAATCCATGTTAATGTGATAAATTTGGTATTAATTTTTGTGTGGGAATTACAAATATTAAATCTGCATATCTATTTGCTAAAGTGTATTATATCTGTGGTCAGAATTAAGGCTGCACATTGGCTGTTCAAGATGAACAGCTCTTCCACACACGCTCCTTCTTTTGTCTCTCCTATATCCCCTTCAGTATCCCCAATGATCATCCTTTAGGCCTTGGCTACACTGGCACTGTACAGTGCTGCAACTTGCTGCGCTCGGGGGGGGTGAAAACGCCCCCCCCCCCGAGTGCAGCGAGTGCAGCGCTGTAAAGCGCCAGTGTCATCAGCGCCTGCAGCACTGCACGCTCCCTCGCAGCGCTGCAAGCTACTCCCCTCGGAGAGGTGGAATACTTACAGCGCTGCGAGAGAGCTCTCGCAGCGCTGGCGGCACGACTACACTCGCGCTTCACAGCGCTGCCGCGGCAGCGCTGTGAATCCCCAAGTGTAGCCAAGGCCTTAGATATAGCAAACACTGGAGTGGGGGTGGGAGGCTATCAGGAACATGAAGGGATGAATGGTCAAGGGGAGTCAGCAAGGATGTTGATGATGGTAGGTAATGTATAGGAGAGATGATAGGTTAAGGTGGGAGGACTATGGCAATGTTGTTTTGCAGTAAGTTGGCTGATTGGTGGGGGTGGGAGAAGAGAGATTCTTTGGGATCTTGTTGAACACCTTGATTATATCTTCCACAAGTATTCACAACGAAACAGAATTTGCAATTTGAGTATTTGCAGCAGATACTAAGAGAGCTGGTCATCCAATCAGGAACAAAATTATACCATGTGACCTATGTGTCCCCTCAGAACTAACCAGGACCACCCAATTATCCAAAGTTTAAAACAAATAGGTACCAGTGATCTGCTGAGCAAAAATTATTCACCAAAATTATCTAGCAAATAATTCCAAATAATGCAAAAATAGCAAACTATTTTCAATTTGCAAACAGAAAGCATAGAGAAATTCATTCATCAAATAAAGTATTTGCTACAATTTATTTGTTTACCTCTGCAAGTACAGACAAATGTGTTGATCCTCTTTGGTAAGTACTGTTCTGTATTAGTATGCAATCGGAAATGAAACAGAAGAGTGGAATGGTCTCAAAGCAGCCAAGTGTAAAAGGAGAGTGTTTTCTTTTACAGGGGCAGCCAAAGTGTCAACTCTGATGTGGAATTAAATGTACTGTTGGCTCACTGGGTGAGAGCAGAGAGGGTATTTAAAATGACTGAAAATGACAGAATTCTGCCACAACTCTTGGAATTCCACAGGTTTATTTAAATACTGATCTCTTGGGCCAAGCACATGTAGAAGAGTGAATTAATAGAGAAAGGTGGTACACATGAGAATTAAGATTCTGTATACAAAGTATAACTGTCACACTTACAGGGCAAGACTCCCTTGTCTTGGTCATTATTTTGTTTCTCAGTGATTTCCTCCTTACAGCCTCCTTTTAGTTAACTCTATACAGCCAGGGAGGATCTTACCACACAGGTAAACCGAGGACCATACAATATTTATAAGCAATAGACATTCTCATTCTCCACAGCGCAGCTATCCATTATTATTCTGTGATAATTATTCATTTTTAAAGTCACACTGATTGTTATATGTTATTCTTTATCCAAATTCATTTACTCTAAAGACATAAACCAAAACTTTCATTTCACCCTTTCTGATGTTATTGGTTGTGGAGTGTTCAGAGCTCAAAAGATATGTTATATTTATATTAAATATAGGGGTGCAAATTCAGTAAACATAGGGTCATACTGAATCCAGCTTGAAGAGTTACACCAGGGATGAATTTGGGTTACAATACAGAAATGTCATTTATTTTCAGTTTTTCATAAATATCTGCATTCCCTTTTATGTTAAAAAAGTTTCTAATGTTTATGACCTTCAAATAGATTTACTGGGTTGGAGTGGATAGTACAGAGATTTTGTAAGGATGACCAAAATATTATCCATCTCTACATATGACATACTTTTGTGTTTGGTCAAACCTGAAAATTGTTTTTAAAAAGGAATAAAATTATTGGAAGAATATGGTCCTCTATCTGGTTACCCAGCGAACTATGGAAAAATCAGAGACTTTTATTATTGTCCGAGTGTGAGGTTTCTCTGGAGCCATTTTTCCTGGGGTTTACGTCTCATTCTTTTATAAGCTAGTAATAAGTTTCCAAAGATCTCAGAGACCATTATGTCACAAATTATCCTGAAATTATCAACTCCATTAAGGACAGTCTCAGAAAATACCACTGTTTCTCTCCAGTGAAATCATTTTTTAAAATGAAATGATTCTCCAAAACAAAATTATTCTCCTTGTTAGAAATAATCCCATATACTGTATTATGTCTTGCAAGGTTCTTGGTAATACTACTTTGAACTTGTGTAGCATCTTTCTTGCAATGTTCTCAAAGTGCTTCACAAGAATTAAATATTCAGCTTCACAACACTCAGTGCCCTAGATGGTGTTGTCCCCATTTTACAGATGGGTAAACTGAGGAAGAGAGAGAATTGTTGCATGTTCAGGGTCACAGAGTTGATGTTAGTCAGGAATAGACCCTAGGAATCCTGAATCTCAGCTCCCCACTCTATTAGAGGACAGTCTTTTATAAGTTTTGTATTGCACACTGCGATATCTGATGTGCAAATAAAGATCAGAGGGCATTAGCATTTGCAAATATCTGAAACTACTGTACCTCCATTGTCTTGGTATGTGTTAAACTGGTAGCTCACTGTAAACTACTCATCTTTAAATAAAAGAGTCAAAAAGTCACTATTATTGAGGTTTGGGTTTCTTAACAAAGAGAGCAATTAAAAACAATAATATACATAAATCTTGGTCTCTTCCTAGGTCTGTTTCCCAGGCTTTAGCATAAGAACATAAGAATGGCCATACTGGGTCAAACCAAAGGTCCATCCAGCCCAGTATCCTGTCTGCCGACAGTGGTCAGTGCCAGGTGCCCCAGAAAGAGTGAACCTAACAGGTAATGATCAAGTGATCTCTCTCCTGCCATCCATCTCCACCCTCTGACAAACAGAGGCTAGGGACACCATTCCTTACCCATTGTGGCTAATAGCCCTTAAAGGACTTAACCCCCAAGAATTTATCTAGTTCTCTTTTAAACCCTGTTATAGTCCTAGCTTTCACAACCTCCTCAGGCAAGGAGTTCCACAGGTTGACTGTGCTCTGTGTGAAGAACTTCCTTTTATTTGTTTTAAACCTGCTGCCCATTAATTTCATTTGGTGGCCCCTAGTTCTTATATTATGGGAACAAGTAAATAACTTTTGCTTATTGACTTTCTCCACACCACTCATGATTTTATATACCTCTATCATATATATGCCCCCTTAGTCTCCTCTTTTCCAAGCTGAAAAGTCCTAGCCTCTTTAATCTCTCCTCATATGGGACCCATTCCAAACCCTTAATCATTTTAGTTGCTCTTCTCTGAACCTTTTCTAATGCCAGTATAACTTTTTTGAGATAAGGAGACCACATCTGTACGCAATATTCAAGATGTGGGTGTACCATGGATTTATATAAGGGCAATAAAATATTTTCCGTCTTATTCTCTATCCCCTTTTTAATGATTCAGCAGTTTCTAGGATTCTTTCCATTAGGCCTTGCCTGACTCTGTCTCCCACTTCCCTTCTCTTCAGAGAGCAGCATAATGAGGCACATCTGTTGTGATGTTTTGTGGTTCAATCCAGACCAGTGAGAGACTGTGTCACCACCTGCCCTGAAACCTGGGGTCTTTAATGCTCTGCTGCTGAATCTCACAGCCTGAATACCAACAACTGGCAGACAAACATGTAGTTCCCTGAGGATCTGTGCGCTAAGCAGCTCTGGTTCAACACTCTGACCCAAGCAGCCTGCCTACGACACAACAGTCCCACCCTTGACTCCACCAGCCTTGGTTACTACTTGCAGAGTGACCCCAACACACTCCCAGTCCCAAACTTCCCCAAAACTGTTTACCCTGAAGTGTCCAGCCGCCTCCTGGAACACTCAAAGAAGTAATAAGGACATTTGACAGAAGTACAAGTTGTGGTTTCTTTCGTCTTCCTATGCAGGTTTTTCATCTGTATTCAGTTCCCAGAGAATTCAATCCCCGTTGTTTAAGGATCTATCTTTCCCAGCTTGCAAGAGCTCTGGCCCCTTGTGACTGTCCAGTGATGGATGCCACGATGGCTCTCTCTTTATATCATCTCAAACTCACTGTTTTGTCACCAGACACAGGGTGATCTCATGCTGGTCTTCCCTGCCTGTGGACTTCCCATCCCCCTGATGATTTGTATGTAACTAGGGTTTCCATTGTTTTGGTCACACCTTGCTTAACTGCATTGGAGACAGGTTGATAGCTGCCTTCCATCCTGTCTGGAAGAAAACTTGTTTCTCTGTTTGGCCAGACTTTAAAGCATATCAGTGAGTATTCATAATTCGTCATAGTGTTAATACATATATTTTATAGTTATATTAATCACCAGTATGTCGTTAGCTTTCATAAAAGACCTTAGCTGATACACTTTTATAATACAATAATATTGCTTATTCTTTGGGGTTCAGATCCCCTGTCTTTATAGACCAGTAAACCTTTGAAACGTATTCTTAGATAAAGTTCTTTTTCTCCTGTTGCAGAGAGATGCCATGCAGTCTGGTGAAGACTTCACGCTGGTTCCTCCCTCGCTGGTGATAGCTGAGTTGAGTTGTTGCCCTGGTTAGCTTGATAGCTTTGTTTACCTTTTATGTAAATATATTCATTGTCTCTGCCTGACGACCAGGCTAGTCAGACAAGCAAACTGTGCTTGTGCATTGCTTGCTAAACACATTTTAAGAACATAATTGTAGCACATATCCGTAACTTTTTGTACATATTCCACACATACATCATACAAGAATATTTTTGATCAGTGAGTGACTCATTTTCCAGTGATATATTACATGGCACCTCTTGGGTTTATATTATGACTACAGTGTGTTAGGTGTAGTGAGTGAGCATCAGGACCGACAAGAATTGCTGTCACAGAGTAGTGAATCACCAGTGGGTCACTGTGTTACATATCCTCTAATTACTCAGTAGTAATTCACTGAATCGACTGCAGGGACCCAAAACCTAGTAACAGGCAGGACAAAAGAGAATCCTACCCCTCCGGTTATACATCTCTACCCCGATATAGCGCTGTCCTTGGGAGCCAAAAAATCTTACCGTGTTATAGGTGAAACCGCGTTATATCGAACTTGCTTTGATCCACTGGAGTGCGCAGCCCCCCCCGGAGCGCTACTTTACCATGTTATATCCGAATTCGTGTTATATCGCGTCGCGTTATATCGAGGTAGAGGTATACCAACAAAAATATCGTGTTATATGGAAGATGGCATTATGTCGCTGTTAGACTCAATATCCCTCCTCTTTCTACCTGCTCTAGATGGTAAGTAATATTCCACCTATTCATCATATGTTGTAGATCTGTTATAAAGCCCGGGGGGAGGGAAATAAAATTAAATTGGTATTTTGAAAGAAGATTTCATTAATTGAGTGAAAGGAACAGTGCAGATTTTAAATCTAAGACAGGGGTTCTCAACCTTTTTCTCCCCCCCGCCCCCAACATGCTATAAAAACTTCATAGCTCAGCTGTACCACATATAAAAGTTTTTCTGCATATAAAAGCCAGGGCTGGCATTGGGGATAGCAAGGAGGGCAATTGCCCAGAGCCCCATCCCACAGGAGGCACCGCAGAGCTAAGTTGCTCACGCTTTGGCTTCAGCCTTTCTGCCCTGGGCCCCAGCGAGTCTAACGCCAGCCATGCTTGGCAGACTCTCTGAAACCTACTTGCAGCCCCCAGGCAGCCCCAGACCCCTGGTTGAGAACCACTGCTCTAAGCAATTTTAAATTTGGCTACAGCAAGTTCTTAATATAAATATGTGATAATAGAGGAATGTGTAACCCAAAATGTTGTGGCTAATATTTATGCAGGTTGAGCTTGTGCACTCCAAGCTACCATTCTCCAACATTACTAGAACCCCCTTCCCTTTGGAGCACTGCTTATTCTTAAAAACCTCAAGCTGCTAAAGAACCTAAAATTCTTCTCTCAGTAGAGACAATTTGGTTAAGATCAAGTTATTGAGAGAAGAATGGCTACAGAACTTGTGCATGCAAATAGGGAATGCCAGCTGACTGTAAATTCTATCCCTTTATGAGCACAGATAAGAATTATCTAATACCAAGTCATACAACAGATACATGTCACTCATTCCAAACAATCTGCTGTGTATCTTCTTCCCTGCACCAAATGTTGGAAGACTTGTGAGGGCCGTGGGAATTCTGTAAATTTGTTTTGGCACTGGCTAGAGTTACAGGCATCCTGTAAATCAGTACTGGATATAGTCTCATAGTCTGGATATAAATTAGCTTTAGGTGTATTACTGGAATTATTTGGGGATTATATTATGAAATTATATTTAGGGCCTTAGATATATCAGTTACTATACTGGGGCCAAATTCTGCTGTCATTTACATCATCATAACTCTATGATACCTCCACTGAAGTCAGATTTACCCCTCCCTTGTAACTGAGAGCAGAATTAGGTCTTTGATTATTATTTACAGCATTAAAGACCATTCTTCTATACTGGAAATTCACCGATTGTATTCTATCAAATTGGCATAGTGTGGCATTAGAACTGTGTTTGGCAGAATTACCTGCTTATGGAAACAAAACGATGTGGTCTGCTTTAAGCAACTTATTCTTTGGGGAACTCTTATAATAAATAAAAATCAAAAACAGTTAGTTGTAGATTATTTTTATTGATCTCTCATTTGGGATAACATTTTTATCTGTATTAATTTGCTCCTAATGTTGCTCCCTCCTCTCCTAGCCGCTGTCAATGTTAGGGAAATTTTCTAAAAGTTTCCCATCATTCCTAATACTGGCTCAGCTCCACTTGTGAAGTGCTGGTGCACACAGGCCACCTTCTGAACTGCTGTTTTAACCACTCTTATTATTAAATCTGGGATATATGACAAGGTGGTTAAAAGAGTAGTGGCAGGTGTCAACTCATCTGCACTAAGACTGGTGGAGCTACATTAGTGTTGCAACAGTGGTAAATGTTCCTACTGTAGTCAGGAACTTTGAATTTTCAATGTATATTTGTATTATTTACTGTTTATTTGACGCACTACCGTTCCCGTGATTACCATTTACATATACAAAGATATATGTCTATCTAATTGTGAAAATGCAATGAACAAATGTAAATAAAAGTTGTCTACATCAGGATATGTTTTGAAACCCAAGCTTGCCAGAAAAAGTTCAAAACAAATATGCTGAAGATTACCAGTGACGCAAGATAAATGGAGGAAACTCTAATCCTTAAGAAAATTTTCCTCAAGAAATAGCCTCACTAAAGAAGGAGCAAAATAACTGCCCATGTAAGAACATAGATGGCTCATCATGCAGCAACATTCCTGACTTTATGGAATGCCAATGAATGGATATAACTTCCTAGCTGTAATTCAAAACTGGTATGCGAAGCACACTGGGATACTAGCCATATCTTTTTCAATGCAGTTTATTGTTCTAATGTGAAGAAGTTGTCTGAATGTAGCTTTTGTGAGTCATAATGAATTTTAAAAAAATACATTACCCAGATCTCAGAAGTGATTTTAAGTTACCATCAATATTTTGTCTTCTTTCAGTTTCTCCTTCATTTCCTTGCTTGATGCAGCTCAATCTCTTTTTCTCTCTCTTTTCCACATGCTGCTGTAGCATCATGAGCATTTCAACTGGCAATGGCAGAAGGGGTAATTCAGCATTAGGTATTACATGTTGGCTTGCTGCTGGTACTAATGAGTAGCTGTCTTCAGGATCTTCGACTGTGATTTCTTCCAAAGATCCAGCTCATCAGATCCCCAGTTTCTAGGAGACTGACAGGGCCAAAATATCCGAGAGATGTATGTTCAGGGAAATAGCAATGGCACCAGAAACTGGTTCCATTCATGGGTTGAGTGGGATGGTAATGAGGTGCTGAATAAAAGAAATTCCAAAATATTAATATTACTGTTAAAATAATCTTCGGCAGTGTCATTCATAAACAATTCTCAATATTGACTTTAGATCGTCTCCACCCAGAAAATCAGTCCTCAAACACATCACTGAAACAGCCTGCAGGTGACTTATATCTCACAAGGCAGGACCCAGTTCAACACTTCATTAAATATCCAGTATATTTTCTGTTGGCAAGCCACTTTACCGAGAAGTCCCATCCAACATCAAGCCTGAGATTTATAAATATCGGAAGAGACTGAGGAATGCTGAAGACAGGTAGAAGTAAAAATTACAACAATTAGGGTTGTACATTGCACCAATGGATCTGAATCAGGAGCAAGATTTGCTCTCATTTTTACACTTTACATAAAGATATGTCTGTTGAGATGTACAGTGATGACAGGCTTGATTTACAAAGGTATTTAGGCACTTAAAGATCAAGATTATTCCCTCAAGTCCCCTCCAACCCCCACTTCCAGTCCCTTACAGTGTCGTCGTCCCCCGCCCAGTTCGTAGCACATAAGGGGTTCTCTGCATAAAATAAACAGAACAAAGAAAGGTCCTCTCCCCTCTCTTTCTCTTATGAGAGAGGGGACACTGTATGAAAACAAAGAAAGGCAAAGGTGGCCTGGTGTCAGGCAGTCTTCCTGGATTCTGCTCTTTGGGCTGAGTCTACCAGCTGGTTTGTTGTCTTTTAATGGGCTCTACCTCCAGCCCCCTCTTGGGGCATACTGTGATGCAGCTAGGCCATGCAACTTCTGGAGCAGTGAGGAACTGCTGTCTCCCTCTAGGCTGGCCTGTCCCTGCTGTAAGGAGTCTCTGCAGTGGAGCAGCCCTCCTCCTGGCCCAGGTTTTCCCTTTTTAATCTCCCTCCCACCCCTCCAGGCAAGAACAAGCCCTGCAGGTATTCCTCATTAGAGCTGAACAGGCCCAGAAGAGCTAACTAGTCTCTTCTCCACCAGAGTGAGGGCAAGTCCCTTCACAGGTGTCTAGTGGGATTTTCAAAAGTGATTAAGAAGGTTCGCTGCCTAACCCTCCTCCAATTGAAAGTCAACGGGAGTTAGATGCCTAACTCACTTAGGTGCTTTTATAAATCCCACTAGGCGCTTATCTGCATCTTTAGGCACCTAAACACCTGTGTATATCTGGCCCGACATCATTAGTGGATAACCAAGGTTGGTGAAATTCTCTGAAATAATTTCTATACAAGATTGGTAGGACTGCTCTAGTTAGTCTGAAGGATGATAATTCAGTGGATAGTCAAAGACAGCATGGACTTTCTGAAAGAATAAGTTACTCAGGAGAAGTTAACTTGTAAAACTATGACTGACAGTGTCTTCTCAAAGAATGAGAGAAAGAAATGAATATTTGGTTATGGGTTATTATTAATTCTTTCCACTTAATTACACTGAGGACTGATCATACTGAAGTTTATGATATAGTTATGAAGTCTGATCATTATTATTTCATGGTGAGTCTTAAAACGAGGTTGGCAATGTTGCATTTATATATATGAGAAGAGACTAAATGGCCCAATTGCATGTCATAATTAAAGTAACGCTAAATTACTGGAAAAACTCTCCACTCCAAGAAATATGCACATATCACTGTTGAGTCAGAAACTGGCAGTAACGATACCAGCACTTTTTTTTTTTGTAAAAGTATACTTTTGCCTTTTGTATGACTATTCCATGACCTAAAAATATTGCCAGAAAAGTGTCCCAGGTTTTGACTTTGAAAATATGGTTCCTTTAGGCATAGTGAGAGCATAGACCAATTTACTGCCAATTGCTTATTCTGAGTATAATATATTTCTTCAGGATCTTTAAAGATTGATCCTTGTTAAAGCTAAAAAGAAAGTGGCAGTTCATATATTTTAAGGCCAGAAGGGCACATTACATCATCTAGTCTGACCTCCTGAATAAAACAGGCTGTAGAATTTCACCCAGTAATTCCTGTATCAAGCCTATAACTTTTTGGTTAAACTAGAGCATATCTTTTAGAAAGAATTTAAAGCCTTCTAGTGATGGAGAATCCACCACATCCCTTGGTAAGCTTTCCAATGATTAACCTCACTGTTTAAAATTTGCTCTTTTTCTGCAATCTGAATTTGTTGAGCTTCAGCTTCCTGCCATTGGATGTTTTTATGCATTTGTATGCTAGATTAAAGAACCCCCTACTATCAGAAATCTCTTCATGTAGATCTAATAGATCGTCGGGCTGAACGGGTAGTGATCAATGGCTCCATGTCTAGTTGGCAGCTGGTATCAAGTGGAGTGCCCCAAGGGTCGGTCCTGGGGCCGGTTTTGTTCAATAGCTTCATTAATGATCTAGAGGATGGTGTAGACTGCACCCTCAGCAAGTTTGCAGATGACACTAAACTGGGAGGAGTGGTAGATATGCTGGAGGGTAGGGATAGGATACAGAGGGACCTAGACAAATTAGAGGATTGGGCCAAAAGAAATCTGATGAGGTTCAACAAGGACAAGTGCAGAGTCCTGCACTTAGAACGGAAGAATCCCATGCACTGCTACAGACTAGGGACTGAATGGCTAGGCAGCAGTTCTGCAGAAAAGGGGGGGTTACAGTGGACTAGAAACTGGATATGAGTCAACAGTGTGCCCTTGTTGCCAAGAAGGCTAATGGCATTTTGGGCTGTATAAGTAGGGGCATTGCCAGCAGATCGAGGGACGTGATCATTCCCCTCTATTCGACATTAGTGAGGCCTCATCTGGAGTACTGTGTCCAGTTTTGGGCCCCATACTACAAGAAGGATGTGGAAAAATTGGAGAGTCCAGCGGAGGGCAACAAAAATGATTAGGGGGCTGGAACACATGACTTATGAGGAGAGGCTGAGGGAACTGGGATTGTTTAGTCTGCAGAAGAAAAGAATGAGGGGGGATTTGATAGCTGTTTTCAATTACCTGAAAGGAGGTTCCAAAGAGGATGGATCTAGACTGTTCTCAGTGGTAGCAGATGACAGAACAAGGAGTAATGGTCTCAAATTGCAGTGGGGGAGGTTTAGGTTGGATATTAGGAAAAACTTTTTCACTAGGAGGGTGGTGAAGCACTGGAATGGGTTACCTAGGGAGGTGGTGGAATCTCCTTCCTTAGAGGTTTTTAAGGTCAGGCTTGACAAAGGCCTGGCTGGGATGATTTAGTTGGGGATTGGTCCTGCTTTGAGCAGGGGGTTGGACTAGATAACCTCCTGAGGTCCCTTCCAACCCTGATATTCTATGATTCTATGATGATCAAGTCACTTATTAACTTTTATTTGATATACTAAATAGAATTATAGAACTGGAAGGGACTTCAAGAGGTCATCTAGTCCAGTCTCCTGCACTCATGTCAGGACTAAGTATTACATAGACCCTCCCTGACAGGTCTAACCTGCTCTTAAAAATCTCCAGTGATGGAGATTCCACAACCTCCCTAGTCAATTTATTCCAATGCTTAACCACCCTGACAGTTAGGAAGTTTTTCCTAATGTCCAGCCTAAACCACCTTTGCTGCAGTTTAAGTCTATTGCTTCTTTTCCTATCCTCAGAGATTAAGGAGACCAATTTTTCTCCCTCCTCCTCGTACTAACCTTTTGAGCTCCGTCCTCCTTGTAACAACCAATATATTGAGCTACTTAAATCTCTCACTGTCAGGCAGGATTTCTAGAGCAGAAATCAGTCTTGTAGCTCTTTTTTGATCCCTTTCCAGTTTTTTTCTACATCCCTTCTTGAGTGTGGACATCAGAATTGGTCACAGTATTCCAGTAATGGACTCACCAACCTGTATACAGCTGTGGCTGGTGTGCCAGAATTTGAAGTCTGGTAATTATATCTTTGCTTTATATTTAGGAAATTGGGTATTGGAAACCTGTTCTTTCTTTTTCAGTATAATTAAAACGTATTGAAAGATGTCACTAGTTAAAAATAAATGCAAAAATTCTACATTACAGTTGCATAGATAAAAATCCCCCAAACTCATAAAATACATACATTCAGTTTCCAATAGCAATGTTCATGAAGCCGCACTGAAAAGTTTTGAGAGGTTTTCAAAAGCTATGCTCCAGTTAAATCCTGAATCTAAGGCTGCTTATGGTCAAGTCACATCTGTATGGCAGCAGCATAAAGAGAATGGCATGCAGTTTAATATCTGTCAGGCCTCTTTTTCAACCACTTAATAACCATGTATGTAAATTCTGTGCAATAAAACGTTCTAACAAGTAGACCAAGAATAACTTTGTATGTGGTGGCTCCCACCCTAAACTCCAGCCTTCACATGTGAGTTCTCCCTTATCATATCTGCCCCCTACTCTCCATTTCTTGATGAGTGCAAAGAGGTTTGAAAAATTACCTGTGGTTTCATTCCAGGAACTCCCATTTCCCTCACACAAATTCATCCCTGGACAGAACGCCATTGACTTCAGTGGAGCTACACCAGGGGTGAATTTGTCTCTTTAAGCCCTCTCACCTGCAGAATGCTAAGGCAACACTTTTATTCTGGCCAGAATAGGCGAGTGCCTGGCCTTCCTTTAGGTGGGTTGTGGTTTGGCTCTTTGGACTAGCCGGTAAGAGCGATGTGTTCACTCAACCTCCATCTTCATTCACCATCAAGGAAGAAACAGAGCTCCATAAATGCCACTTTCCCAACACCACCTGCAGCTTTTAGCACCCAATAGGATCTAAAAGTCCACTGAAAGCTAGTTTGTGGGGTTGGGGAAATATAAAATACTAGGAAATGAAGGTCTTTATTCCAGATTCGCTGTAACTGCACTTACAATAATCGGTGGTGGCGGTGCGTTTCTTTTACTGTTTTTTAATAAGACACATTTATTGCTGCCTTTTGATAAACAAAAGTAAAGCTGTAAAAGTGACTTTCATTTCACATTCTTTTGAGTTCTGTCTGGGTCTTATTCAGCCTCACTTGTTCAAATATATTTTGCTTTACATATCATGCTTGCCACATTTTTTTAACAGCTAGTCATTATCTCATTCAGTTGTTATAGAAAACAATTTTCTTTCCCGGAGCCACCAAAAACACGAGTTAAAGTTGTGTTTCAGGTTTTGGAAAACTTGTCTGAAACCTGATCCTGTATCCTTACTTACATGAGTAGCCCCATTATATTCAATTAGATAATTCACATGAGTAATACTCCTATTTAGCATGACTAGTCACAGATTATTTGTTTAAAAGTGGTTATGTCTTTTCCCCCCCTCATAATAGTTTAATATGTTAGCTGTGCAAGTTGATTATAGATTCTTACATTTCACATAGGGACTAATCCAGCAGTCTTTATGCAGGCAAATCTCCCACTGACTTCAGCTGGACTGCAGGATCTGGCCTATGGATGACCTAGGATATGTCCATGTGAATTAAAAATAAATACTCCTCTGGAGATTCGTCAGTGATTCCAAACTATTTAAGGCTTAGACATTTCCTTCGTCTACTGGACTAGTAAGCATTTCACCAAATAGGATTTCCAATATTGCCGCTAAACTCTCTGGAAATATTCTTTAGTACTTAACAATTCACCTTCTTAAGTTAATACCTATTAAAACCCCAAAATGAATTAGATTTGGAATTTCCTGGATTCTTGTGTTTGTCATGCAAATTTTCAGTTCTGTTCTTTTTATGATAATGTGAAATAAAGTAGTTTCTTATAGTAACATTGTAAATCATTTGCTTTCTATTACACGCAGCTGGTTTTGTTACAGTAATGATTTTGTATGGGTGCACATTGCAGAGCATATTAAAGGCAACGAGACATTCTTTTTCAGGGCTCACAAGCAATTGATGTTTGCACAAATATAATGAGATAATGGCAAAAAAGTAATTTATTATAATATATTTCTGGGGTTGTTCCCTCCCCCCCATTCACCTCCTCATACAAAACTTTGTTTCTGTTTACAAAGATTATTTCCCTCCCTCCCTGCAGATATGCAGTCTACAGTTTTCAGCTCACTAGAGATCCAAAATCAAAACTGAAAACAGCTGGTGTTGTTATGTGGGTGTCTTACTTTAGCTTACTCAAAAGAACACAAAATGAACAGTAAGAATTAAATAAACCACAAATTATTTTGGACTGTCTGGTTTATATTAGAAATAAAAATTTCACTGCTGGTTGTTCTTTCAAAAATATTGCCTCTATTTTTGATATTCCGCCTTGTGATCTAATATAAATGATGTCCTATTAGTTTAATCCATTGTTAGTCCAGGATTTTATTAATTATTATTATTATTATTATTATAGTCATGCGCTATAAAATATTTCTCACTGGGTTTTGTTTTGGCCATTGGCCAAAGAGTAATATTGTTTCAAGTGGCATGAAAACACAATATTAAAAGAAATATTTCCCTTTGTTGTTGGCTCGTACCAATTTCACACCTTGAAACGAGTCTAACCACATCAAAATGTGATGTGTCTACTTTCAGTGCACCGACTAGAAGAATACTACAGAGCGAAGCGAGAGTCAAGAAAACATCACGACTGTATCAACATTTTGTTCATTTTTGTGCATAATTGAAACAACTCTCTTCTCTAGATTTTCAAGTTGCTTATACATTTATAAAATATGTAAACATTTATATTTTTCTGGTTTTTTAAATAAATTGCATATTATTTCTTTATTATTATTATTGTTGTTTTGGTAATGAAAACGGGCCACCAGGAATGGAAAAAGACAATTGAATTTTATTTAACCTGTGCAGGCTCCAAAGGGGGATAGCATATTGTACATGTCAAATACAGGTACCTTAGACTGAACAGCAAATACATACATCTGATACTTTGCAAAAGACAAGACAGAGAACAGAAAGGGCAGGGTATTATACAGCACTTCATTACCCAGTAAAATGTAATTTGATCCATTTGCAGGAGTGAAGAACCAGAGATGGCTGTTTCAGAGTTTAATTGTGCCACAAAGATGTAAGTATCAAAATGTTATTTTTTTCATAAGTTTTATGGAACACATGTAGTTACATTTTTTACAAGGTACTAGGTTGCCCTAACAACAGCAGAAAGCAAAATCTGTGTAAAAGTTAGAAATCTTCATGTACATTACTTCAGTCAAAAATAGAGGGCAAACTCATATATTTTTGCTATAACTTTGTATAAATAACAAAGAACCAGATGCCCATATCTGGCTGAGCTGCAATCAGCAAAGCACCTGGGAAGGGGGGTGGGGGGGAAGGTGATTTTAATCCACATTTTCACTCCCTCGGTCCTGGTGCGCTGGGGGCTGAAATGGAGCCATACGAGAAGCTACATCTATGTACAGCATGGCAGGGTTAAAGATGGAGTTTCAGCTTCAAATCTGAACTAGACTTGGTTAGTCAATTTTAAGATAAACTCTTTATGAGTGGTTTAAAATGGTTTTGTATAGAATTTTACCTATTTGTTTTTATTTTGAGTATAAAAATAATTTTGAATTTTGACCCTAGGATCTTGAACTTTCAACAAACATATAAGCACAAGAATGTGCTTGTCTCTTTAAAAGTGAGAGACAGAACTTAATTAGCATATACTTCCTTCTTCCTGAGTCCCTCTGGCCTGGGAGCAAGCAGACAAAAAAATTGAGGAATGAGAGAAATTGCCCTCTGCACTTAATATGGGCTGTTATAAAAAATACATTAGAAATATTAGTAACATGAGACAATACTGCACCTGGTAAAGTGTTTAGTAAACCAAAGGCCTGGGAAAGACGGAAGAGGCACACAAGTTTGATGTAAAATTCAACTCGCTGCTGCTGCCCAGTTCTGTTGCCCTCATTCCCTGGATAACCCTGCCAGTAACCTTTCCCTTCCCCTCAAATACTTCTTTCCCTCATCCCTGGTTCTTCTAGCAGGGCTGGGTCTGACTCCTGAAGATTGGTTCTGGGAGGCACACACTCCTGGAACCCCTTTTCCACCCAACTTTGATTTTCTCACCCCTGTTTAATGCTGGATAGAAGGAGACGATAAGTGACAGCTGCTTCTGCTACCCCCTTGCTTCTCCACTTGCCCACGGGATTGCTGTTCACATGTTCAGCATGTGCACCTCAAACAGGGAAGCAAAGATTCACTCTGCAGGACACAGCAAACTCTACAGCAGTTCTGCTGGTGGCAGCTGGAAGTGCAGCCCAAAGCCTGCACTTTAGTCTCTCAGCAGCAATCTCTGGTGGCTGCAGTCAGAAGTACAGCATCCGTTACAGCTCAAATCCTGAGCTGTCAGAAACGTCTCATGAGAGGCCCATTTTAATGCTGCAAAATCACAATAATCACCCAAATAGTGAAAAAGTTGGCAACCTTGTACACAGTAGGGATGAACCTCAGCTGCAAAATTCTGATACTGATCCAGATCCACAAATCCAATTCAGAGTGTTTGAATCTGGGTTTTGGTTCAGGCCCCCACCCCCAATGCACAGTATCAGTATGTAGAAAGAATCTTTATGAAAGAGATTTTAAATGTGTCTAGAGGCATGAAGAGCTCTTGATCATTTAAACATGTTTTAAAACCCCCAAATGCACAAAATTGGAGCTCATTATCAAATGGGCGGCTTTTAAGCTCAGAAGCATCTGAAACCCATACACTTTATTTCTTTACACTCATTTAAATACTACCGTAGATGCCATTAAAATATGCCTATATATGGGAAATCTTAAGACTCATAGCTATATAATATAGAATACGGCATTCAACACATTTTAACCATATAAAAAGGTATGGCAGCCAGGAACTTAACACATTGGTATGTTTTAGAACCAAGTAGTTATAATGAAGAGCCTCATTTAACTTCTGAAATGAAGTTTTATCTATTTGTGATGATATAATATTATACTAAGCAAATATGGAAAGTAAACAAGAGTTAGCCAGGGCCAGCAAGTCTGCCCTTAACATCTATCTAGCTATCTATCTATCTTTGTAACTTTTTATTTAATGAAATGGTTGGATACATATTAACTTTCTTTGCACAGTAATTGTTTTACCTGCCCTGTAATAGGAAGCTGGAGCACTCTTGTGAACTGACCTCCTCAAAGCGTCTCTGAGTTCTCTACCTAAATGTTAGGGGCCCCGCCCTGCATCTGCTGAAGTCACACAAACTCCCATATATAATCCACATTGAATACGGATTATATAAAATAGTGTAAGAACATCAGGATTTAGCACCAGAAATTTAGCTCTTTGCACCCTGATATTTTATTTTAAGTGTAGGAGTTGGCTATGTTGGCCCTATACCTTCCCAAGCAAGGAAATCCCCCATAGGAGATCCATGGCCAGTTGCTGCATGAGTGGAGCATGGCAGAGAGCCATTAGGGACACAGAGGTTATAGCTAATAGGTAATAACAGTGCCTCCTCTGAGCTTCACACAGCAACACTTACCTGTAATAATCACCATTACCAGTGGTAAATATATTCACAGTGCAATACAATAGACCAAGGCAAAAAAAATAAATATTATCTTGCCCAAACCTGACAGAACATATGAGCACATGTGATAGATGGCTAGAAAGTCACCCCAGAAGTCAGCTATTCACAACATATGTATGAAAACAGCTTCCAGATGAAATCACAGGTGTTCATCAAATTGCTAAAGAAAAGAGAGAGTCATTCTTACACCATCAGCATGCATTCCACAGAAAGGAAAGAGATTGTGAAACGTTTAAGGCCAATGGGCTAATGAACTATTATCCTGGAATTCTGGGGAAAAAATAGATTAACTATTAACTAAAGTCATGCTAAGGAAAACCTAATGAGAAGTGGACTTTGTTGATATGTTCCAAGCAACTTTGGAGGCCATTTAGAAGGTTTGGCCCAAGGTCTTGTCTACACTACAAAACCAACTAACTAGGTTGGTTAGGGGTATGATTTTTTACTGACATCATTATGCCAGTAAAAGCCTCACAGTAGACGTAGTTATATTTATCAATATAAAGGTACCTTATACCAGTATAGTTTATGTTGGTTCCTGAACTGGAATGAGTGATACTGGCATGTTTATTTGAGTATAACTGCATTCATGCTAGGAGTGTTTTGCCACTTTAGCTAGGCCAGATACAGCAGCAAACCTTTTAAATGTAGAAAACCCATCAGTAGTTAGCCCCCATCCAAATCCTGCCTACAAGTAGCCATGCTTTGCTAAGCAATTCACTTGAATTTCAGCAAGACCGTGTCTTGGTTTGGTTTATTGGCATGGGAAGCCAGAAAGAGTGGAGAGAAAGACCTTCATTATAATCAGTCCTTTCACTATGGCCTGTTATTAGTGACTCTTATTCAAGCCAAGAAATTGCCTTGTACAGCTGCAAAAGCTATTTTTTATTTTTGAAAGCTCCTCCAGTTTAGAGCTGGTTTAACAGTGGGAGGCCATATCCTTTTACCCATTGCTGGGAAGCTCAGAACAGACAGCTGTCTCGTTGTTATCAGCTGGTAGTAATTCATTCAGCACCCAACTTGATGTACATACATGGGCTCCACTACTGACTACACTTATGGCCATCAATTAGCTTGGCACGGTGTCTGTTAATAGTTAAACCTTTCTACAGTAGAGCCAAGCAGCTATAGATTTAGATGAGAAGCCTGCATGACAGTACAAGACCATTTCATCTGCAGAAAAAACCCCTTATCTATGATAGCATTGAAGCATTACCACTACATTAATCATACTTATTGACAATCACAGGCCACAGCTATTGACAATCACTGCAGTTGGAAAGGAATACACAGATGTCAAGTAGGTCTGACTGTTCATAAGCCAGAATTTATTGTAGTGTGTGCCTGGAAAACCTAAGGAGACTACATGGAGTGCCAGAAATCATGCAACAAGCAAATAGTGATTGTAAGTTCTTTGTGTGCCAGCTACAACGTCATTATCTTAGCTTGACAATAGGGGCCAACATCAGGTCAAAGAAAAAACGCCATGACCAATAAGAGAGGTTTATACGTCAGTCTTTTTGGCACAAAAATATCACTGCACTGATAAATCAGTACAGCAATCCCCTACTGCTGACGCTGGCCAAGATATTCAGAGCACTGTGTGACATAACAACAAATTAAAATACAATTAAAAATCATTTAAAATCACCCACTTATAATTCAATCAGATAAAAGCAAATGAGAGGGCCAATAACAAAAATGAAGAAGAAAAAGGCAAGAGAAGAGACAGTAGTAAATGCGGAGCCAACGGCGATCATTTAAAAATACACTGTCTGGAGAGGAAAGATTGATGGGCTATTTTAAAATGCATGGAGTGAGATGGACCGAGAAAGGTTTTAGATGTGTGTGAGAAAGCGTGAGCCCACCACAGTCAGTGCACAGCATTGTAAGTGCAGTCTATCTCCTAGCCACAACAAGTTCATGGATATAAGTATTAATTACTATTATTATTATTAATTGAGCACTGACAGTATGCTTGGCTCTGTACAAACAGAGGACGGCATGGTCTCTGACCCTTAGAGCAGATCAGTGCAGTAGATCAAATAGATTAATGCAGTGAGTTGTTAGCTCCAAGACCCAACACTCCAAACTAAAAGATCTTTTTTAATTAATGTCCGGTCCTATTAGGCACAAGGTTGGAGAACATGTGTTTCCTTTTATAGATGAACTGCTACACTGGTATTGTTGTCAGAGCACCTTTACCCCCCTCGCTCCCCCACACCACCTTTGTGCTGATGTGTTAACATGCAGACACAGTGCTAATGACTTGGATATATGTAATCTTAAAAAGTAATTTTGCCTTAGTCTTTCTTGAGTGCTCAGTTGGGTCTGTCTTATATCTTCAGCATGGGCTGTTTCCCATATATGGACATGTTGAGGGGAGGCAGGCAGTGCCAAGTTGCTTGTGGATCTTAACTCCTCATTACCAGATCTGATTTCTATGCCCAAATATAACTCCCCTTAGACACATCCATACCTGTTTTTTTGTTTGTTTTGCTTTTAATCAATTTAAGCACTGAATCTAAAGAGACATTGACAGAAAGAAAGTTATCAGACTATAGGGGTAGATGAAAAGTCTAGTATTAGTATGTATGCCAGAGGATTTTTCAGTGCCAAGTGAGGAGGCAGTACTAGGGCAGGAAAAAAATGAGATCTGTTTTTCCCCCCAGTGTTTTAGTTCCTGGGTTCAAGGAACAATGTGAGACGTTCAGATTTCACATTATTTTGGCTTCATAGATAGATATAATAAAAAGGCTCTTGCCGGCCAAGCAAAGTGAGGCCTAACACTCAACTTTCTGGCATTTCTCTATACTAATTTATTTGCGCTTGCTGCTAACATTAGCTCTGTTCAATGAGATGTAAGAGCACTCAGCACTCCAAGTTCATGGTCTGACCAGACTGTGGGCGCAATCTTGTACCCTTGAAATCAATGGGACTTTTGATACTGATTAAAGGGGAAACAGGAACAGATGCTATACACATACATTTTGTTTCATGAAATAAACTCTTAATTAAACTAGATAACATTCAGAAAGATCAGAATGATTTTAAGAATGCAGAAGCTACAGCCTACATTTTCAAAATGGGCTTGCTGAGGGTATGGCACTATGAAAATTGCACCTGCATTTCTTTTGCACTCATAGTACGTTCAATATTAATAGTTGGATGACTAACTGCCTAATTCACACCCACAAATCCAACTTCCCAAAGCTTTTCAGCTACTATTTTTGGAAGCCACAATGAATCGCAGGGCACAAAATGCAGTGTTTTCATCTTAAATTGCAACTACAAAAAGAAACCCAAGTGGGGCCTTATTGTAAATTGTGGTAATGGGCACCAGTTGTGAAATTCTTATGTTTTTAGACCTTACTTACAATATTATTCACACTGGACTCAATCCTGCGGTCCTTACTCATGTGAGTAATACTTGATGACACGATTAACCCCATTGCTGTTAGTGAGACTAAGTATTTGAGTAAGGAATATTCAAATGAGTAACGGTGGCGACATCAGTCCCAATGAAGTAGCCTGAATGGGGACTACTTGTCTGAATAAGTGTTGGAGGATCAGTCCCATGTTTAGTACATTCTAGGATCTGAGGCTGTCTAGTTCTCTAGACGTTTCTTTGCCATCTGCCCCTGCTGTTGGTCAAACTAAAATGTTCCATAGCTCAAATACTTAGGAACAACTATTTAATTTGACAATTTGTAGATGGTATTCTTGTATTACCCTTTAGGACCTTAATAATAGTTTTTTCTTTAGTGAAGCATTAAAACATTAAAGGCCATAAATTCCACAGTCACCTGTATCCATTTATTGCTAATTTATTATGGAACATATAATAAAACTTTGCTTGACATATAGGCCTCTTCATAACTATAAATCTTTTTTCAACTGTTTAGATAACTTATGCTTAAGTTCAACAAAAGACCTCTAGGAGCAAACATTTAAAACATCTATTTATTATGCAGTAATAATACATGCAAGCTAGCCATACTGAATACACTATGAAATATTAATCTGTATTCAGATTATTTATCACTTCATACTCTTAGAAAAATACATTTATTATAAAGAGAAAAATGTAAAAATACAAATTATGTGTCAGGTACCTGTTTTATTAAATGTTTTAAGAGGTCTAACTGAATAAAGCTGTTATTGTACTTATCAAACACATAAATGTTTCTCTTAAGATTAAATTTGTCATTTGTAACCTTGGGACCTCTGAAAGGATTTCAAGTGCAGTTCATACAAAGATGTTGTAAATAATGGTGAATATAGGGGAAATGTAGGAAACTTTCCTAGGCTTTATAATTTTAGATAGACACTACTTTTGCAATAGAAATATCAATAGTATTGTTATTGCTATGAGGACTGCTCCAATTAAGTCAATGCAAAAACTCCCACTGACTTCAATGGGCTTTGAATCAGGCCCAGATACAGAAATATTTGGGATATTTCATTTTTGTTACATCAAAACAGAAGAGATACTATTTGACATTTTAATCTGCACAATAAAAAATGTCAGAAAGAAGAAGAAGAAGAAGTTATGGTTTGGTGTCATATTTTTAAGACCAGAAACAACTACTTATGGGCCAGATTGTGCAACCTTTGGTCATGTTGGAACACATGTAGTGTGACCACTCATGTGGGTAATGATCTTGTGATCATTGAAGGCAATGGCAAAAACTCCCATTGGCTTCAACGGGAGAGAAAGCCTTATATGTTCATCACTGTAAGGTTAGCGTAACTGGGCCCTTTCTAAGTTTTAAAAAGAAATCAAGTATCAGAGGGGTAGCCATGTTAGTCTGTAGCCACAAAAACAACGAGGAGTCTGGTGGCACCTTAAAGACTAACAGATTAAGGTGCCACCAGACTCCTCGTTGTTTTAAAAGAAATCAGTGTGGAAAGAAACAACTCCAAAAGCCTCACAGTAATATTTTTATTCTGTTTGCTTTTCAAAAATCTTTAAATGTGTCACTGTTAAATAACAGAATTTCATAGTCCAAAATTTTACTTACAGTAGATGTTCAACAGCAGATTTTATAAACCAAAGCGAGCCTTCAGTCGAATGCCATTTTTTGCTATAAATATTTCTATCAGACTGAAATTTAAGAAGAATTACTGCATATAATAAATGAATTGTATTTAGTATATATTTATATGCATGCAGTTTGTGTTTCTGCATCGAGCAGGCCTCCTTAACAGAAGCTTGGTATTCAGAAAATTTTGGATAGTGACTTCGGAGCTTCAGCACGAGAATCTATTTTATGCCTCTCCATCTTTATTATTACTGTTATTCTACAACATCAGTTGTCTTGAATGTGGAGGGAGATTTTTGGTTTTTATACAAAGTTACCACAACCAAGGTACTGAATTAGAGAAGGTACATTCCCTTAAAACGAAAATCCTTAATTTCATTATATGCAGGGGATTAAAGGTTTCTACTTGGTCCTATCTTCATTACCCACACTTGATACTTGTTCCCATGTATTCTGTGGGATTTGTCAACAGTTCAGCTAATCAAACTAAGCTAGAACACGTCAGGTTTTAGTGGTCAGGTGTTACAATGGTGTAATAGCCCCAATTTTCTCACCTATTAAGTATTTTAAAGGTAGAAAAGAGGGCGGGAAGAACAAGTTCAGGTCAAAGGTAGACTACATGAGGCCCTTTAACATGGGCCTAATGGTTATTTTTCATGTTAAAAGGACCAGGTTCAGGATAGGAGCTCTGAAAATACAACTGATCAGCTAACTCCCCCCAGTCAGTGTGTCATTAGCACCCAAAAACACAAAGCAAAACTCAGACAAAGCCACAGAATTTGTTTCAGTCTGAAACTAGGAAACAAATGTTAATTGGTGGAAACCCACACATTTTCTCTTGATTTCCTCAGCATCTCTCTTGTCACTTTGGGGAGTTTCTATTGATCCTTCATTATTTCCATGTGGATTGGAGTAAGAGTACTAGCCTCCTTCAGAGAAAACAATACATAAATAGGCTACCCAAACACTCCCTAGTGGGATTTTCAAGTGTTTAAGTGAATTAGGCACCTACAATTGGAGTTAGGCACCTAATTCACTCAAGCACTTTTGAAAATCCCACTAGGTCTCTATCTGCATCTTTAAGCACCTTTGACAACATGGCCTTATGTGCCTGTAACTCCCTATGATGTGCAATAGGTCATCATATGATCATCTGTAACCCTGTAGTTCTGTATATAATGGGTGTCTTATGCATTGGAACTAGCTGCTTTTAGATTGTAATCTAGTTTAATGGAGCACTGTGAACAAAATATTTTCAACTGATATAAAATAAGGTTTTCATTAGTAGTTTGATTTTTATTTTATGGGTTTCAGGGATCCTCCAATTAAAAGCATAACTATATGTATTATATATTTATCTACTGCAGGGCCGGCTCTGGCTTTTTTGCCCCTCCAGGCAAAAAAGCCTCCCGCCGCCCCCCCGCAGGGGAGGGCGGCAAGCCCCGCTGGGGAGAGCGGAGCCCTGGGGGCCAGAGCGCTGGGGGAGGGAGGCGAGCCCCGCCGGGGCTCCGCTCTCCCCGGCGGCCAGAGGCTGCGCCGGGGGTGGGGGGCGGCGAGCCCGGCCGGGGCTCCGCTCTTTCCCCGGTGGCCAGAGGCAGCGCCGGGGGAGGGCGGCGAGCCCGGCCGGGGCTCCGCTCTCTCCCCGGCGGCCAGAGGCAGCGCCGGGGGAGGGCGGCGAGCCCGGCTGGGGCTCCGCTCTCGGGCCAGAGCGCCGCGGCGCCCCCCTCCAGGTGCCGCCCCAAGCACCAGCTTGGTGGGCTGGTGCCTGGAGCCGGCCCTGATCTACTGCCATTCATTGGATTTTAGGGTGTTTCATTAATGCTCAGCTTGGGGATAGATGCATGTAGTTTCATTTTGCAGTCCTGTGAAGCCAGGAACCAATATTGTTCATCATAATATATTTTATAAGAAAAAGACAGTTTTTATATATATATATAGTTCTTCTATGCAAGAACTATACTTAAGGGAAAAACCATGACAAATTTAATTGTGATCTGGAAATTTGTAACTAGAAATTTGTTGCTACCAAAAAATAATGGGTCTTTTGGAGCAGCTTCTTAGCTGGTATAAATTGATATAGGCCCATTAACTATCCTGACCTTACTGAAGTTGATGGCAAAATTCCCATTGACTTCACTGGGAGCAAGATTATGCCTTATATCTAAAGAAAAGTCTTTAGCAGCCACAGCCTCCTCAAAGCTCCAAACTATTTGTTTTCAAAGATTCAAACTGGAAACATATTTTGAACCACAGTTTCAAACAAACCCTGTCTTTTTGAACTTTGCAGCTTCAATTGATTAACAATAACACAACACATCAAGTTCTCACAATTTCAGATGAACTGCGTTCAAACTATTCAAATGCTGTCACTAAAAAGCTCCCTCTTCATCTCCATTGGTGTTCTTTTTTCTACACCTCACCTTACAGGGTTTCTGTCACTTATAGAAGTAGATAAGGTAACTATTAGAGAAGGGTCTGAAGCAGTTGCTCACCCTGATTGCTGTGGAGGGTTTGACTGGACAGGTAGAGGATACAGTAGATATACCTGGGACCTTGGTCAGAGAGTGTAGGGAAGAACCTTCTTCCCGTTCAGCTATCATGTGGCCCCCCAAGTATGGCGAGAGGTGGAACTTGGAGTGATCTTCACCTCCACAGCCCATTAGCCAATTTGCGTTCTGTTAGGGGTGAAGCTTTGTTCACTTGAGTATTGTTGGTTGCTTATATGCTCATTACATTACTCACTAATCCACACTGGCATGAAGTATTTAGGTTTGAGACAGGACTGCGATAATGGAAGCGACCCTCTCTCCCATCTCCATTGGTTCATATTTTATTGTTGCAGTGATTTCAGGATGTTCTTGACTTCATAGAATCATAGACTATCAGGGTTGGAAGGGACCTCAGGAGGTTCTAGTCCAACCCCCTGCTCAAAGCAGGACCTAATCCCCAACTAAATCATCCCAGCCAGGGTTTTGTCAAGCCTGACCTTAAAAACCTCTAAGGAAGGAGATTCCACCACCTCCCTAGGGAACCCATTCCAGTGCTTCACCACCCTCCTAGTGAAAAAGTTTTTCCTAATATCTAACCTAAACCTCCCCCACTGCAACTTGAGACCATTACTCCTTGTTCTGTAAACTTCCCTGTTGTGCTCTTGTCTTTGGCATCCTGAAGCAATTTGCCTACATCACAGATCGGCATGTGTGTGTGTGGAGTTATTGTCCGTCCTCCGAGTACTCATCAGGAGATTTGGGAGGGAGGGATATTCATTATTATATTATGTCGTAATTGTGCAACAGGCATCCAGGGCGAGTTCTTTAAGGGCAGCAGGAGCTAGTATTTCCAGTTTACATCTCTGAGTATGTAACTGCGTAGTAACTGGGCAGGACTTAGTGTGCTGTTCAGGGTGAGGGATAGGCTCTAGTATCTTGCTCTGAATGGGGCACCCCTTGTCTGCACTCTCATCCCTTGCACAAGAAAAGGATGGTTAGGATTTTAGCTACTTGGGACTCTTGTGATGCTAACAGGATCTCCACGGGGAGTGCTAATCAGTACTCCTAGCTGCAACTCCAATGCCCAAGTAGGCCACTTTGCAGCCACTGCTAGCTCCCCTTTTGGGCCTGGGGCGGGAGTAAAGAGACAAAACTCTCCAGATGTGAGTATGACCCCCTAGTAGGAGAGTATTGGGAGAGACTTCCACCTGAAGAGACCAGCCCTCGGTAGAGGATAGAAACAAGAGGACCCTTGCTGGTGACGGGGAGGATGCCTGTCCTAGATCCCAAGCATCTGGCCCTTGTGCCTTCCCTTAAACAACACACTCTTTTATCCCTATGGTCCAGCTTTCCCCCAGCTTACACAGCATTCGCACCAGACCTCACACTTACGTGCGAGATCTCCTAACAGGGTGCTCTGGTACTCTCCATCCAGTCATCATCTTTTTACCACCTTTTCAGCTGTTCAGTGGTCTCTGCTCACCCATCACCCATTTTCTGCTCAGGTAAAAGGAGATGGAAGAACTTTTCCTGGGATCCACAGGGAAATTTTCAAGGAGCCAGCTTCTTGCCTTTTGCCCACCATATCCCCTCCCCAAATCCAGTTCTGCAGAACATTTTGTAGGATTGTCTCTGAGGAGCACCATCTGTCAGTTCTATTCCCAGAACACACAGAGAAAACATCACTAAATATGGGTAGTGCTTCCTTTCCTTGCTGCCCTCGGTTGGGTTCTATGGGTAAGGTTTTCCTCTTTTAACCCCCACTTGGGAATTGGGTTCCTGCAGAACATTACTGACTGTGAAATCTCTCTGGGCATCTGTCCAGGTTCTAACTAAACTCAGTGTATGTCATTAATCCCACAGGAAAGGTTGGTAAAACACACGCACTTATAATCCCCTCTAGAGAGAGCAAATCCAAAGCACCTCTTTCTTCTGCTCCCCCAGCCATGGTCAAGTCAGAACCTCTCAAGGGTGGAGGTAGCTCATGAGAGCAGCAAGGCCTTTCTTGACAATGCCCAGGAGCAGCATCAGCAGGGCAGGGAGAGGCCTACCTACCTGGGGTCCTCTGCCCCCAATTACAGCCCTCAGGCTGTTGCACGCAGAGATTTTTACCATTTGAACTCTAGACATTATTTTCTGTGTCTTGATTAGTTGTTTGCCCCAACCTCTTCTTGCCTCTCCCCCAACAATCCCTCTGCTGAATCCTCCCTCTCCTTGCACTTATACTATCGCCCATTCTTCCCTGCCACTGCTGCTCTTTCCCCTCAGTTTCTCTCTTCCCCTCTCTTCCTTTTTCTTTGAAAACCCTTGTTCCTATTTATTTTTCCCTTCCTGTTGTTCCCAGTTCCTGCACCCATTCCCCATAATAAAAGATAAGTGCCAGGTTCTGATAACTATACTTACATTGACTAGTACAGTGCTCACATTGAATACTATAGTGCTAGTACCATAATCCTATTGATTTCATTGGGTTTATTTGGTGATTAAAGTACTACGCAGTGTAAGGGTGACAGAATCTAGTCCTAAACGAATAATTAAAGAAAGAAAAAGAAATGGAACTAACATGGTATGTTCCCATAATCATCCTTATTAGTCTATTTATTATTTCCCTCTCCATTCTGATTTTTTCCCCTTTAGATTGTAAGCTATTCAGTGCATGGACTGTGTTAAGTCCCTGCTCTGCATGATTCAGATCAGGGACTTGAACCTGGGTCTCCTGCATTTTTCAGGAGTGCCATAAGCACTGGGCTACTCTAGGGTCTCTCTCATTTTCTCTAGTTTTGACCAGAAATTCCATCCTTGACCTGAGACATCTTTCCTGATGAAAGTCTCATCAAAACTGGTAAGTTCCTGCAAAAAGTTTAGGATTCAACTAATCGTCATTTTCCATCAAAAAAACGATTTCATCAAAAATTTCCTCACCAGCTTTATTGCTACTAAGAAGATAATAAATTCGTATACACCTGACAAAAATAAATAGGACCATGAATCATAAGCACAGACAGTCTAACAATAAAATGAAAATATATTTGATCAGACATCATTTTAATATTTCTTGTGTACTACGTGCTTTGTTGCAAAATGCTCCTGGCCATTCTCTAACTTTTATTATACTATAATAAATAACATTTTATATTACTTTCTTAAAGTTGATCCCTCATGGATTGTTAAATTACGTTGCTGATATCTGACAGCATAAGCAACTTACAGAGCTTTTTACGGTGTCCAATTTCACTAAACTATATGTGCAATGCGTCTTTTAACTGTTGCCAGGCTCTGTGAAAATTATCAGCCTCAAGCAAAGAAACCTATAGAACAAGACAACTTTTTAAAACTGTACCCTTAGTGAATTTCAATTACAAGTACAATCTTCCCAGAATAAGAGAATTGTTTTTAATATGTTACAAGACAGTCTGCGATGGGATTCAAGAAGCCAAGTCACAGTTATGTTCAAATGCTTTGTATTTCTCCATAGAGGAAACTGCTAGGCCAGACTCAGCTCTGGTGCAAATTCACTTAAATCAACAAATGGAGTTACACCCGGAATGAATTTGTCTCTCTGTGTTTTTCTAAATAGATTAGGGGTCATTTGAAAAGCTGTAAATAAACCTTTAAAATTCTTTAAGGCAAAAAGAAACAAACGTCCAAGAGAAAGGGAAAGAAAAAAAAATGATTTATTCTGCTTTCCCAGCACTGCTAGTTTCCAGGTGTTCACCTTTTGATCTGGCTACAGGCAATGATTTTCTGAAGTGGTTTCTGATGGTGTCTGACATCATTTATGGCACTCTTGAACAATCTTGTAATGTGCTAAACTACACAAAATTAAGTGAGTTAGTGGCTAACAAAGAACACCAAAAGGGCCATGGGTATCACGAGTATTTTGCTACCTGCAACAGCATGTGCCAGTTGCTTTGGAACACTAGTATTTCTTTGATTCCATGATGGATAAAGACAAATACTATTATTAATAATTGGTATTATAGATGTGTATAGAGACCCTTGATCAGAACTGAGGCTCCATTGTTCTAGGCAGTATACAAATTCAGAGTAAAAGCACTCTGCCCTGAATAGTTTATAGTCTAATTTAAGACAAAACACAACCGTGGGAGTGACAACAAGTAGAACGGAGACGAGGAAGGAAGATGAGGAAAACAGCAATAAAAACGTGGATTAACTTCCACATTAATAAGGTCAACTATGAGCACAGCTAGATGGCCATGAATCACTGTTGTATGATTACTTTTTAATTTGTAAGATATGAATACAAATAAGTTAAAAGTGGTATGTGCCGGACACTCAGCTGGTGGCTTGGTGTAGTCATGGGCGGCGGGTATCAAAGGCCAGGACATGCTAAGCCTGCCCTGACCCAGGCCTTGGCTCTGCCCATGTTCTGCTGGGAGGCCTTGTCCTCCCTCCCCCCTACCCTGAAGCCAGCTGGGGCTCAGCTCCAGCCAGCGGCCTGGAGCTCGGGGCTGCCAGCGGCCAGGGTGGCCCGAGACGGCACTGGAGCCAGTGATTTGGCCTGACGCTGGGATGGGCCTGGTGCTGGGGCCAGTGGCTCAGCCTGTTGGCTTGGCCTGGCATGGGGCGGGCAGCTCAGCCCAGCGAATAAGGGGCAGGGCCTTCGTCAGAAGGGGTGGGGCCAGCAGGCTAGCCTCCCCAAAGGGGGGTTCACCTGCTGCCCCAGGTGTGGCCAGAGTTTTCAAGTAGATAAAAGCTTATTACAAGAAGGAGGGCAAAAATATGTTCTTAACCTCTGAGGCTAGGACAAGAAGCAATGGGCTTAAATTGCAGTAAGGGAGGGTTAGGATGGACATTACTAAAAACTTCCTCACTATCAGGGTAGTTACGCACTAGAACAAATTGCCTAGGAAGGTTGTGAAATCTCCAACTTTGGAGGTTTTTAAGAACAGATTAGGAATAGTTTAGTTACTACACAGTCCTGCCTTGAGTGCAGGGGACTGGACTAGATGACTTACTGAGGTCCCTTCCAGTCCTACACTTCTTATGATTCTATGATTAACCAGTGGATCTTTCCTGTACCACTGAAGTGAATGTGAGTTTTGACATGGATTTGAATGTGCAAATAATTTTTTTTATCTTGATTTATACAATAGCTGATTCAACCTTTATTGTAGTTACACAAATTGCAATACTATCATTACTATGCACTACTGCGTGTGTATATTATATAGTGTTTTGTCCCTTTGACCACCTCGCCTGCACTTTTATTGTCAAGCACTAAGAACACTTGGTAAAAAGGTGCTAGAGCAGATTTATAGAAAATGTATTAAGTCCTTTTTTTTTTAGAAGTCATACACTTCTGCAGTGCCCTCAAGAAGCTAGCTTTAAAGTCCATTTAAAAGAAAATAATAAAAAAACCCACATGGAGCTTGACACCACAGTAATCTATTCCTACCTCTCAATTTGGCAATGTGTCTTGTCTGTTAAGTGTTTACCTTCTAAATGGTAAACTCTTGGGGCTATGTAATTATTTATTATCACCAATCCCTCAAGCCATCATGTGCTCCGTATTATAGCATTTTCTATATTTGTTTCTTTAAGGGCCAAAAATTATTACATTTCTTTTTTTTTTTTGAGGCAGAGAAAAATGTAATCCACAGTGTTAAAATTATTTTTCACTCACTACATGGCAGCAATTGATAAATATATTGAAGATGCACCACTACAACTACCTGGAACATACACACTCTTGTGGAGAATTCCATTCTGCTTTTTTCTCCCTGCTGCCTGGTGATGTGAGTGCATTCTGTCTGTATCAAAATTTCAACATGTAGGCTTGTGAAACCAGAGAGTCAGCTTCTTAAATTATAATTGCTCTCACGATGGATAATTTATATGCTGAAATATTTCATGACCAGTGTGTAGGTGACTAAGGGATCTGTCCAAACCAGAGTTGGACACCTTGGTTTTAACAGTGAAGTCTCTTAAGGCATTTCCCACATTGCCTCTTGCAAGTATAAATCTGATTCAGGATTCATAAACTGCTTTATTCTGTTCTCAGTGAGCCTAGACTCTTGGTTTCAGTTACACCCCGTTGCCTACTGCTTATCCAGAAGTCATGCTTGCTCACCTAGCCAAGGAGTGGAGGGTGACACATGCTTATGACATACATGCTGATTTAAATGAACATGATTATTTGAGAGCACTGATACCAGTTACAGCAAGCTGCAGCTGAAGCAGAAACTTCATCTTAAAGGAAGTACACTTAGATCTGACTTGTTGCCGAGAGGGCTCTGCTAACAAACATTTTCAAGATGGTTTCATAGAGCTTGGTTATCAGATGTATTCAGCACCCAAAACTCCAGTTGAAGTGAATGGATGGCTTACCCTGATTTAGCCATTATGGGGACTTTTGAAAATCAGGCAGATAATTGCTAAATCAGGGATCAGCAACGTTTGGCCCAAGGCCCGCCAGAGTAAGCCCCCTGGTAGGCCAAGTCGGTTTGTTTACTTGCTGCATCCGCAGGTTCGGCCGATCGCAGCTCCCACTGGCCACAGTTCGCTGCTGCGGGCCAATGGGGGCAGCGGGAAGCGGCACGGGTCGAGGGACATGGTGGCCGCTGCTTCCCGCCACCCCCATTGGCCTGGAGCGGCGAACCTGTGGACGCGGCAGGTAAACAAACCACCCCGGCCCGCCGGGGGCTTATCTTGGCGTGCCGTGTGCCAAACGTTGCCGATCCCTGTGCTAAATCATTGTAATTTTTTATTTATGAGTTGACTTACTAGGAGATATAAAGACAAATTCTCCTTTCAAATGAACCCTCTGCTACCCCAGTGAGATTAATGGGGTTAAACTGGTGAAATACAGAGATTTTGGCTCAGAAAATGTACATTTTGGGTACTTATCTTTCACTATGGCTCCCAAATTAGAAGCGTTTCTATGAGACAACAAACATCAGCTGTATATATTGTCTTTCTCCTACGTGATAAGGCACAAAGCATCTGCCTTTAGCCAGTTTTCCTTGGCTGTTGAGTGCAACGGGGAATCAAACTCACTTGTATACGTTGTTTTATGGTTTCCATTTTCCTCTTGTTGCTCTTGCCTAACATAGGACTGCCCACACACAGCACACTTGTGGACAGTAATTTCCTGTTTGTTGTATGTGAAATGAGGGCGTTGTTTTGGTGCATCCAGTAAAATGGTTGCAGGGAATGGATGCTATTAAAGTGAAAACCCTACCTTAGTTTGTGTAATTGCTCCCCTCTCCCTACCGCCCATCTTCACAAAACACAATCTGAAAACTCTGGGGTGCAGACATTCTACCAGTCTGCAAATAATTATGAAAAATGGTGTAGGTGAAATACCAAATTATGGGAGATGAAAGGATTAAAAAACCTCATAAACTACTGATTGACCAAGTGACACTAGGCCAACCAAATATTGTGTACAATGGCCATTTAGTCTTCTTGGTGTACATCCTCTGTTAGTTGTCTGTAGGTGAAGAAGCAGCATAGAGGTCACTACAGAACACTACTGTCAATTGCCTAACATAGCAAATGTATGCATGCACCATAAGTGAACTAAAAATCAGGCTGATCTAAAGGATAAACTGGTACATTTTTATATATAATAATCATTTAGTTATCATATTACAAGGCTTGCCTCGCATATCTATCTCACCAATTTGCTCTACTATGTGCTATATGTAAAGGACAAGATCCTGCAATCCTTATTCAGATCATTCCTTTAAAAAAAAAAAAAGGAATATTTGCATTTGTGAAATTGCTTGGCTATTGCATCAGCGACTGAAGCCACTGGCCTATCAGCTCTTTGGTGGAGAAGTTCTTTGTCCCAGCCAATTGTATTCAGGGCCACTAAATCTTCCTTGTGGGAATCTCTCAAAGGAAGTCTTCCTTTCATTGTGGCAGACTAAGACACCTTCGGTGCTGCTGGATTGACAATGACATACAATAGTTCCGTTTAGTAAAGAGCAAAGTGTTATGATTAGCAAAAGGAATAGCCTTAGGGGTCCTAAAGACCCTGGCCTGCTACAGTACAAACCAGTTTTCACAGCATCCTCCAGACCCAACCTGAATAATCTTCCTTGTCTAAAAGCTGTTTTTCATAAGAAAGGAAATGTTTTCCTGATTTGTATGTTGCAGCACTTTTCATAGTCAACCCTGCCCCCCCTTCACTTGTTTTCAAGCAGTTCCCTGTAGCGGAACATTTAATGTTATCATTGTTTTCACTCATAATTATCCTAGTTTGAGTGTTTCCAGTCTTTTAATGTTGTTAGAAAGCTTAAGAAACATGACATTGGTTATAAAAAACAACCACCTTCAATGAGGTTGCTACAAAGTCTTTTCCAGTAAGAGCAAATGTAGGCCTGATTGACACTTAAAACTTTTGCTGGTATAGCAATGTCCGTTATGGTCTGATTTTTTTAATGACATTTTTATATCAGCAAAGGCCCTAGCATAGGAGCAATTATAGCAGTAAAAAAGTGCTTTTGCTGGTATAGATTATTTCATTCGGGGACCTGGTATAGGTTATACCAGTAAAAGCACTCTTTTGCTGGTATAAACTGTGGCTACGTCTTCACTACCCGCCGATCCGGCGGGTAGCAATCGGTTTATCGGGGATCGACTTACCGCGTCTCGTGAGGACGCGGTAAAATCGATCCCTGATCGCTCTGCCGTCGACTCCGGAAATCCACCTCGGCAAGAGGCGGCAGCGGAGTCAGCGGCAGCGCGGCAGCGGTCGGCTTTCCCCCGTCCTCACCGCCAGGTAAGCCGACCTAAAATACGCAACTTCAGCTACGGTATTCACGTAGCTGAAGTTGCGTATCTTAGGTCGGAACCCCGCTGCAGTGTAGACCTAGCCTGAGTCTACACGAGGAGGGCTTGCTGGTATAGTTATAGCCAAACATTTTCTAGTGTAGACTAGGCCTTCAGGTTCTGAAACTTTCGTTAAACAATTTACATTTTTAAACACATGCGTCACAAAATCCTCTCCAAAGAAATAAATCTGAACATGTTAAAATACTTAACCAACAATCATTCAGACCTGGCACACCTTGTCCCTCCCCTCATGCATCCTCTATGCCAGATGTGTGGGGCTCAGTTGTTAAAGGACAAGATCCTGCAAGAACATGGCACCACTTTTGCCAGGTTTACACCAGCTGAGAGCTCCTCCCTAAAAGGGGAATTCCCTGCAGGGTATTTCTGGACAGAATCTATCCACCTGGTGCCATCTGAGTAGTGCAGAGCAGACAAAGTGAACCAGAGAATTTTAGGAATTGGCTCACGACTAAATTCCTTCCATTTGGAAAAAGGAGGTGAGTTCACAAACAAGGATTTCTTTCTTTATGTGGGCATCAGTGCATCTATCCATTTTTCTTCTTATGTAATGGCTCAGCTCTGTCATAGCATGACGAGAAGGACGGTGCTCCTTAAAGCGTGGTGTTTCCTACCACAGTTAAGCATTTCTCTTTCGTGTGAATGGAAACATTTCTCTGGGTTCCTTGTTTGCTTTGGGCCAAATCCTGAAGACCCTTACTCTCTGATGAGGCAGGGCAAAATTTGGACATATAAGGACCACCGGATTTGGCCCCATGTGAAATCCATTGTAGTTTGGTTGAATGTTGCTTTTCTTACTCTAAAAATATCTGGCACTGGGAATACAGCTGTGTAATTTTTCATACCACAGAGTATCCTTTTAGGTCCTTGGGCAGAGTTTGGGTGGTGAGGTTGGGAGAGTTTGCCAATATTAAGGATTTCATCTTTCAAAAATAGCACTTTCTATAACTCTTGTAATAGAGTCACCTTTCTACAATATACCAGGATTGTAAATCTCCATGGAAAGGTATGGTGAGTAATTGATCTAATGATTTTTTAATCCTTTGGTACTGCATACATAAACACTAATGCATTTTACATCCACATCTTTCATCAAGAGATATTGGATTGTGATATCAAAGAGTTAATATGAACAAAAATATTTGATCCTATTCTACTTGAACTGATTACATTTCAGATTTTGATAGTGTAAATTTATCTGAGGTAAGCCAGCATAAAAGCATTGACCCAATATCTCCTAGTAACAGTCATTCTATTCCTTCAAAGAAATTTGGGACAGATGTGTGTGCTTTTTTATTTCAATGAATGCAGGGAGAAAATGTATTTAATTTCTTAGGAAATAAATTTGCCTGTTCATCTCAGTATGTGGGACTGTCAAAGTTTATTAATTTGGCAGTATTTTAACATGACCATTCTGTTTTTGTTTAGGCCGAGTTATTAAATTGATATATTTTTATGAAAAGCAGAACTTGATGGAAAATGGTTTTTCATCTTTTGACATTTAGTTGCTGGTTAGGAGGTTTTAAGTCACACTATATCTTAAATCAGAAGGGCAGAAAGATAAAAGTAAGTGCTTGCAAAGACTGTCGGAAAGCAGCAAAATGATTGAGAGGCACATGCAACTTTGTTGTAATGTTTGTGAAATGGTTTGTTAAACTGTTGGTACTTTTTGTGCTGATGTTTAATATGCTCATTCATTTGTTGCATCCATTTACACTTGGCAGCATGTAAATGAGCAGATGAACCTTTCTGTTTAAATACTTACTGGTCTGATTCTCATTACACTAAGACTGCTTTAAACCACATAATTTACACCTATGTTAAGCCTTCTTCACGTTGTCTTCAATGAAAAACAGGTGCCAATGAGAATCAGGCCTATGTACTACAGTCCTTGCCTAGAAAAATCTTCCACTGACTTCAAAGAGTTTCATTTGAACAGGACTCCAGCATCGGTCCCATTGTTTGCAACTGAATTGCACTTTGCCACTGAATTGCTCTTAACTATAGCCATGTTTATATACTGCTTGTTTTGAACGTGATCCTGAGCGCTTGTAACTCCCATTGATGGTGAGTCCTTTGTACACTGCTTGCCTGACTTTCACATATAGTATTTTGGTCTAATCTATCACCTCACTTGTACATATTAAGTCATACAATTTACATCAAAATAGTTATTTCAATGTCTGTGTTCATCTATATAATATACCTTCAGTCTTATTTTCAAGCTGAAAATATCATCCCCAAAATGTTTGCTTTAGAGTTGTCATACATAAGTAAGTGGCAAATGCTGTGATCAGGGAAGAAGCTATTAAACGAAAGCTTTTCAGACCCCCGAATTTAGGAGGGGATAGAATTTTTTTCTAGCCTTCTCAGTTCCCACATGAACACTTGGTTTAATTTTGTACCAAACCAAATTAGGAATTTCCGTGGGCTAGAAAAGAGAAATTGAGAGCAAAGAGAGACTTTCTTTCTGGAAAGAAGGATACTACACATAGGGGACTCAGCCCTTCTGTGAGCAAACACAACTTCCACTGACTTTGTGGAGTTCTGCCCACATGCACCAGGGCTGAATTTGTCAGTGTCAAAAAGGAAAAAAACATCCAATCTACACGTAAAACAATGGATCAAGATTTGCATTTGTTCCATTGCTTTTAGCAGACATTTGTCTTCTTTAAATAAGGGCAGGTCCACTTGATGGTCTAGTTTCGCCTCTCCTCTGCTGTGATTTTACACCTATGTGAGGCCATTGACTTTAGAGGAGTTATTTTTCATTTACACTGGTGTAAGACAGAGGAGAATCAGACCTCATTTCCTTTCAGACCCTGTTGTTTAATGCAATGGTTCTCAACTGGGGTATACGTACCCTTGGGGGTACTCAGAGGTCTTCTGGAGGCTACATCAACTTATCTAGATATTTGCCTAGTTGTACAACAGGATACATAAAATGCACCAGCGAAGTCAGTACAGACTAAAATTTCATACTGACAATGACTTGTTTATACTGCTCTGTATACTATACACTGAAATGTAAGTACAATATTTACATTCCAATTGATTTATTTTATAATTTCATGGTAAAAATGAGAAAGTAAGCATTTTTTCAGTAGTAGTGTGGCTGTGACACTTTTGTATTTTTATTTCTGATTTTGTAAGCAAGTAGTTTTTAAGTGAGGTGAAACTTGGGGGTACGCAAGACAAATCAGACTCCTGAAAAGATTATAGTAGTCTGGAAAGGTTGAGAGCCACTGATCTAATAGTTTGAAATTTGTGAATTCATACTTTGAGTAATTCTAAAATGCCTATCTTAGCAAAGATTTACTAGTAAACAATAAGAGTAAATAGAGCTGATCAAAAAATGAATGGGACATTCTGATATTTTGACTTTTGTTTTCATCCCAAACCAGAACGTTAAACTGAAATATTGAAACTTTATATGGAATGAAATCTTCCAAAAATGTTGATTCAGAAATGTTTCCTTTCAACATTCATGACTGAAATGAAATGTTTCAACATCATGAGGCACTGTGGTGGCCAAGACCCAGAGAGAGAGAGAGAGAGAGAGAGAGAAAGATCATAGTGAATCATGGGATAAGAATGGCCATACTGGGTCAGACCAAAGGTCCAATTAGCCCAGTATCCTGTCTTCCAACAGTGGCCTATGCCAGATGCTTCAAAGGGAATGAACAGAACAGGGCAATTACTAAGTGGATCCATCCCCTGTCATCTAGTCCCAGCATCTGGCAGTCAGAGACTTAGCAACACTCAGAGCATGGGATTGCATCCCTGAACATCTTGGCTAATAGCCATTGATACCTATTCTCCATGAATTTATCTATTTTTTAAAATCCAGCTATAGTTTTGGCTTTCACAACATCCCCTGGCAATTGAGTTCCACAGATTGACTATGCATTGTATGAAGAAGTACTTCTTTTTGTTCCTCCTGCCTATTAATTTAATTGGATGACCCCTGATTCTTGTGTTACGTAAAGGGGTAAACAACACTTCTCTATTCACTTTCTCCACATCATTCATGATTTTATAGACCTCTATCATATCCTTAGTCATCTCTTTTCCAAGATGAATAATCCTGGTCTTTTTAATCTCTTCTCATATGGAAGCTGTTCTTTAATCAATTTGGTTGCCCTTCTCTGAACCTTTTGCATTTCTAATCTATATTTTTGAGATGGGGTGACCAGAACTGTATGCTATATTCAAGATGTGGGGGCACCATGGATTTATCTAGTGGCATTATGATATTTACTATCTTATTATCTATCCCTTTCCTAAAGATTCCTAACATTGTGTTAGCTTTTTTGACCACTACTGTACATTGAGTGGATGTTTTCAGAGAACTATCCACGACTCCAAGATCTATGGTAATAGCTAATTTAGTCCCCATCATTTTGTAAGTATAATTGGGATTATGTTTTCCAATATGAATTACTTCGTATTTATCAACACTGAATTTCATCTGACATTGTGTGAGATCCCTTTGTAATTCTTCACAGTCTGCTTTGGACTTAACTATCTTAAGTAATTTTGTATCATCTGCAAACTCAGCCACCTCACTGTATACCCCATTTTTCAAGATCATTTATGAATATGTAGAACAGCACTGGTGCCAGTACAGATCCTGTGGGACACCACTATTTACCTCTCTCCATTCTGAAAACAGACAATTTATTCCTACCCTTTGTTTCCTGTCTTTTAATCAGTTATTAATCCATGAGAGGACCTTCCCTCTTATCCCATAGCTGCTCAGTTTGCTTAAGAGCCTTTGGTGAGGGACCTTGTCAAAGGCTTTCTGAAAGTCCAAGTACACGATATCCACTGGATTATCCTTGTCCATGTGTTTGTTGATCCCTCAAAGAATTCTAATAGATTGGTGAGGCATGATTTCCCTTTACAAAAAGCAATGTTAACTCTTCCCCAACAAATCATGTTCATCTATGTATCTGATAATTCTGTTCTTTACTATAGTTTCAACCAATTTGCCTGGTACTGAAATTAGGTTTACCAGCCTGTAATTGCCAGGATTGTCTCTGGAGCCTTTTAAAAAAATTGATGTTACAGTAGTAGGGCCCTACCAAATTCACAGCCATGAAAAACACCTCACAGACCGTGAAATCTGGTCTCCCCCCATGATATCTGGTCTTTTGTGTGCTTTTACCCTATACTATACAGATTTCATAGGGGAGACCAGTGTTTCTCAAGTTGGGCATCCTGACCCAAAAGGAAGTTGCGAGGGTGGAGGGTTGCAAGGTTATTCTAGTGGGGGTTGCAGTATTGCCACCCTTACTTCTGCACTGCCTTCAGAGCTGGGTGGCCGGAGAGTGGCAGCTGTTGGCCAGGTGCCCAGGTCTGAAGGCGGCCCCCTTCCAGCAGCAACACAGAAGTAAGGGTGGCAATACCATGTCATACCACCCTAACTTCTGCACTGCTGCTGATGGTGGCTCTGCCTTCAGAGCTGGGCTCCTGGCCAGCAGCTGCCACTCTCCAGCTGCCCTGCTCTGAAGGCAGTGCCACCACCAGCAGCAGTGCAGAAGGATAGCAGTATTGCAACCCCCCCTACAATAATCTTCCAATCTCCCCCCCCACACACACACAGACACAACTCCTTTTTGGGTCAGGACCCCTACAATTACAACACTGTGACATTTCTAATTTAAATAGCTGAAATCATGACATTTACTATTTTTAAAGTCCTATGACCGTGAAATTGACCAAAATGGATCATGAATTTGGTAGGGCCCTACACATTAGCTATCCTTCAGTCATCTGCTACAGAAGCTGATTTAAGTGCTAAGTTACACACCACAGTTAGTAGTTTTGCAATTTCACATTTGAGTTCCTTTAGAATTCTTGGGTGAATACCATCTGGTTCTGGTGACTTATTACTGTTTAATTCCAAATCCTCCTCTACTGACACCTCAATCTGGGCCAGTTCCTCAGATTTGTCACCTAAAAAGAATGGCTCAGGTGTGGGACTCTCCCTCACATCCTCTGCAGTGAAGACCGATGCAAAGAATTCATTTAGCTTCTCTGCAATGGCCTTCTCTTCCTTGAGTGCTCCTTTAGCATCTTGATCATCCAGTGGCCCCTCTGATTGTTTGGCAGGCTTCCTGCTTCTGATATGTAGTCAGGGCCCAGAGGGGAGAATGGGGGCATGAGGGACAATGTATTACAATTCTCAAAAGACACTATGACTGCTCAGGCAGACGTGGAAATTAATGTCAACCTGGCCTGAAATGAAATTTTATTGCAAGATAGCAGGAAGAGCCTGGGAGGTGGGAAACAGGGGCTCTCATTCCAGCTCTGCCAATGATTCATTGTGTTGCTTGATGTAAGCTATGTGGGGCCAGAGTCTGGCTTTACCCTGGAAGAACATAGGGGTTATTGTGTGTGTGTGTGGGGGGGGGAGTGGAGCTGGGAATGTGGGAACCGAGGATATGCCTCTGAACAGCAACACATACTGGTATCTTGAAAAGGTCAGTTTGTATTCGTTGTGCACTAACAGATGCTCATGGGCAAAGTTCAGACCACGGGCTAGCTCCAAACAGGTAGGCTGTGGCTTAGCAAGAGGCACACTGTCCATTCTTGCTCTAGAACTGTGGCACCTGGTACAGCAACATGCTGCCAGGTTCCTGTACTGGGCTGAGCTTCCCCTAGCACAAATGTAGCCCTTAACTGCTTGCTGCGCTTCCATTTCCTATATCTACAAATGGGAAGGAATAATGCTCACCCAACTTTATGTAATGCTTTGAGATCTTCAGACAAAAGACCCTATGTAAGTGCAAATTATTATTATAATCAATTTACTCATCCTTCTGCTCCTCCCTGGCTCTATGGACCATGAGGTCCTTGGCCGCTCTCACAATCAACCCCCTTCTCTATCAGTCAAGGGCATATTTTTCCCATTGATGGGAAATCAATATAATCAATTTCCCAAAATATTTTTCTATTAAATGAGTTTTTCCAGTCAGTGATAGGACCTGCCTTATTATGTAACAAAAGCAAAACCCCAAACAAAAACAAACAAACAAAAACCCACACCCAAAGCAGATGAATTTGTCTTCAGTTCATTAAAATGTTTTAAAAATAAAATCTTTGTTCCTGTATGTCCATCTCATGGCTCCACATCGCTATTTCGCCTGGGTGCCTGAATCTTTCTAGACAAGTAAAGGCAAGCGTAGAATAACAAGTCCACAGAGCACTTAATTGAAAATTTGAACACTTGCCTATACCACATGCAATAATGGACATTAACTGCTGTTTTGAGCAGGAAAGCAGTGAAACCATTTAACGTCAATCGACATTAACGGGGCTTGGTGGTATGGGATTAGTGCAACGTGGCTAGCTGTACAGAAAACTATTTGCGCCATACTGGGTGATACCAAGTTTACATGACTGTAGTAGCCAATATATAAAACACAGCTGATAAAAATCAATGGTTCAATAAGTAATCACCATTTTCATTTCATCTTTAATCTCTGTTGCTTCTGCAAGAAAGGCAAAATACCTTACAGAAGGCTATCATTTGCTGGCCAGATTTCCCAAAGAGCTTCATTCCTATTCAGGCACCAAAATAAGTGGCCTGCTTTTTAGAAATGCTCAGCACATGTGGGGTTGAATTGTTTTGAAACATCTGGTCAGAAGTGTCACATTAGCAACCAGTGGCAGCTGGGCACTTTTGAAAAACTGGCCCCAACGGTGGGTTCTTTTCTGAGCACTTGAGAATCTTCCCCCCACGCCATGTCTATAGCTGACACTTCTGAATCAGCCAAAGCAAAATTTACAACAGCATCTTTGTAAACTAGAGATGCCACCAAAGGAGTTGAGCTTAATTTAAAAAATTGGTTTCCCGGGCCACATCTGGCAAACTGAAAGGGAGTGAAACAATAACAGGTGACCAGTGAAAACAGAGCATTTTATTTTTCTGTTCCCTGTCTGGGATGCTAGTTTTTTGCCCCCACATCCCCTTTTCAGCACCTGTCCCCATTATAGAATTTACTGTTCCACCTGAAGTATGATCCCACTAACAGTAAGAGGTATTTTTCAGTATTGCACAACATAATCCCCCCCCCCTTGAGATAATGACTATTACATCATTGATGCTTCCATCTTCCTCTAGTTGGATGACCAGATAGCTAGTATGAAAAATCGGGACTTTTTTTTCAGAGAGGGGAGGATATAGTTGCGAATACAAGACAAAGCCCTAATATCGAGACGGTCCTGATAATATTGCGAGATCTGGTACCCTATTGGCCTGGCATACCAAAGTAGAGCATGAATTCAGGTTTCCAGAGTAATAGCACACTAGCTACCAGCTAAGCCACCAAATGCTTTTACATTCATTCCTTTTTTCCATGAGAATGACATAACAGTAGTAAGGGACAATCGATTCTGTTAATGAGATGACTTATTTCAATCGTAAATAAAGTTCAAATGTCATTAAAGACATCTGCAAATGTGATTTAATAAAATGTGCCAAACAGCACTGAGACAGTTGAGGTTGCAAGTTAAGCACTCAAAAGCCAAGCAATGGCAATGCTAAGGTTGCACATTCAACCTTAACTCTGACCCTTGTGCATGACCATATACTATTTTCAAAGCAGAATATAATATACATGGTAAAGGTAAATAAGATGCAATGTAGCCTTGTAGCGCTGCTTGCCTTGTAGCTCTGCTTGCCCTACAAAATGCAAAGGCTCATACAGAGCCCTGCTTCTATCTTAGATATGTATATGGACAACTAACATTGTAGTATCTGAGTGCCTTATAATCTTTCATATATTAATCCTCTCTACACCCCTGTAAAGTAGGGAAATGCTATTGTCCCCATTGTACAGATAAGGGACTGAGAAACTAAGTGACTTGCCAAGGATTGCATAAGATGTTTGTAGCAGATCAGGAATTGAATCTAGGGTGCTCACAGTCCAGGCACAAGCTCTAACCATTGGACTATCCTTCCTTTCTTCATTCACTGACCACCTTACAATGCATGCAGGAAGTGAGGCAAAGGCTCCAGAGTCACCCTTGCCTCATTCATAGTGCCCACTTTCGCTAAATTTGTCATTGAGTCCAGGTAGCATTACATGTGTGGCATTCTTTAGCTATGCTTTTTACCATGTTAGCTCTACTGTAGTTAAAAATGTACTGTGAACACAGGGTATTAAAAGGCTGACAGCTTGGTCAAATCAAAACCAGTTTTCATACTAACACCCACAGGCCTCACATTTCTTTACCAAATTATAACTTTCTTCCCCCGGCCATTGCCTTTAAAGGATTATTCATAACCATTTTTTATGATATAGAAAGCACTGTTGTTTTTTTCTCTGTACCTATGTGCCCAAATGACTGAATAAATTTTTGCCTAAGTTTTATAAACAAATTCACTCTCACGCAGAGATCAGGCCTGGAAAATGGAACACAATTTATTTTGTGCCTCAATTGTATTAAAGATGTTGGCATCATTCTAGGGATTTCCTAACTTGGCTTCCCTCTGCTGGTTTTGGAGCAGAAGGGCACAAAGTGCAATTCTCAGAGAAACATAAATAGTGAAGCACTTTGTAAGTCTCACTGTAACAATGCTTGTTAGTTTCTTTTCCCCCATAAAACTTCTTAGTGATGGAGCAATGGTTTTAAAGATAAATGGGACAATTGGGTGGTTCAGGCAAGTAATTATGGGTTTCAGAGCCTCATAGTCACTGGTTTTACTGTGATCCACATTAGCTATAACCATATGTTTTCACCCTCTGACAGCTCTGCATTGGTCTATAACTAAGGAAGGAAAGATTGCTCAGTGATCAGGGAGCTAGCCTAGGACTCTGGGTTCAGTTCCCTGCTCTGTCAGATTTCTTGTGTGACCTTGGGAGAGTCACACAGGGCTAGATTTTTAAAGGTATTTAGCCACCTAAAGGTGCAGATAGGCACCTTAGTGGGATTTTCAAAAGTGCCTACGTGCCTAACTCCCACTGATTTACCATCACTCTTGGCAAAAATTGTTGCCATTTAAATTCTGCCCTGATGTACATACCAGGCAAACCCAGTAGGATTGCATGGGTTGATGTAAGTCAGGACAGACCCAAAGTTGTGATGGACCTGGAGCTGTTGGATGACCTGGTTATTGGATGTTTACTATATGAATATGTTGGTTTAATTTAATAGTGGGCAGTGAGTAAAATTAAGCAAGAAGGGGAGAAGAATAGCCAAGATAATGACTAACACTTGGGGGTTGTTACAGGATAATGGCAGATCCACTGGCTTGGAGGAGTCTGACTCGATCTCCAGTTGAGATCTCCAGACTGGTTTGGTCCAGAAAGGCAAAATCCTGGGAACATAAAAAGGTCCAACAGATTACTGCAGTTATACAAGTCTCTCTCTCCAGACAGGAGCCAGTTGTTGGGAAGCTGTTCAAGGAGGAACCATGCTGTGACAGAGGCACCTGCTGGGGTGTCCGTCTGAAGAAGTTAGGCCTGCCTTGGTTATCATCGGGGATAGTAAGGCGTAGGTAAGATAGACAAGCCTGTAGACTATTTGTTTTTTTTAAATCCTTTCTCTCATGCTTTGTTCCTACTGTGAAAAATAAACACTACTTTGGTTTCAAACAGACTGCCTGGTCACTGTATACCTCTGGATCACACACTTTCCAAGGGAAGAACTGCAGGTGCCAAATCCAGTCAGACTTCTGTGTAAAAATGGTTAATACACAGGGTGTGGTAGCCCAGGGCCCAGTCTAAGAGTGAGGGAATTACAGAATTCCACCCCAGGACAAGTAAAGGCACCAAGCCTAATGGCTGAAAGGGTGCATTCAGAGAGACTAGAAAGGGACATAGAGAGGCCAAGGACTTGGGGACAAATCACATCCTGATTTATATATCAGGTGAACCCTGTAGGATTGCATAGGTAAGTGGAAATCTGGGCAAATTTTGGCCTGAAATGATCATTGTATCTGCCCTTCCCTTTCACTTCTAGAGATGCTGCTGGCAAATCAGAGTGGAGAGCATTAATGAGACAGGGAGGGGAAGCAAGCTCTGTAGGATAGCCCATTGGTACCTCTTATTCAGCAATGTATACATCACATAATGAGATGCACATATCACAATGAAACTTACATATTACATCGGGGTGGCCAACCTGTGGCTCCGTAGCCACATGCGGCTCTTCAGAAGTTAATATGTGGCTCCTTGTATAGGCACTGACTCCGGGGCTGGAGCTACAGGCACCAACTTTCCAATGTGCCGGGGGGTGCTCACTGCTCAACCCCTGGCTCTGCCACAGGCCCTGCCCCCACTCCACCCCTTCCTGCCCCCTCCTCTGAGCCTGCCATGCCCTCGCTCCTCCCCCTTCCCCGCCCCAGCCTCCTGCACACCACAAAACAGCTGATCGGGAGGTGCAGGGAAGGAGGGGGAAGTGCTGATCGGCGGGGCTGCTGGAGGGTGGGAGGCGCTGGGAGCGGGGTGGGGGAGCTGATGGGGGGCTGCTGATGTATTACTGTGGCTCTTTGGCAACGTACATTGGTAAATTCTGGCTCCTTCTCAGGCTCAGGTTGGCCACCCCTGTATTACATGCTGAAATCCATATTACATGAAGAAAACTGTCCGTCACACACTGAAACAAATACAACACACAATGAAGTGCATGCATCACAGACTGAAAAGTGCCATCTGTCGTGAGTGTCTTAACCATGTCCCTACAGAATAAGTTCCAGAGAACTCAATATGAGTTCAGTCTGCTTCAAAGCTGCCCTGCTGTTTGGTTGTTTAAACTGTGGCTGCTAAAGGAGAAAAAGAAACAAATAAACATGGGCTGGTTTCTCTCTTGTTTACTGCAAGTTGGTGGGAAAAAAACTGTAAAAATGGTAAAATGCTTTTATCTTTTGAATTTTCTGGAATTAAATGAGAGACAATAAAAACGACACTATTACTTGAATGATTATTGTATGTTTCCACACCCCCAAACCAGACTCTCACAATTTTCTTGAGGCCTCAGTCATGCTCCCATTAAAATCAATAGCAAAATTCCCATTGTCATCAATGTGTGGATGATTGAGCCCTGAATATGGATTTAAGGCCTAATTTTTAAAGGTCTTTATTGGCCTAAAAATGCAGATAGATGTCTAATGGGATTTTCAGATGTTTCTAGGCACCTAGCTCCCATTGAAATCAATGGAGATTAGACACCTAGGTGCGTCTGAAAATCTTAGTGGGCACCTATCTGCATCTTTAGGTGCCTAAAGACCTTTAAAACCTGGTTCTAAGTGCCTAACTTTAGGTATCCAAGTTTGAAAGTTTTGGCCTGGTGCCATTCTCTAAAATCAGCTACTACATATGCACATTCAAGGGCAGTATCAGATCTTCCAAAATACTGAAGCATGACTGGCGTCAGAGGAGAAGACAGAACCCCTTTAGAATAGTCCACCAGGATATCAGACATTTGCAGGTGAGTCAAAATGGAGACCTAATTGTCTCTCCAGTTCAAAAATGGTATTAACAGGGTTGACTGAAACTCATGAAAGCAAGGAAATTCAGAACTGAGGCAACCACTTAATACACAGTCTCCTCTAAATATGTGTAGGTACATCTCTTCATTTGGCCCATGATCAAGAAATCACAGACTACTGAGCAATCTAAGATTACATACAACATGCCAAGGCATATCAGCATGTGTTCATGACGCAGATTGACAGTCAACTGTTATTTTCCTTGTTTTTTTACTGTGTTGAGTAAGTTACACATTCTCTCATTTTTAGACAGGCAACTTTATTTGAAGCAGAATGTTTTAAATAGTTTAAAAATATAACAGTCAAGGCTCTAGATCACCTCCTCTACCCTCAACATTCAGAATTTGATAGCTTATTTAAATTATAAATGTAAGGAAGCTTAGCTTTGTATACCGTCAAAAACCAGCCTGCCCCAATGTGCTCATTAGCTCTGATTTTATACGTGTGAGATGTCAACAATGGGGCATCAGTAGTGAGAACTGTTTAAACAGATTCTAAGCTCATTCCTTTTTCCATTGAAGCCAATGGGAAAATGCTCATTGATTTCAGTGAGAGTAAGAAGAAGCCTTAATTATGAAATAGAGAGAAAAATGTGTGTATATAGAAGTACAGATACTGATATACACCTAGAGGTATAGCCACACACCTATAATAGGATATGAAAAAAGTATAACATGTTTATAACTACAGCCACTAAAATACCTTTTGTCGTAATAAGAATCTTTTCCAAAATGCATAATAAAAATATTAAACAATTAATGTATTATATTTACAAAACATAATAAAGGTGCATTAAGAAAATTATTGGAGATTGAGAGGGGATTTTGTTCCATATAAAATGCATAATCTGAGGGTCTGATTATGAAAACAAAGTTAGGTGCACAATTAATTTGCATTCACAACTACTAGTATTCTGGTTTGGAATTAGGCACCTCCTCAAACCAATAATGAATTCAGGTCATCTTGATGCACAATTATTTGATTTGCATGTGTAACAATGGTAATTGTGAAAGCACAACATTTAGGCACATGTGTACATGCAATTGCACACAAACCTTTTAATGCTCAGTCCTACGTTTCACACTGTATACGGTGTACTGTATTTCATAAACCACTTGGAAGTCATTTTAGATTGTTTTTAATGGACCCCAGCTGATAGTATCAGGAAGGCTGTATGTTCGGTCTCCGTAGTAATTTGTCAGATAATCATCACCTAACCACTTTTTTTTTTTAAAGATGCTAATGATTACAAGTTTGATTAATAACTGAAATAAAATGTTATTGTTTGAAATGCCATAACAAAACCTGAAGAATTGTGACCCGTATAAGAAAGTATGTTAAGAACAACAGAGTTGATAATGCTTCATGGAAAGAATGTACAACCTATAGTCATGTTTTGTTTTATCCTGCCATGCTTTTTTATTAGATCTTTGAATAGTAACCTTACATGGGTCATTCAGCGGTCAACTGCTCATCTCTGCTGTTGTTCTAAGCAGACTTACCCAGTCACTACAGGAAAGGCAGGATGATTTCTTTAAGGAATAGTGCTATTTATAAAATAAATATAAAATCTAATATCTATTTTGCACCAATGATAGGTTATAAGAACTCCAGCGGCTATATATTTGTTGAATACCAGCCTCCTGGGAGTATAAATTGCACCTTACTGAGTAGAAATATAATACAGTCCACCAGAGACTTCACTGCAAGGTGTAGCTGCTTGTCTATGGGCAAGTAATGACTTGCGTTTTCAGCTGCTTCTTAGTAAGAGCCTTAGTAATTGGAATCAGTTATTCAAAACATCTCTAAATGTGATTTAAATGGCAAGGATTTAATAACATAGAAAGAAGTCATTACAGAGGTTCACGCAGGGGAGAAGGGAATTCCGTTTTTCAGAGCAGAGGGAGAAAAATAAAGCAATTACTTGATGTAAAGGCCAGAAACAGGACTCCTGCTGTCACAGAGAAATCAAATCTGTCAGCAATTAGTGGGATCTTAGAAGGCAAAGAACCCTTCAGTGTTGAACAGTGAATAAGGGGTTAGCAATTATATGAACTGATAAAAGTGTTCTGGTTTTCAAACAGCAGGTTAACAAGGCTTACTTTTTTCATAACTTCATGCAGATGTGATGAGTCACATTTTATGACATTTTTCAATGGGTTTGTATGTAACGTAAAATAAAATAATCATCATCATCATCATCATAAAGTGCATTGCACTGACTCTTCCCATCCAAGATGCTGCTGATTTACCTCAAAATTATGCGTGGCATAACAGTTTCAACAGCTTGATAGCGATGACTTTTGCCCACTCAAGGCAATAATATCCTTCTTACCTCCCCAGAAAAGGGCTTTTCTTTTAAAATGCCCACTTATTCTGTGAACGAGCACTTCTCTCTGAGAAACTAAATTCAGGCCTGAGTCAGCACCATGCTGAACACCGTCCTGGAGAGGTTGTGTACCCAGGAGTTGAGGGCACCCAACGCCAGGCGGTACTCAGCATCTTGCAAGATAGGCCTAAATATTGTTTCTCAAAGAGAAGTGCTCAGACATTGAAGAACAATATGCATTTTCAATAGAATGTAAGAGGGATGTTGCCCGGGTTAAGGCCTTTTAATAATACCAGGCATTTTTATAGGGTTCTATACGTTCAAAGCACTGTACAGACATTAACTGAATACCACCACAAAGTATTGTTATCACCAGATGGGGAAATTGAGACAGAAAGGTGAAGTGACTTCCCCAAGACCATATTGTGAAGTCAGTGGCTAAGCCAGGATTAGAACTCAGGACTTCCTACCTACCAACCCTGTGACCATTACCCCAGATGTCAACAATTTCTATTGCCTACCTTTTCTATCTGTCTCAGGTACATATATGGCCCCCATTATCATAGTGTCAGCACCTCAAAGTCTTCAATTCATTTATCCTTACAACACCCTTATGAAGCAGAGAATCATTATTCCCATACTACATCTGGGAAACTAAGGCACAGGAAGACTAAATGATCGACCCAAGGTCACTCAGGAAGTCTGTGGTGGAGCATAAAATGGAACCCTGCAGTCCCAAGTCCCAGACTGGCACTTTAACCACTAGATCTTTGGGATTGCTGATATGAACAACATCAGTTGGCGCAGTGTAAAGAACATTAAATATTTTACGTGTAATTTTCATGATGCATATATGTAGAATCTTGTTCATAAATTTAGAGATAATCATGATTAGGGCCTGATCCTCAATGGATGTGAAACACCACTGTGGTGTTGGAAATGGAGTTGCTCTATAGTAATTTATGAATACTGTATGTTGACCTGGTTATTGGAATGTTTACTGTATTAATATATTGGATTAGTTTAATAGTGGGCTGTAAGGAAAACAGCAGGAAGGGAACAGAATGGGTTCCAAGCCAGCTCTCAGTAAACACGTGAGGGTTGTTAAGGGACAATGCCCAAACTGTTAGCTTTGAAGATTTTACCTCCTTCCAGTCAAAGCCTGGGAACTTAGAAGAACTTTGGCAGTTTAAAAAGGGGGGAGCACTTCAGGGGTGAGTCACACGAACCCTGCTGGGGATGTCTGAAGAGTTGGACGTGCCTAGCTTGCCAGAAGGGGTGGGTAAGCCTTCAGGTAAGACAGACATGGATGCAGATCATTTGTTGTTGTAAAATCCTTTATTCTCTACACGCTTTGTTCATACTGTTAAAATAAAGGTTTAAGAAGGTTTTCTGTCACTGTGCACACTCCTGGTCACAGATTTCTGAAGGGAAGAACCTCAAATGCCCAAACTCAGTCCGACCTGCTGGGTAAGCACCGTTGACACAAAGGAAACTGTAGCCCAAGGTCCAATCTAAGAGTGGGAGAACTGCAGAATTCCACCCCAAGAGAGGAAAAGGCATGAGGCCCAAGCATGCTGGAACAATTTTTATAGTGGGGTGTGGAGAGCCATTGAACCAAACTGTAAAGCCTGTATATAATGGAAACCACTTTAAGCCAGGAGGTGCTACAGCATCCCCAGCACACCTAGTTCCAGCACCTGTGATGAGGCCTGACACCTGAGGGGGTGCACCCACAGAGACAAAGAAGGGGGTCCATGTGCTGATAGCCATCACTCCCCTTGTTACACCTCATTACAGCAGATGAGGATCTCGACCAATTTTCTCAAGATTCTTAAAAATTACGCTCTAATATAGAACTATCAGTTTATGACTGATCTTGTTTAAAACATCAGTTCTTTTTTTTTATCATTTATATGTCTGACAACACTCATAACTGTGCAAGGCATGTCACAGAGTAAGTAAAAAACATGTTCCCTGGCCCAAAGAGCTTACAATCTATTGTAAGAATAAGGGAGGCAAGAGAGAAAAAAGAGGGGAGATGGGAAGACAAAGGTTACATTCAGAAGATTTGAATGGCCATTAAAAGCCATATGATCCATCAATCAACCTGATATCTGAATGGTGGTTGATGAGGACATGAGAACATGCATACATGTCATAGCCTAAGCAGTCCAGGAAAGGTAAATAATCTAACCTTAAGTCAGACACTTATCCTGAGAATAACTAAAAAATCCCTTTAACTTTCACCCACAGCCCAACTGATTCCTAATCTGATTTGTTAAATAATGTGCAAGACCCTACTTAATTCACGATATTACGGAAATTGTGGATCCTGCAATATTAGTCTTCCACCACAATTTTTGCCAGTGGGAGCCCCTGCCGCCCCGGGGCTGACCACAGTGAGAGTCCTTGCTCTCAGTCCCGGGCTGCCAAAAGTGAGGGCTCCTACCCTCAGCCCCAAGCTCCCACTCTCAGGTCCAGGCGCCCGACAGCAAAAAATTGCGGAAAAGTAATAATGGACCTTAGTACTGCAAACACGGCAAATAATAAGGTCCATTATTATTTTTCTGTGATTTTCCATGGCTTTTCCGCAACTCAGTCACAATTTTTAGACACTCATCCCGTAATTCAAGTAGGGCCTTAATAATGTGTGTTTTAGCTCTTTGGAAGGTTTGGAAACCATCTACTATTTAAAGTTTCGACTAAGTATGACAAGCCACAAAATAACAGGGAAGTGTGTGCATTGGGTGATAAGCCTACCTCATGGAGTGCATTCCTGACTTATAAAAATGCTTATTTATTTATTAAAATAACACATTTTTTGAAGAAAATCCAGTTTTCAACTGTTTGTGTCCTGCATCCTGTTCTAAAAAAAGCTCCTTTTTAAATTGCATTTTTAGGGTAGGCTGGGAGAGGGATATTATTTCACAGCCTTCCAGCCCATCCCACCTCACATTCTCTTCTGCGTATTTTAGGGATTACTTGAGCTAAATCCCATGCCATCTGTGAAAAGCCCCTTGTCTAGGGTGAGGGAAAGACTCCAATGGGTTCTTTTTCAGATGATTTCATCTGGTTGCTCTGGCCCTGGATAAACCTTTTGGACGTCACCTCAAACCCCATTAGATTATCCTAGCGTTTCTGTGCTTTTTGAACCCAGCTCTGAGCTTCCCCACTGTCCCACTGGTTCTGATTCGTGACTGGTGTTAACATGCACCACTGCCAATTGATAAACAGGAATTCAAGCGTTTCGAGATCAGTCCCTGTTTGTGGTGTTTCTCTATCAAACTTTAGGGAATACACCTCTATCTCGATATAACGCTGTCCACGGGAGCCAAAAAATCTTACCGTGTGATAGGTGAAACCGCGTTATATCGAACTTGCTTTGATCCATCGGAGTGCACAGCCCTGCCCCCCGGAGCACTGCTTTACCGCGTTATATCTGAATTCATGTTATATCGGGTCGCGTTATATCGGGGTAGAGGTGTACCTAACTAGTAAAGATGGATTTAAAAAAAAAAAAACATCCATCCTGTGTGGGTAATTTTAGGAAATACCTCATAAGAAGAGGGGCTGCAGAAGTAATGAAGAGGGAGTGGCAGGAGTGGAGAGAAAGCAAAAAGCAAGAGTCAAAATCTAGACTTGTGTGATTAACTCTATAGGGTTGTGGTCATGTGGGCTATGTGAACTGCACCCTGCAGCGTCTGATCTCACTGCCAGTGAATTGTCCTGCCAAGGTCAAGGGCAAGACCAGCTGTTTGCAGTTATTTGGAGGTGGCCCTTTGCTCATGCTCTAGAATAGCCTGTTCTGTGATGATAAACTACCCCATGTGCCCATGCATAAGGGCACATTCTTTCCACACTGGTTTCATTAGTGTCAGAGTCCAGTCTCAAACTCTTGGCAATGATGATCTCAGTCCTGGAGCAGATCTTGGATCTGTTTGGAGGCCTCTCCTGTTTAACTGCAGTAGTGATATATCCAATTTTTTGAAGAGTGGGGGGGCTCCAATCCTTCAGATCAATGTCTTGAAGTGCCAGCTCCTCTCAGAAAAATGGTCATTTGGACCTACTCAAGAAGCTTTTGCCAGATGTTGGCAATTTCACCCACCATCAGCCTGTCTCTAACCCTCGCTTTGTGGGAAAAAATAATGAGGTTTGTGCCACTGCAGCATTGGTGTAAATTGGAGTCCTCAAATTTCCCTGATCCCTTTCAGTCCAGTTTCAGCAGTGGATACGGCACAGAAATGATACCGGTTGAGTGGGCTGATGATTTCTTCCTGGCCGTAGACAACTTTCAGGTTTCTATAGCGGTTCTTTTAAATCTAAGAACATCTTTCAATACTGTTAGCTATGTAATGCAAATAATGCTCATTTGTCCCAAGAAAGCTCTCACGTGGGTTTCCACAGGGCTCTGTTCTGTCATTTCTTCTATGCAACGCATACCTGAGGCTGTTGTTAAGAGACCATGAGGCAATTTGGGTTGCAACATTTAAGCATCCGGCGGTTAGGGCATGCTGTTCTGGAATTCACTTCGCTCATTGGTCCAACAGAGTTCAGTACATTGACCTTTAGGGCACAATACAAAGCCCATTTTTTTCCCTTGAATATTTGATTGAGAAGATCTGTGAATGTGGGAGACTCTCTGTTTTAGGGAATGTCCTTTTCTTTTTGCTCCTTGAAAGAGAAGTGACGTGTGTATTTTTATTAAATAGTGTGTATGCACTTTAAGCCATGTTATATAGGCCAATTTTATAAATAAATAAAGACAAGTGCCTCAGCTCCTGTGGATACAAATTCATGGAGATGGTTGTCACTTGTGGGCCACTGTCTAGGAGGGCTGTGCTGGGGCAGTCTGGTCCGTCGACCAATAGTTTTCGGTAAGTATTAGTGGTGTTGTATGTCTGCAATAGAAGCCTCGAACTTGCTCCTTCATTGGACTCCAGTGAATTTCCCTTGACATCTTTATTGAGTCATTTTCTCAATCACCCTTTCAACGTCTCAGTGACAAAGATCATATACCTTTGACAACTTTCATCCTGAAGGAGCCTAAAGCACTTGGCAAGGCGATATACAAACTACACACTATTATTTGCCACTTAGTAAATTGGCTGCATCATACTTTAGGAGAAAATGCCTTTCTTGTGAAACGTGGTCAATGAGAAAGGTGATCCTATAAAGTCTCTTGGACAGCATGTATTGTAATAATTTTGCATTGGGTTACAAAGACTGGAGATTTATCCCAATTATACATCAATTTTCTTTTAATAAGAATTTTGCATGGTGTAAAATCCAGCTGTAGTAAATTGGTAGAACTCTACACCTCTTTATCTTGCTAAACTGTGGGTGGAATTTGAAGGGTTGATTTTTTTTTTTCTCAGCAGGAATCTGAAGGAGGAGAATTCTTTTCCGATAAGGAAGAAGTGAAGTTTCAAAATAATCTGCACAGTATAAACACTCAGACTCTCACCTTGCTTGACTTTATATTTCTTGTTTGTTGCTTTGCCTTTTCTGGACACAGTTTATTTCCTTTTCTGTTGAATGCTTGTTGGGCATCTTGTCTGGATTGCAAATTTGACAGAGAGAATCTTCTTTTACCATTTTTTGCCCTGAAATGGCAAATGAATTTTATTTCAGTGGATTTAGAAAGTGAGCAAGTACTTCTAGATATTACTTGCCTATTTTAGAGAAAGGGGATATTGGTGGGCAAGGAAGCAGCAGCAACAGGAGCCAGGGGCTGAAAATCAAAAGTGAGTGGCCATCTTCAGGCCTGAGTTTAGCAGCTGCAGCTGCACAGACTGACCCAGGAAGAAGCCAGGGCTGGGTGCTAGCCATATACAGTGGAGGATTTGCCTGCTGGGTTGGTAGAGGAAGGAGTAAAGAGATATTCCTAGAAGTGAAGAGGAGAGATGGGCTGGGGAAAGGAGCTATAGAGCTGGATAAGACCCAACATTGAGTGGGGAAAGAAGCTGCAACACTCTGATCTTCGGGCTGGAAATAGGGAGTGCACAAAAATCTTAGAGACTGTGCATCCTTATTCGGTTGATTTGACTTCTGATATCCACCTTTACCAATCACTGTTCCTCCTGATATTTTCTCCACCAATTCCTAACCTTCAATGGAGACTTAACTATTTAAGCTGGCAATGAAGAGCTGGTAGGTCCTTGCTGATCCTAGCACATTGGCTATTCTGTGTCCATGAGCACCAGGCAGAAGTGGTGGCCTTTGTACCTTTCTCACTGTTATTGTTGGGTGAAAGTCACCTGAATACTTGAACTGTGGAAGCAGTAGTATTCAGCATCAAGTCAGTTTCAGCTCTTGAGATTTGAAAGGCAGCCACTTAGAGTTCATTGCACAGTTCTGCTCAACACTCATGCCTTAACATTGTATTGCACAGGAATTCTAAATTCATTCTGGCTGTGTTACAAGGCCTGTTTTTCTGCCTGGATGCTCAGGTCTTTCTTTCCATTGTGTAGCTTGGTGTCCAGGAATAAAGGATACTTAACATTTGACTGGGGGCGGGGGAGAGAGTGAAGGGAGAGTAATTTGTAAAGAAAATATTCCCACTAGTTCAAGTTTACTGTGGGTTTTATAAAATCTGCATTTAGCCAATCACTTCATTTTGAGAATTGGATTTATTGTCTTACAACATATTTGGAATAGTACCAGTGGCCTCCTTATCCAGACTGCTATTTATTTACTTCATTTATGACTGATATCCAGGAATGACTGACCCTTTCAGAAAATACAATTATTTCATATTAGAGCAAGTAAAAAAACAGGGAAACTATTTGGCAAAAAAATTCAAGTGTGAAAGCCTCTGCCCCCCACCCCTCTTCAGAGGTGTAAAAATGGGCCAATTCTTCATTTTGTGAATTTTTTTCAACAGCTTTCTGAAAAAAAAAACAGTTTTTCACTGAAAAATGGGGTTTTGGTAAACAAAAAAATCAAAAATTGTTACTTTTTTTTTTCAAATGTTGGTAAAAGTATCAGGAAAATGTGGATGATGAACTAATGCAAATATTAGTAGATTAAGTTGATCTGTCACACTGTATCAGGTATTGTTATTTTGAGGCAGAAACAATGCCAGTATCACAGATGTAAAAAGGGCAGTTAACAACATTGGAGTGTTCCCATTTCAGGTCAGGCACCTCTCTGGACTTTCTCAGCTAACCTGTGGAGCAGGATATACACATACCAGGTTATTGCATCTATTTGGAAACCAGGGCAAAACGAGAATATATTTAAAACAGCAATGTAAGAACCATGTAAGAACCTATATAGAACAGAACCTATACAGAAATGTCTACTTTTAATTGCTCATTAACAAGTCAATTATTTTAATTAATACTTTGCAAACTCATTTTTTTTTTCAGAAGGAAAGGCTATTACTACCATAATCACATTTATCACTTCTTTGATCAGTTTCTGATACCACAATGCCTGATCCAATGGGAAAGTCACCCTTTGACTTCCATCATCTCGGTTTCAGGCCCACAGTCCTTTATGCATTCAAAGTTTTATAAATAGGAGTCTACCTATGATAGTCAGACTTTTGTTCTGAGGCCTATGGTGCATTCTGAGATGCAAGAGCAAGTATGATAACAGCTAGGCAGGTGGCAGGCTGTAATTACTGTGATTAACTGTTACTGCTTGGCTACAAATTTCGGACATAGTTACTCTATGTTAAAGCATCCCATTATTTTTGTTAGTCTGTCCCACAAGCTTCCCTCACCATCCTGTTTGTCTTGTCCACCTGTTATGTGTAAACCCTTTGAGGGCAGGGAGTGTCGTTTACCATATGTTTGTACACCACGTAGCGCATTGGCGCTCTGACCTGCTTGGATCCTCTTGCTCTTACTGCAATATAATTGCTAAATAATAATCATGCAGATGATGTATTTGGGACACAACCTTTGGTTTTGTGTTTTCCAGCTCGTTCCTGGTACTCAGATTTTTAGGGTGTTTTGTCATAGAGAGAAAGAAAACTAGCCCGCTGGCACTGATCTGCCTCCATAATAGCCTTAGTGCTTCTTGCTTCATTCCTCCCTTGCCTCTAAATCACTGCAGGGTTTATTGCTATTTTTACAAAAGAAGATTAATGGACTTAAAATGGGCACAGGTAATTCTGCATTGTTCAGAGTCTCTACAAATAGAACCTGCTGTAAATTCTTGAGTTCTTGTTATCTCTACAACACATCTCGCTCTTTAAACAGTTTGTACGGGCGGAGGAGGGGTGTGAAGGGTCAATGTGCCCTGGGTGTTTTTCCAAAGTTTCTTGTTTTTGTGGATGCCCTGAGTTCTTCCCAAGGCTTGCATCCACTACACAGTCCCTCCAGGAAGCTCCACAGAGCAGCGGCTCTCCAAATGAACATGTTTCTCCCTGGGAACTCACATTGCAGGGCTCGCAGAGTCTGCGGGAGTAGTGCCCATACTAATGGCTGCAGCCATTAACTTTTTCTTTTGTAATTTCCTCTCTCACAATATGTTTGCGTCTCAGCTGAGCTTTGTTCCAATAGCCCGGGGGAGATGTGACTTCACCAAGATATAAAACACCCACACACAAAAAAAGAAAATGCTGGAAAAATTGCAATGACATGGTTGTGTTGGTAGCTTGTGATTTACTGAAATGAAATGTGCCTACACAATGAAGGTTGAGTCAGGGTACTATATTGTGCAAGCACCCTTTGTAGCCTACAAAGAGTCTAATTGCAAAAGATACGGACCACCAACATATCTGCCTTGTGCAATATCTTTCCCAAACCAAACCAGTGTTGTAAAATATTTGAGATAAGGTTAGATCCTGCTAAGTTCATGCAGCAGGTTATGATGGATGGAAAGAAAAATCCAGTGGAAAATCCAGCGGTCTAGTCTACAGAGACTACATTGCGGGATACTCAAAGCTCTGCATGTGTGTCCATCATAAGAAATAAAGCATTTTTAATTAGCCACTAGAATTGCACACACCAAACCGCCCACGCTAAAAACTTCCCTTTGCACGCAGACTTGTGTATGTGAAATCAGTATTTTGATATTCAGATACCCAACCAAATTGTGCAAATATTCTTTTCAGCATGCAAATATGGGATCTTTGTACATAATTATTTGTAGGTGCAAAACCATGGGCACAGTTTTAAGAGGTGGCTTTGAAAACTTGGCCCACTGTGTTTATATTGACCCAGGGGGAACCTGAAGCACAACAGCATGGGATCATGCAGAAGTGTCTTGAACCTCCTACTGGAAGGACACAACAGAACTGTACTTAAATGTCAGGAATTTTTAATGCAGTGTTGTTGCAGCCCTGTTGGTTCCAGGATGTTAGAGAGACAAGGTGGCTGAGGTAAGATCTTTTATTGGACCAACTTCTGTTGGTGAGAGAGACAAGCTTTTGAACTTACACAGAGTTCTTCTTCAGGTCCAAGAAGAGCTCTGTGTAAGCTCAAAAGCTTATCTCTCTCGCCAACAAAAGTAGGCCCAATAAAAGATTTTTCCTCACCCACCTCGTCTCAGGAATTTTTAAATAATGCAATATCTAAGAAAAAGAAAATTAAACCTATACAAAAATATTTTAAAACTACAAACTGACAAAAGCAAGGAAATACTATCAGACAGTTCTTAATACCATCCACTGTGCTTAGCTCTTGTCTATAGCCTATGTGAACTGTGCCCTCTCTTGAGACAGTCCAACTGCAACATAACCCATCACCTGTTCTGTCATAATTGGCTGAACATCTGGGGCCATTTGCTGATGTAGAAAGAGGGAATCCAGTCTTGCACTCCTTCCTGTCATCAACCAACCACAATTAGAACTGGGTGAAATTTTTCCACCAAAAAGTGCCAATTCTGTGACATTGAAACATTTCACAAATTCGTGCCAAATTCATGGAATCATTTTGGTAGGAAATAAACCTACCAATAATTCTGAAAAAAAAAATCTAAACATTATGTTTTGACATTTTTTAAATGAAATGTTTCAATTTTTCAATTCAAAATGACTTGTTTCAAAATTCCCTTTAATTTTATATTAAAAAATTCAAAAATGTGCTCAAAAATGAAACACAGCATTTTGTTTTGGGTTGAACAAAACATTTAATTCAATCCAAAATGATTTCCCCCCCAACTTTCTGATTCACCAAAACATTTCAAGCAAATTTCAGTTTAGGATTGACCCAAAACAATTTTTTTAAATAGCCAGAAAATCAAGAAATCCATTATTCACATACTCTATTCTATACACATATTCTAACCACAATCCCCATGGTAGCCTACTAGATTGTAACCTGGCAGCCCACCAAGAGACACCTCCACCCACCTGACCCTCCACCATTGCTACAGATAGAAGAGGTCCAGTCCAAGTCAATCTAACACACCAGCTAATCACAATTTTCCTTCTACCTCTCAGTTGGTTGATCTTGCTTCCCAGCAACCAAGAGGCTATGCTAGGTGAACAAGTAGAGACTCCTTGCCAGGTGCACCATGACAAATGGCTACCTAGATGTGATGATATTCAACTGCAGTCATGCTGTTTGGACACAAGATGTCTCTGTGATACATCAAGGGTTTCCTTCCCCAAAGGGGGTGGGCTCGGATCACTGAAAAAGGTGGATGCCAACTTGGTTAGTTCATAGCTTGTAGCTATGCTCCCTAATAAATGCCTGGTCACAAAGGACTGTCGCCCTACATATTGTGACACTAGCATTATAGCTGTGTACTGAGGAGTCAAGGAGCATCCACACACATGCTGGTACACTCATTACAACATCGCCTGGGTGTCAAAGCAATTCATGTTTGCAGTGTTGTTGTAGCTGGGTTGGTCCCAGGATATTAGAGAGACAATGTGGGTGAGGTAATATCTTTTATTAGACCAATTTCTGTTGGTGAGAGAGAAGCTTGAAAGCTTCTACAGGGGTCTTCTTCAGGTCTGGGAAACTTACTCAGAGTGTCACAGCTAAATACAAGATGGAACAGATAGTTTAGCATAATTAGTTAATACATGTTTCAAGGGACCATTCAAGGTGAAGTGACTTGCTAACACCCTTCCAGTCAGAGGGAAGAAAGAAAGACGGGGAGGGGGAGGGGAAGCCGTTGGAGGGAGGGGTTGTTAGTGTGTTATAGATTGTTGTAAGAAGCCATAAATCCAGTGTCTCTATTCAGTCCATGATTTTTAGAGTCTAGCAAAGTTATGAATTTAAGCTCCCAGGCTCGTCTTTTGAAAGTGTTATGCAGGTTTCCTTTGAAGATGAGGACTGATAGGTCAGAAGATGAGCCGGGTAGCTTAAATTAATAACTTTGCTACGACATATAATTTGGGACAGGAGAGGTAGCGTAAAGGAAGGGCCATGATGAGATGGTGTGGAGCTGAAAGCAAGGCATCTTTTGCTAGTTTCACTATGGATCTACAGCCTAGTGGCACATTTGAAAGCAATATGCGAGTAAATGACTAACACAATTTTATTGGAATTTATAGTTACACATAAGGACAAGAACCCATTATCATTGTCATCTTCCTATTGTTGTTTTACACAACAGCTGTAATACTGCAAGTTCACTTTGGTCGGCAGTTTCATTTATTATAAAGTAATATATTAGGAATATTTTTCCCTTGACAATAAGTTTTATGCCAAGATTTTATGTAGCTTCAAGGAAGTTGTCAATTAGGCTACTTAAATTAATTTTTGGCAGCAGTTAATTGATGCCTAAAGTCTTTTGTCTTTAAACAGCTAATCCTAAACAAGAAAATACAATGATTAAATGTTTCTTAAACAATATTGTTCACAGAATTTAAAATATAGTATTTAATTAGGATTTGAACATGTCCATTTTATTTTCTAAAGAGAGATTAGTTTAAGTTTCCTGAAATAAAAATGGTGCTATGAGTCTGCTTAGGTTGGCCCACTGCAGAGCTATGGTCTGGGACCTTCCACCACTCACACAGCTCTGATGTCCAAGGGCGTGTTGCTCTGGATTGTTTTCTGAAGAGACATATTGTGCCTTTTCTCACACATTATGCATTCACCGTAGCAGTTCTGGCTGCCAGACAGCTGTGGGTGGGATCCCACGGTAACAATTCAAATTAAGAATAAAAGACTAAGAGCTAGGAACTCAAGTAAGTACCCACCATCTTAGGTGGGCTTGCACAGCCCATGCTGTCATGGCTCCACTGCAATTGTTCTTTGAGCCTGCTAGATGAAAGCTAGCTCCGGTATGTCTACATGTGCTGCAGTGACAACACTGACTGCAGCATAGACATTCCTGAAGACAGACAAATTTCAGAATTCCCAATTTTGTTGAAATATTTCATAGATATTTTGAATTTCAATAACAAAAGCGTCAACATTTTCAACAACATTTTGTACAAAAGTTTGTCCTTTTTTACCCAACCCTCTCTCTTCTACTGGTCCATCTTACAGACGCCCCCTGACTTACGCAATCGTTCCGTTCCGGAAAGCCTTGCTAACTTGGATTTTGCGTAAGTTGGAAACGTATACCCGTACGATACGCAAAAATTTCCGCAACTCGAAAATCCTATTTCTGGCTTATGAAACTTTTTCCATAAGTGCGAATTTGTGTAAGTCGGGTCTTGCGTAACCCAGGAGCGTCTGTATAAATAAGTAAATGGCTTCAGCAGACATTCCCAACATCTTTGGCTTCCTGGTAGAAGACTGAGACACTTCAACAATTGGAAATCCTAGTTGTAGCTTCAAAAACTCAGACAGCAAACCCTCCCCAACACACACCCCCCAACACCCCAGTCTAACAAAATAGTTTCTTGTTTCTATTACTGAGAGTGATTATACTTGGGAAAATCAAGTTGTGATGTTTCCTGGGGTTACTCAGAGTTGTGAAGAAGCTTTGTCTGTGCCTACCGTAGGTCAGTTCCCTAACACCACCAGCTTCTGGCAACACAAGCACTATCTTCCAGGCCTCTGCAGACCCCCCTCTCTCTTTACAGGATAACAATAGGCACACTTCACCCTTGAGTCCTCTGAGTGACTCCCTGGAGTGCCCAGCCCCTCGTCCGCTGGACACACACAGAATTCCCAGTTCCTCTGTTCCCAGAGGAACTCCATATCTTACTGGTTACACCGTAAAACATAGCTCTGCCCAACATACAGCACTTATTTATTTGTAGAGAAAGCAGGTATAAGTTTATTTAACAAAGAACAGAGATTCAAATGACAGGAAGCATAAATATTGGAAACAAAGGGCTACATATCAAATAAAATCATAACACGCATACAGTAGAGCTTAAACTTACCTAATAAGATGTCATGTCATACAGAGAAAAGGTGTATGCAAAAGCTTCCCAGCATATTACAGCCAGGCTCATCTGTGGTCTTCCATCCATGAAAGAAGCATGCTTTCCTCTGGCCTCCCCAGGGGAAAGATCCAGAATTTTCCTCTGTCCCTACAAGTTATAGTCCAAAATTCCACTGTCTGTACTTGCAAACAGAATAACCCTTGCTGCTTGTGTTTTCTTGCCTAGGATCTTCCCTGTAGTCTTTGTAGTCACTTGAGAAGCCTTTTGTACAGACTGTAAATAGGTGGCCATTGTGAACTATACAATACTCAATTTACGTGTAGACAGATAAACATTAGCCCCAACTCACAGACCTTAAGAACATAATTTTCAGTATATATACACATAACTCCTTATCTATTTCAGAATGATTATGAGACACCTTTCCTATTATCCATACATATATTTCACAATGATAATGAGGACAGTATGACACAGGCTTTCATTAGAGACCTTACATGACAATCTTTGGTGAACTAAAATGTAGATAATAGACTCAGGGTATAGTTGAAACCCTTATATACCCTATGTACCCTCTGACAGTTGACATCAATAGGCCCTTGAGTTGCACAAGAAAAGGGATGAAACATCCCAAGAACTCATTCCTTCATTCCAGCCACATTCTGCAAATCATAATGTATTAAACTTACCCAGGGATGTGGTGGATTCTCCATCATGTTAAGTCTTTAAATCAAGACTGGATATTTTTCTAACTAAATGATACATGACAGCTCAAACAGAAACTATGGACTTGATGTAGAAATTACTGGGTGAGGCTCTTTGGCCTCTGTTATTCAGGTGGCCAAACTAGATAATCATAATAGTTCCTTCTGGCCTTAAATGCTATTAAATTGGCAACACTGGAAGTGGGAAGTTGACACAGCTGAGGATAATACCCAAGATCCATGCATTCAGTGAGGAAGAAAGGGTCTTGAATCCTTAACTGGGAGCCACTATGCCAGGCTGTCGCATCAGTACCAATAAAAAACTTCATTATTATTTGTTTGAACTTAAATATCTTCCTGCAGTTTGCAACCCCAACATGGCAAAATTGAGTTAGTACATGAGAACTGGAAGGTGAAAATGACTAGAATCAAAAGTGAAATTGAGTAGTAGGTTTTCATTGTCCAAGCTGAATGAAATTCAGATTAACAACTTCAATGAAATTGTGAACAACTGTGATTTTGGTATAATGTTTATTTTGACACAATGGTTTGACCTATACTGGAAATCCTCAGATTGGGAAGATGGTCAACAAATATCAACCCACAAAGTTGCAGCAAGGAAAAATGCTTAACCTTGAGGGAGAGAGGGAGCAAAGATTGAACTATTTAAATTAAAAACAGATGCTTTAAATTAAAACACATAAATTATTGAGGCTGATATAATAAATTTTAGTGATGAAAATATATCACTCATGACTTTAAGGTCAATTTTAAAGGTTACAGATTTGAGTATTTTGTTTTATTAAATAAAGTGTCACTTGAATAAGTTCCTAAGAAGAATGTAGGAGGTAAAGTATATCAGAATATTGTGATATAATTTGACTACCATTGCTGCTTTTGTTCTGGCTTGTTATTGGATCTAGCAGAAATTTCTTTGTACTCTTTTTGGTGTATTTTCAGGGTCAGACCATGCAGCCTTTATTCTAATGCAGAGTTCATTCCGTTCTGAAAGATTCTACCAGCTGGAGCAATATTCCCTATACTTAACATGGAGAACACAGCTGGAACCAGTAACATCTCTGAAAATGGATGGAACTTTTTAAGTTCAACCATTGTATCATGTTTCAATCTGTTTAGAGTCTTTCAAAACCCGGAGTAATTTGGTCCTGTTTCCACAAGTAGAGGCCAGATCTCGTGTAAGTGTATGGAAAACTTCCACAGCCTTTAGGCAGTGCATCAGGTAGAAAGACTGTTTTTCTACAGTAAGTGTTAAAAGGGCTGTATTTAAATCTCCGTATTTTAGAGGGTTGAAATTTATCTCCAGTTGGAGTATTAGACTTTTGCATTAAACAGATTAATTTGTGAACAAATTAGCTACAATGTTTGAAAAGTACATACACTTCAGTACAATACACACATATATATATAAAATGTGTACTGCGCGCGCGCACACACACACACACTCACTCGAGAACATGCTCTTTTCCCTAACTTCATACAGATGAAAAATATCTTGTTAAGGCAATTCAAGTTTTAATGTATTTACACATAGCTCTTCATGCACAAACATCTTTGATTTCTATTTCTTTTTAAACCACTTTCAGATCTTTCTATCATGACCACCCAACATTTATATTTAATTTTCTGTGTCTAATAAAGCCATTTACATCTGGGAGTTGACTGGATACAGATGAAGTGTTGCTTAAGGAGAGAATATAATGTTCAAAGTCTCTGTTTACCCTACCAACATCCCGCCCCTCACCCATTCCCCCCCCCCCAAAACCTCGTTAAAAAATTACTTTGTACAGTATTTGTTCCTGAGGTTTCTTTGAATTCTCTGTGGTATTACTGCTTATTATTGTCATATAATCTGAAAAGATGGCAATGTCCACAAATGGGATAACCCTGGGTGGAGAGGGTATAAATAACAGAATTGTTTCCCCCAAATATCAACTTTTTGCTACCCTGTTGATGTCCACCTTGGCAAAGATGCAAGTCTTACGCATTCTGTATCCTCGCTCTGCAACTTGAGTGCATTATGTATGGCCACTAATTTTTCACCTGAATGCTACTTTCATCATGAAGCCTACCAGCATCCTGTGTTGAGACCTCCTCTTTTACAATAACAGGACATCCACTGACTTTCCATTAAATATGAGAATCATTGTTTCAATCCTCTCTCCACATATGAAGCACTACCTCCTGTAGATAACCCACTGATTTGGATACCTAACCCCTGCTAATTTGTAATGGCATTGGTTGTCACAACTCTCAGGCAGCTTTGAAAGCATAGCATAAATGGAACCAACAGGCAAGCATTTATACCTATAAATGTTTCCTGTAAATTTAAAACACAATACATGGAAACAGTATGATTAGGTTGGTCACCAAGACAAAGATAATTCAATATCTAGCTCAATCAACTCTGCCACAATCTCTGTTTCAGGGGCCAGATTTAAAATGGGCTAGAATATTCTGCAAGGTCTAGGTGAGCCTTTATGATGCTCCCTTTAGGTATGGCAAGTGGCAAATAGATTCATAGATTTTAAATCCAGAAGGGACTATTAGATCATCTAGTCTGACCTCCTGTATAACACAGGCCATAGAATTTCACCCAGTTATCCCAGTACTGAGCCCAATCACTCCTTCTTGACTAAAGCATATTTTTCAAAAAAGCACCAAAGTCTTGATTTGAAGACATCAGGAGATGGAGAACCCACCACTTCCCTTGGTGATTTGTTCCAATGGTTAATCACCCTCACTGTTAAAAATGTGCTTTATTTCTAATTTAAACGTGTCTGGCTTTAACTTCCAGTCATTGGTTCTTGCTATGCCTTTCTCCCACAGATTAAAGAACCATTTCGTACCCATTATTTTCATATGCATTCCTCCAAAATCTACTTGCACCTGGCCCCTTGGTGACTCCCCATTCTGCATATACCATTTTAGTACAGCGCATGTTTAAATGAATTTATTTTCCCAATCCAAATTTTATTTTTCAATCTTCCTTTGAATCTTATGCAGCAAATCCACTGATGTGGAGCTGCACTAACCTTCCTATGACCTTGAAAAGGTAAAGGAAAACCCTCTGTTAACAATTCTTCTCCCTCCTGATTTGGGTAAACTAGAAGCCATGAGAGTTTTTTATTGACTTTCACTATGGTTTTCACCCTTGGCAGTACTACTGAACCTGCCACGACCTCTTTTGACCAAGCGTCTTTGTCCAACAAACTGTTCAAAGCATCTTGCAGCCAGATGTGAGCCCCCACACCCTGAATGTGCATGCTTGACTCTACAGATCTCTTACTACCTCCACTGATTGCTTATACTGCCAACAAATGCCTTCAGTTTGTTGCCAGCTGGCCTGATTTCTGAGACAAGGTAGGCCACTGGCCAGCTTCAAAAATGACACCTGATTATGTGGGTGGTGTCATTCCCAGGAGCTGCATCCTATCAGGCTCAAATGTGCCTTTAAGAACTAATCCATACTGGGGAAGTGTGTGCCTGTGCATTGTATGCTCCCCCCACACCATGGCTGGCCAGCCCCACAGTTGCTGCAGAGCATGTGACAGGGCTATGGCCCCACGTCTTCCTTGCCCCTCCCTAGAATTGCTAGCTCTGGCACATTCCTGGGACTCAAGGGAGCACCAGGTCTGTCCCAGGCACCAGAGGTGCAATAAGGATGGGGAAAGACTCCATGTGCCTCCTGCCCATCCCCACCTCCACCCACCTGGTGTAATCCTACTGGTTGCTTAATGCTGAATCTGATGACATTCTCCACTCGAGTGGATCATCTCTCACAGTTAGTCCCACAGAGGTAACACCAATATTGTTTGCAGAAAATAGCATCATTTATACACTTCTCTTCTGATGTTCTCCTTCTAGTGAGCCATCATCTCTGGCTCCCTCCTCCACTTGACCAGTTCCAACATCTGGAAAGCAGACGTGCCCTTGCAGCCAATTTGACTCACATTATCTGGAAATAGCCTGTTTCCATTATAACAAGACCTTCACTGCCCCATTGCCTTTATGGCCAAAAGATTTCTCAGCCAATAGGGGCACATATAAGTGTCCTGAAGGGAAAATGTGCTACTCTTCTAGCTAAATGCTTCTCCCACATATAAAACTACCAACAACAACTGAAACTCAGGACCAAAAGCTTCATTTTAACCCTGAAACCTGGATTCACAATGAATGATTGCTTTATTTTCCAAGGCAAACTACTCCCCTTGGCAAGGTTTGCTTAGTAGCCAGCCAAACAAAGTGGGTGGAGTAATCAAGAAGTTTGATCTTCTGTCCAACTGAATCCCCCGGCTGAATGCTGTTATAGTTTCATCTGAAAAAAATTATCAAGGGAAACACTAAAAGTGTTTTTGTTTTCCAGTTAAGTAATCTCAGGCTATGAAATTATCAGCCCATCCTACAGGATGTAACACTGGTGATGGTACTTGAAAAATAGACAAAATATGAAACCTTCTTTCCCACCCCATTGACCTCACTCAACACCGATTTTTTGGATCAGGTGTTTTTGAAGTTTGCACATGGCAGTCTCATTTGCATTTAAATGTCCTTCAGATTACTTCCTTTTTGTTGTGCTAAACACCTCACTCAGTTGAGCCTAATTTGATGAGGTCATGCTGTGACTCCTGACCCTTTGGATCCTAAATGAAACCATCTGACTGAAAAATAAGTGGAGTGAGTCCTTTGCTTGTTCACGGACATTTGATATTTGCAGATGTGCAGCCAGCTTTACAAATGACTCCCTTGCCAGGTTAACACTTGATTGGAGAATTGGAACTAAGCAAGTTCCCAGAGAGAGTTAAATACTTGGAAAATAAATGTGTCACGCTGATCCAGTGTCACAATCAATCTAGCCAAAATAAAAAATAAATCATCCAACACAAATACGGACGTGCCTAATATCTATTATATGAGCCACCACTACCACCAGCCATGTTCTGAACCTAGCCCTTTAAAAATGCCCAGAAACAAGCTATTTTGGGTTGAATGAAATGTTCAATTCAATCCAAAAGGGAACTTTGCTGAGTTGCCAAAAGCTTCTGAATTTTTTCAGTTTTGGTTTAACTCAAGACATTTTTTTATATCTGCCACTGAACTGAAAAAACAGTTATTCACACAGCTCTCTCCAGGATGATGCCCTCTATCACTCTCCACTAGTTATCCCATCTATACTATCCACCACCTCCCAGTTTGAATACAATGGTTAATTGACAGCAGTCTGTTGACAGTGCCACTTTATAATCAACGCCCTCCACAGCAATGAAGTTGACTATTTCAAAATTATCTGACTATACTAAGTCATCTTGAGATACACTGTAATTAACTAGGAATATGTAAAGCATCTGACATGATTATCTTTGAAACACATCAAAGTACATTATATTATGAAAAATTAGGAAAATCTGTAGGTCATACGTTCGCTAAATCCTCTACCTTATATGAAAATTACTCATTTTCCATCATGCCCCCAGGGTGAGAAGGCTGTCAGACGAAGAAATAAAAGACACTGCTAGTTAAAAAGACCAGACCATGCCAAATCACTAATTAAAATTTAGATTTTTGTGTAGAAAGCAGGTGCATATGCTAAAGGCTCCAAGGGCTGCACTAACTTTTACTGACTTTTTATTTTACACCATTTTACATTCCTGAATCAGGGACTTAAAATTTGAATATATTATCGAACAGAAGCCTCAGATGTACACAAGCCAAGATTGAGCATTCAAAACTGTTTCTTATAATTGAAAGTGCATACTTTAAATTAGTCTGGCAGCTTCTAAAAGCATGACAAAAATATCCATTTTCAAAAACAAGCTTTATAAAAAATGGTGCAATGGATCAAATCCGATTCACAATACTACAGATTGATTTAAAAAAACAAAACAAAATAAAGACCCTAACCCAGCCTTGATTTCTGTCCACTGAATCTACAGTTGCAACCTCAATTATTTGTGCACAGAAAGGAAGGCATGCAGTCATTTACTATTGTTATTTTTTTAGTGTGGTAGCACCTACAGGCATCAACCAAGTTGAAACCCTATTGTGTTAGGCACTCTGTAGGCATGTAGGGAATGAAAGTTCAAAGATCTCTACCTCAGAGACCTGACAGTTTAGAAGACAAGACATGGATGAAACAAACAAGCAAACTGGTGTGAATGGAAGGCAGGTAACAACAATAGTATGCATTAGAAGCCAATTAGTAGCAGTATTCACAGTAATTACAACTTGCCACCTGTCTAGTAGCTATAAGACAGCAAACATTTACAAAAGTGTCGGCTATGTTGGGCATCCAATATGAAACACCTAGGGTATGTCTACACTGGCAAGTTTCTGCGCAACAAGTTATATCACTTTTATTAAAGCGCTGGAATTAAACTGCTGTTGCGTGTCCACACTGTGCTCCTTGTGACGCTGGAGCGCATCCACATTAGCAGCTCTTGCAACGGCAAAGAGAGCGGTGCATTGTGGGAGCTATCCCACTATGCAGCTGGCCGCATGGTGCTTTGGGAAGGGTTTGCAATGCCTCATGGGGCAGGCACAGTGTCACATGATGCAGGTTTCCCAATCCCATTGTTCTATGGGCATCCTACTAGATTGCCAGCTGCTTTTCAACTGAAGTGGGGGGATGGGAGCAGTGTGTATGATAGGGTTTGTGTGTGTGTGTGTAAGGAGGGGAGGAGGAGAGACTGTGTTTTGGGGGACAGAGAGGGTGTCAGCATGCTGTCTTGTAAGTTCAGTGGTAAGAAGCGATCAGTCCTGAGGCAGGGGGAGGGGGAAACCCTGACATCAGCCCCCACCTCCCTCGCCAGCTCTCTGGACAGCACTCTCTCTCTCTCTCTCTCTCTCTCACACACACACCTTTGCCTCTGTGTTCAACAGCACAAGCATTCCACATTTATGGTTTGTTTTGTGTCCCAGAGCAGATCAGCACAGCACGCAAGGGCTGTCAGAAACGGAGCTTTGAAAGGGGAGGGGCACATGTCTCCAGGGTAGCCAAGTTCAAAACAATGAGCAGAGTGGCCACTTGCGGGATTATGGGACACTTCCGGAGGCCAATTGATTGCTTTCTGCGCTGTAATGTGTTTACAATGCCAATACAGCACTGAACCCTCTGCGCTGTAAGGCTTATGACTCTCGTCGAGATGGGTTTTTTACAGCGCTGCAACTGAGGGGTTTCTGCGCACTAAGCGGCTTGGCAGTGTGTACACCTCGGGAGTTACACCACAGAAAGCTGCTTTACTGCGCAGTAACTTGCTAGTGTAGGCAAGGCCCTAGTGTCTGGTTTTCAGGGTCGCTGAGCAACCACTATTCTAAATGAGTTCAATGGGAGCAGCAGGGGTCAGCACCTATCAACCAGGCTTAAGATGTCTCAGGCTGCACATCCAAATCTTGGGACACCCAAAGGTCATGACCACACAATAGAGAAGGATGTGCTGGTGAAAAAGCTGAATGCCCTATATTATGGGTGAAATGTCCAAGTTCCTAAGTAACTTAGGTGCCTTATAAATCCCATTGAATGTCAATAGGACTTAGGCACTTTTGAAAATTTTACTCTTTGTGACAACAGGGAAATCTAAGCTTGCAACTGAGCATATGCTGGTGTCATCTATGAAATCGCTATTCAACAGGATTATGGTGAATTCAGACAAATATAGAGTGGGATTTTCTTTGTACAGCGCAAAAGAGGTGGACCGGAAAGCATGCATGCCTGGTAGCAAAGCCTTCTGGTGCCTAAACAAATTGGGATTTTTTTCCAAATGGTTCATCCTCACACTGCTTGAAGATTACTCATGTAACCCTGTTTGTAGAGCCGAGTGAAACTGCAACATATTTTCCTCAAATATCCACTTGAATCCTGAAATGAGTTCACATGGTTTAGATTCCTTAGGTGTTTGCTTTCACCAAGTATTCTAGCAAATGAATTTACAGGCAGGAATAGTCTTTGCAGAAACAGCAAATATTGTAGAATAATATTTTTATGTAAGTTATTATAATAATAATTTTCACGGCAGAAATACCCAAAGACCTCAATCAGGCTGGGAGCCTCATTATGCAAGGTAAAATTCATAATAACAGAAATTTGCACCAGAAACCTGATCTTAAATGCAACACTTTTAGTTATGCAAGAAGATCTATGTGTATGGATCTCCCCCATGGAGACAGAAGTCAGCTGCCTCCATAGCACCCTTTAGACCAGGGGTCGGCAACGTTTGGCACGCGGCTCGCCAGGGTAAGCACCCTGGCAGGCTGGGCCAGTTTTATTTACCTGCTGACGCGGCAGGTTTGGCCGATCGCGGCCCCCACTGGCCGCGGTTCGCCGTCCCAGGACAATGGGGGCGGCGAGAAGCCACGGCCAACACATCGCTCGCCCGCGCCGCTTCTCGCTGCCCCCATTGGCTCGGGACGGTGAACCGCGGCCAGTGGGGGCCGCGATCGGCCAAACCTGCTGCGTCAGCAGGTAAATAAAACTGGCCCGGCCCACCAGGGTGCTTATCCTGGCGAGCCGCGTGCCGAACGTTGCCGACCCCTGCTTTAGACTTTAGAGAGAAATGAAACATTAGAGAGACATGGCCTTTACAGAGGTATATGCACAGGGGAGGAGGGGGGTAATGGGGAAGGGTGAGCAAAGGTCATCATTCCCTGAACACACAACAGAAAACCAGCTGATAAATTAATGCTGCTTCAGGCCTCATTAGCTCTTCTATGAGTCACCTCTTGGGTTGAACTATGGAGAGTTTCTGGGGACAGTAGGCATGGGAAGCTATGTTGTCAATGAGTCATAGTACCATGAAATCGTGAGGAGCAAATTGCTCAAGACCCATACAAATCTCAGGGCATCCACTGGGCCTGTGGACCAGATTCCCTGCTCATTCCATTAAGGGCACACCCTGCTCAACACCATGAACTGCGAAATCCTTCTCCAGGTGAACCTAACAGAGATTTCCTCTTCCTAGACCCACCTGTCACAGGAAGGGACATCACGCCCAGGGAACAAAAGCATATCATACAATGTACATATCTCAGCAAAACAGGTTGAATTTCAAGTCTCAAACATTGATAGTTATATTTCTCAGGAGTAAGCTACAGATCTAGAATGATAGCTGCTTAACATTTTTCTACAATTTTTTTGGTCAGAATCAAGATGTTCGATGAAAAAGGTTAGATTTTGATGAACATTTTCAATTTTTCTAATGAAAAACATTCCTAAAATGAAAAATTTTCTTTTAGATTTCTTTTCTTAAAAAAAAAAAAAAACACATTTTCCATGAGAAATTTCAAAGAAAATACTGTCATTGGAAATTTTTCACAAATAATTTTTTTCCCCATCAGCTCGACCCAGAATCATTGACTGAAATTGTTACTTATAATGAATAAATTAGACAGTATGATCAATGAAAAAACCTGAAAAGTATTCAAATAAATGTATGATTAATTATTTATACTAGTTATTGGTCCCGATAGCACTCTGCACCTACTTCTCACTGCCGCTATCTCCACAGCAGCTTAGAAGGGAAGTATGAGTAAGGGTCTGAACAGGGCCGGCTCCAGGCACCAGGCAGCCAAGCTGGTGCTTGGGGCGGCACCTGGAGGGGGGCGGCGCGGCGCTCCGGCCGCCGGGGGGAGAGCCGAGCCCCAGCCAGGGCTCGCCGCCCTGCCCCCGGCGCTCTGGCCGCCGGGGGGGGGGAGGAGAGCCGAGCCCCCGCCGGGGCTCACCGCCCTTCTCCCAGGGCTCCGGCCACCCTCCCCTCCGGCGCCCTCCCCCCGGCTGCCGGGGGGAGAGCGGAGCCCCCACCGGGGCTCCGGCCGCCCCCCCCCGGCTCCGCGGCGGGGGGAGGCGGGGGGGGCGGCCGGAGGCTTTTTTGCCTGGGGCGGCAAAAAAGCCAGAGCCGGCCCTGGGTCTGAAGAAGGAAAGAGGCATTGCCATGTCACTTAGCCATCAGTGGAGGCTCCTGGCTGTAGCCCCACGGTGCTCTCCATCAGGGTCCCTCAGCTTCAGAAATTCACTCACCTGGCTGGTATGAAATTGTCCTCCTTTGTCAACTCTCAAGGCATGCTACACTACACATTTGTTTCCCCAGACTGAGAAAGTCTGGGAGGGCTCTCGCAGGAAATCACAAAGATCAGAAATTTCATTTCAGCCGCTGGGTTATGATTTTATGCTAATGATGGGGCAAAGGAGGGCTCCTGGAGCACCTGAAGGAGTACCTAGAGACAAGCATCTACACCCCTTTGTATGGAATGCATATTACTTGAAAGTAAATACATAAAATAATTCAAATACAAGTGGGTTCACGGCAGATCTATTGGCCAAAATCTTCTGTGCACAGAGAAGCAGCCACCGCTACCAACTGTGGATTGCAACAACAGCAGCTCTGGGGTCTAGAGAGAGGATTCCACTCCCTGCAGAGATCCCTTGTGTAAGAGCCCGTTTTGCTCAGGGGACCAGGATTTGGCTGCAAGACACAGAAGAAAATCAAAGTTCACATGCACTGAGTGATCGAGTCTGATAGAAAAGGCTTCTCTTTCCTGCTGTCTCACTGAAACAGAAAGAATTTATTTTGGGGAACCAGTTATTCATTTTGTTACATACTGAACTAGATGCTTTACCAGTGTAAATCTCATGGTAGGTGGCAAAAATCTCTTTAAAACTGTGTGTGTGTGTGTGTGTGTTTATCTACACACATACACATTGTTCCTTGTTTTATGACAATAAAACTCCCACTGATGCAGCAGTTTTACACCTTATTTATTTATTTTTAGCAGAGGATGGAGAAGATCCTTTCCAGGATCCAGGAAGATCGTTTCAAATGTTAGAGGCCAAATACTCCCATCAGATCAACAACTTTGGCCTCAGATTAGCGGTTTACATGAAGTATTTGTGCTGCAACCTATCAATGGGGATGCTCACCGAATAGTGAGTATGTCAACTCCACACTGGTTCGGCCTTGAGGCAAAAGGATAGGGCTAGGCCACTCCTCAGTATGTGTCATGCAGGCCTGTCTGTGCCTGATCTGCAGATAATATGACTCTGCTAGAGCTCCTGCTAAGTGACCGTACCCTTCAGCTCAAGCTGTACAGACTGATGCTCTGAAGCTCCTACGTTCAAGCCCTGTCCATGATCCATACTGGAGTCTGTTTACAAGCCCAGCCACAAAAGGGTTCATTCGGTGTAGAGCCTGTATAGCAGTTGCCCCAGGCGTACTGTCTGTATAGTGCTGAGGCATGAGGAAGGATAGTCAGGAGAGGAGATTGATATTCTCTTCGATAGGGTGCATTGTATTCTAGTCTACGAGCCTTAGAAAGAAGGAAGTGGCAGGGCCCTGGCTGCACCTTGAGCCCCCTAAGGGTATGTCTACACTGCAATTAAAAACCTGCAGCTGGCCCGTGCCAGCTGACCCAGGCTCACAGGGCTTGAGTTAAGGGCCTGTTTAATTGCAGTGTAGATGTTTGGGCTCAGGCTGCAGCTCAAGCTCTGGGACCCTCCCCCCCGACACAGAGTCCTAGAATCCAGACTCTAGCCCAAGCCCAAATGCTTACACTGCAATTAAACAGCCCCTTAGCCCGAGCCCCACGAGGTAGAGTCAGCTGGACGGGCCAACCGCAGGTGTCTAACTGCAGTGTAGACATACCCTCTGTCAATTCCCTTGTGGCATGCCTCAGGCTGTGCTAGTCCACTCATCCCCTGTGCTCATGGAGTGGTTGCACTAAAGTGGGGCAGAGCTCCCTGACCTCCTTCGTGCATTTTACAAGAGCCGGTGTGTGGAAACTCTGGACACTGAAGAGTGATTCAAATTAACCTGATAATAGGTGATGCTACTAGGCCAGAGGTGTCCCAGAAGAAATTATGGCCTAGATTGTCACCTGCTTAGCCTTTGCCTCTGAACGTCGCTGTTCCACCTCCACTAGCATACTTGTCCCTTTGCAAACAGCAGCACTCCGAAAACATTAACACCACAACTTAATACTTCTCATCCAATTACCTCAACCAGTTTACCGACATTAATTAATTAAATCCTTCAGCACCCCGGGGAGCTAGGTTAGTGTTGTTGCACCAATTAAGCAGATGAAAAGGAAGGTGCAGAGAGTTTAAGTGAGTTGCCCAACATCACCTAAGAAGCCTGTTGCACAGGCAAGAATGGAACCCAGGCTTCCTGGCTCTCAATCTGGTGCCTTAACCACAACTCTGCTAGGAACAAGCCTCTCCTGGGAAATTTTTTGCTCCATAAAATCATCTTGGCAGTATGTGACAGGCATAATCCTCCTTCCATATGTTTTATTTTCCATACATAGAAACTCTTCCCACTAGCATTCTGTAATCTCAATAGATAAGCAGCGTGAACAAACAGAGACAGAACTATGCAAACGTTACTTTCACAAAATTGTTTGAAATTTCATAGAACTTAGAAGTGCAAAATTGGGTTTAGTTTTCTTTTTTCTTATTTTATACCATCTGTGACACAAATGAATGGAATATGTGGATCCAAAATGTAAGAAAGGGATGCAGCATTTTATGGTCCATGGCATTCATGGCAGTGAAACAGAAAACACGTCACAAACCCGTCTTTTGGCTGTGGCATACCACATAAGCTGTGTAATGCCCCATCTAGCTTATGACAAGCCACAGCAAAGAGACAGATGTGTGACATGCCTTTCATATCATGCCACATATCTTGAAAGCCTGCAACCCTCACTATGTTCCTTTGAAGCCATAACATCTTTGTGACAGTAAATACAACGGTACAAGATGTACATGATCTTCAGTCATTACTGAAAACACAGATTCTTTCTGTATAACACTTCTAATATACTGCCTTTACTATCCATCCACACAACTAAAACTCTGATCCACCCTTCTCTCTGGCTTCAACAAACACACTCTTGCCCTGCTCTGATCCATTTGGAACACTACTGCAAAGATCATTCTCCCAACCTGCTTTGACCAGGTCACTCCACTTTTCCCCCCTCTCTATTGTATCAAACTTATCTTCATCAGCAAGGCCCTTCACAGCCTATCCCCACCCTAAGTTTCATCTCTTGTTCACTACTGGGATGGGGACAACTGGTCCTGGTGGTGCTAGCCTCCATTGCCCACTTATTAATTTTTCAAAGAAGCAACTTCATGGTTTGTCCCTTGGTGTTCCTTGCACTTGGGAGGAGGTCCCTGTAAACATCTGTAAATGAATGCATCATCCACCTTCAACATCTTTCATAAAACTCTCATTCTCCAGGATGCCTGCAAAAATCTTAACTGTTAGGGTGTTCTGAGCCCACAGACTGTCATGCTGACCACTATTATCTCATTGTGGTGCCCCATCAGTCTGTCTGTATCTGCTCTCTCTTCTTTTATACTTGGATTGTAAGCTCTTTAGGGTAGGGGCCATCTTTTTGTCATGTGTCTGAACAGTGCCTAGCACAATGGGGTTCTTGTCCATGATTGGGGCTCCTAAGTGTTACCATAATGCAAATAATAAATAAATAATGGTAATCATAAATATTGTTGGAAAGCATAGCTTTGTTGGGGATAAGATTCTCAACAGTATAATTTGCTCTTATGAGCTTTAATAGAAGATCCCACAACAAATTTCTTTCACGGTAACATTTGAATGTGCTTCCCAGAGAGATAAGATTGAACTATTTATGAATAACTGTTAAACAAGAATCTCCCAAAGTTCTGTTTCTAATACTGATCTTACCTGAGCTATAGAAAAAAACAACTGGGCCTAGTAAATTAGCTTCCTAAGATGTATGAATGTATCACTTTAGGGGGATAATCACAATTTAATATACTTTGTAATGTGTCTTCAGTATCAGGATACCTTTTTTTCTATAGCATATTTCACTACAGGACAATTTTAAATAAAACAAGCATTTTTTTCTTCTTAATATAGGGTACTTGTTATTACTGTATGCTGAGACAAGCAACCGTAACAGAAACTATTGGTAGAAGTATAAAGCTTTCTCAATTACCATGGAGTAATTCACACCTGTCTACTATGAAGTCAGCCCATGTGCATTGTTTAGAAAGCAGAATGTTTTCCTGGGATTGGAGAAAGGAATTAAGTACAATGAACTCTGTTTAGGGACAGGGCAGTTCTTCAGATTAAGCCACTGAACATCACTATGGAGGTTCACAATTATGAGCTTTATTATTTCTGCAATGTATGGTGTTAGCCACTGAGTAAACTTCCCAAATCCTGATCTCACATGTAAGTGACGCAGTGTAAAACTAGAGATGGGTTCTCTAAGGGTAACCTTTCCTTCAGTTGGTCCAAAATCCTGATCAGTAGAGCTGGTCAGTTTTTTCCCCCAACATTTCAATATTAAAAAGAAAAACCAAAACACAAACAAAACAGAGGATATTTTAGAACACCCTATCTTTAACCAACTCTAGAGCTGGCTGAAATGCCATTAATTTCAAAGTTCAAAAAAGTTCAAAAAGTCGAAATTTTGAGTCTTTCTACCCCCAATTTCGCACTCCTTATTAAGGCAAAACACCCAGCTTCAAAGGGAGTTTTTGCCTTGATAGAGCGTGAGTAGGGGCTGCAGAAGACAGGCCTGTAACGTAAAACAAACTTATTCAACAAAGCACGTGCTTCATATTCTTAAAATTATATGTAGCAAATTCATAGTGAGATGAAAAAGGATTAATAATAAAGGTCCAACACATTCTGGCCATCAGGAAGTTTAGACTTGAACTTAGACGAAGGTTTCTAACCATCAGAGGAGTGAAGTTCTGGAACAGTCTGCCAAGGGGAGTAGTGGAGGCAAAAGACATATCTGGCTTCAAGACTAAGCTTGATAAGTTTATGGAGGAGATGGTATGATGGGATAGCCTAATTTTGGCAATTAATTGATCTTTGACTATTAGTGGTAAATATGCCCAATGGCTTGTGATGGGATGTTAGATGGGGTGGGATCTGAGTTACTACAGAGAATTCTTTCCTGGGTATCTGGCTGGTGAGTCTTGCCCACATGCTCAGGGTTTAGTTGATTGCCATATTGGGTCAGGAAGGAATTTTCCCCCAGGGCAGATTGGCAGAGGCCCTGGGGTTTTTTTGCCTTCCTCTGTAGCGTGGGGCACGGGTCACTTGCTGGAGGATTCTCTGCACCTTGAAGTCTTTAAACCATGATTTGAGGACTTCAATGGCTCAGACATAGGTCAGGGGTTTGTTACAGGAGTGAGTGGGTGAGATTCTGTGGCCAGCGTTGTGCAGGAGGTCGGACTAGATGATCATAATGGTCACTTCTGACCTTAAAATCTATGATTCTATTGACAGTTTAAAATCTTGACTTTTAAATGTTTTCTTTTTGAAAATCTAAATGCAGATTATTTTAACGTGGTCTAAGAACTGCAATGTTTGCATTTTACTTTTTAACTTTTCATGCCATTTGGACGTATTTAGCAAAGTCTCTCCTGAGATGCAATACAATGTAAATAAAACCTACAGTTTGATACATAATAAATACAAATTGTATTCATTTATCCTTTGGAGTATAATACTCAACCGTAACTAAATAAAATATGCTTGCATTTTTTTCTCTTTATGAACTTTTGAAGCAGAGTTTTGATGAATAGATCATATAGGATTATTCAGTTACAGTTTGCTTTTATATATTTCAGAAAGAAAATCATAAACATGACCTCATATGTTAATAAATCAATTATGGAATGTCATTTTACACATATGCTCAAAACATGACCCCTTCCAAGTTCTCTTAAAGCAGTAAGCACTAAGTCAGAGTTCAGATTGAAGAAGCTCCAGTTTTAAAAACACTGGGAATAGACTTATCTAGTAGATATGAAATAAGTGTGTTTTTCAGTTACAGTTTATATTGCTTGTAGTGGTTTATTAAATCTCTCTCAAAGCACCACTTAAGTTACAGATGAACAATCGTTGCCATTACTAACCCCTGTTCTTAGCTTTAGAAGAAATCTATCTATAATCTTTTCAACCATTTTTGAGTCATGAAAGGGTAAAATAGAAGTAGAAGCCTGGATTTGATACAGATTCTTTTGCACTCTCAGAGGCAACTTAATGCTAAATCATTTTTATTTTATAAAACAAAATATTACTGGTGATTCATTTGTAATGGGGACTACAGTAAAAACATCTGGGGGGAGGGGGATTTTGACAAAGAAAAATGTGTAGTGACCAATGCACTAAACTTTAAAAATAGTGTAAATGAAAATGCACAGCGCATTTTTCTTTTTACTAAGTTTCAATGAATGTTGTTCTTACAATGTTAATTTTATATTTATTGTCTGATAGAGATAAGAGCAGGTTAAAAAAAATCTAATATAGAGCAAAACCCACCACATTTCCTCTGTTCTTTTCTATCTATGGTGCTTACACAGTCCCCATGCATTTGATTGACTCACAATCTTTCAGTGCATTTGTAAGGTAGGGAAGTTCTAATAGCCCCCATTTTGCAGATAAGGAACCAATCCATGAGGAGAGTAAGTGACTTGCCCAAGGTCACTTAGGAAGTTTGTAGCAGAGAAAGGAATCACAAGGCTCACAAGTCCCAGGCTAGCACAGTAGCCATTGAGCCATCCTTCCTGTATTAACTAAACTTTGCAAAAATAAACTTTTGTGGGAAACTTCATGAATAAACTTCTCCATTTTGGTTTGGGGCTACATTGCATTTCCCACAATATTAATTTTTGAGAAATTACAAGGCTGTGGCCATATTTTGCATTGAATCGTGCACAAGAAGATACTTTCACATGAAATTTCCTGCCTATAAACTTTTTTTTTGTAGAAGTGAAAATGGAGCAAATGGCCACTCTTAATTTTTACTTATATGGGATGATGCGAGAAACAGAGTTAGTAAATTTTATTTTGTACTTAGGTTTCTATGTACACACACACACACACACACACACACACACACACACACACACACACA
>NW_020664446.1:15405317-15455959 GCF_002925995.2 Terrapene triunguis
ACACACACACACACACACACACACACACACACACACACACACACACATTCTTTTTTAAAGGGAGGAGAGGAGGAAATCCAAGAGTAGTCTAGAAAGGAAAATTCAAATATAGCTGATGGTGAAGCACAGGAGACAGATAACTAGATCGGATAACATCTAGCTGCTGTTGCATAGTTTAAAATGGAAGTATATTGAAAACTGTACAAATTACAAGCTGTCACTTTAAATCCTGGTCCTTCCTGCAGGCTAAGTTGTTCTATAGGAAAGGGTGTGATCTGGACCTAGCAGTCAGTTTGCAGACAGCCAGTTTACAGTAAGGTGGTGTGACTTGTGCGTTTTCTGCTTTAGGGAGCAGTCTGCTTTGTCTCTCTCTGGCTTTGGTTTTTGTGCTGTTAAGGTTTTGGATTTTAAGATATAAAGTAGTGTTACATTGAAACTTTCCAGAAAGAGCATTCTATGGGTATGTCTGCACTATGAAATTACTCCGATTTTACAGAAGTCGATTTTTGGGAACAGATTGTATAAAGTTGAGTGCATGCGTCCACACTAAGCACATTAATTCGGCGGTGTGCATCCATAGAACCGTGTCAAGCATCAACTTTCGGAGCAGTGCACTGTGGTAGCTATCGCATAGTTCCCGCAGTCCCCGCTGCCCATTGGAATTCTGGGTTGAGCTCCCAATGCCTGATGGGGCCAAAAAGTTGTCACGGGTGGTTATGGGTAAATGTTGTCAGTCAATCCCCCCTCCATGAAAGCAACGGCAGACAATCATTTTACGCCCTTTTCCCTGGATTGCCCGAGCAGACGCCATTGCACGGCAAGCATGGAGCCCGTTCAGCCTTTTCTCACTGTCACCATATGTCTACTGGATGCTGCTGACAGACGTGGTACTGCAGCGCTACACAGCAGCATCCCCTTGCCTTTGCAAGTTAGCAAAGACGGTTACCAGTCATACTGTACCGTCTGCTGCTGTCATTGGTGCTCCTGGCCAGCCTCCGTGAGGTCGGTCGGGGGCGCCTAGACAAAAATGGGAATGACTCCCCAAGTCATTCTTTTCTTTAAGTTTTGTCTAATAGAGATTCAGTGCTGCCTAGAATATCAGGCAAGCCTACTAAAGAACCACAGACGCAAGCGGCCGCTCCGGGTCAGAGCCCCAGACATCCTGCAGAAATGATGAGCTGCATGCCATTCTAGGGGGTGCCCGTACAACAACCCCACCCGTTGCTTCCCTCCTCCCTCACCCCTCCCAGGCTACCTTGGCAGTTATCCCCCCATTTGTGTGATGAAGTAATAAATAATGCATGAATTTGAAACAACACTGACTTTATTGCCTCTGCAAGCAGAGATCAAAGGGGGGAGGGGAGGGCGGTTGGCTTACAGGAAAGTAGAGTGAACCACCATTCTGCACTTGCTCAGCCTATAGTCTGTCCATCATGGCCTTGGAGATTTTTTTAAATGTTTTGGCATTCCGTCTTTTGGAATGGAGTTCTGATAGCACGGATTCGTCTCCTTATACAGCGTTCAGATCCAGTACCTCCCGTAGGGTATTGCCGGAGCTCTTTTTCGATTCTGGGACTGCATGGTCACCTGTGCTGATGAGCTCTGCATGGTTACCTGTGCTGATCAGCGCTCCACGCTGGGGAAACAGGAAATGAAATTCAAAAGTTCGCGGGGCTTTTCCTGTCTACCTGGCCAGTACATCCAAGTTCAGATTGCTGTCCAGAGTGTTCACAATGGTGCACTGTGGGATAGCTCCCGGAGGCCAATACCGTCGAATTGCGTCCACACTAACCCTAATTCGAACCGGCAATGTCGATTTCAGCGCTACTCCCCTCGTCGGGGAGGAGTACAGAAATCAATTTTAAGAGCCCTTTATGTCGACAAAAATGGCTTCGTTGTGTGGCCAGGTGCAAGGTTAATTCGATTTAATGCTGCTAAATTCGACCTAAACTCATAGTGTACACCAGGCCTATGTTTTATATTTAACTTCCCTGCATGCATGCTGTGAACATAGTGGACAGAAAACTACTGACAAGGATGGGACAGTTTTGAACTTAATTAAAAAGAGGAATATTTTGCTGGTTTTTTATATATTAAGAGACTTGAGCAGTATTTTTATGCAAATACTATAAGAAGATAATGATAAATAGTGGGCTCCTTTCCTAACATTGCTGGGAGGAAAAACAAACAACTTTTACAGTGCACAAAAACATGTTTTCCAAAAGAACCGGATAAGCTTGAATATAAGGACATAATAGAGATTCTAAAGAAGCATTATATACCTACTACCAATGATTTTAACAGCACAATGTATGTTTCATCTAAGAAGCCAAATGGAAAGAGAAAGTATCTCTGAATTTGTGGCAGGCCTGGGGAAAAAAAAAAAGGTCTGTAAAGTGATTGCTATACTCCGATCATTACTGGACACTGCTAGGCCCACTTCCTTATAGAGCTGCCTAGCCTGCAAACAGGACCAGGATTTAAGGTGACAGCTTGTAATTTTTACAGTTTTCAATGCATCACACTAAAGTATAGGGAAGTAATTGCAGTATCTCAGATTTCAATGGGTTACAGTCATTGATTTTTAATTATTATTCATTTTATTGTGGTAGCCTAAGCTAAGAGTGGAGCTCTGTTGGACTATGCACTGTTCAGACACAGAGGAAGAAATAATCTCTCCTCCTGATGACCACTATAAAAGCAAATTACTACCGCATCCTCCAGATACTACAACTGCAAGATTACATAGAGAAGCATGCCATTAGCAGAGTGGTAACACCTAACTAGTGTTCTAGGATTCCTCCCTACCAGCCAAGGGTTATGAATGTGTTGGAAAGCCCATAAAAGCTATAAATGAGAATTCTTTTTTAACGCGGAGAAGAACTAAAACAGTAGGAAGTTCAAATCTAGCTAAATAAGTCATTGAACCTGAATGGACCACACATAGCTGCCATCTATTAGAAAATGTTGTTATGCTGTGAGCTACTAAACTTCCCCCTGCCTGTGAACTTCCTTTATAAAATTGACCCTGTATCCTATTTATAATATTTTTATTGCAGTATTTATACTTTGGCGATATAGTGGGCCTGATGTCAATGGAGTTATGCCAATTTACACCAGATGAGAATCTGTCCCAATGCATCCAGTTTATGGTCTGACACTGATATGAGGTCCAGTCATGAAAGGTGGCAAGCACCTCTTCCAAGGGTATGTCTACACAGCAAAGAAACAACAATAAAAAAAAACCCTTTGTAGCAGTGAGTCTCAGAGCTTGTGACAACTTGCTACAGGGCTAAAAATAGCAGTGTAGATGTTTGGGTTCAGACTGGAGCCCAGGCTCCAAGATATTTCCCTTCTCCCCTCCCTCCACAATCGACTATTTTTCACTCCATAGCACCCTGGGTCTGGGATTTGCTGCCACTTCTTTTGTTGTTGTTGTTAAGTGCATACATATCCTAAGTTCCTGAGCATCTTCATCTCTCTTTGAAGTCAGATGGAAGCGGAGGGCACTCAGTACCTTGCAGCATCTCTGTCTCTAAGTATTTCTACAGACCCCATTGCCTCAATATCTGGATGCCTCTGAAACTAAAATGAGCTTGCTGCCATCAATACACCTGTCCTAGAGAACAGCATTGTTAAAGCACACAAATGGGATACTCAATTTGGACACTTTCCCATGCGTGTGAAAGGCATCACTTGGAGTATCCTCCTCATGCAATTCTAAAGGAAACTGATTAGATTTAGGCAGGCAAGTATCAGCTTGTGATTAGCATTTAGGTGAGGATGCAGTTATGTACTCTAGGAAATATTGGTGCGTGTGTGTTTTCTGTTTACTATATTATCTAATGTGTACTGCATTGGCTTGGTGTGGTCTTTTTGTTGTTGTTGTTGGTTTGTTTTTTGGTTTTATTCTGGGCAGAGAACTTTTACATTTTTTAATGCTTCCAACCACAGAAACCAGTTTGACAATTTGTTCATAAGAGTCTCTTTAAGTCTCTGGCACAAAATATCCTCTGAATGATTTCAATACCACCAGTGGTCATACCAGAGGCTGTTTTGGCTCTTGCTGCTTCTGATACCATTTGTGTTGATTTTTAACGCATCCCCTTCATATACCCTTTCAGCTCTAACTCAAAGCTTAATTACTACTAATGGGTCAGACACTGGCTTAGTCGCTTACCTAAAAAAGACAGAATTGTTGTAGAAAAGCTCAGAAACCCTTTCATCTACTGTTTGTGCTTGAAATGTAGAAGGAACATTCTGCCAAGAAGCAAAGGATGTTGAAACAGAATCATGCAGTGTGTTAATGCCATAGGGTATTGGAAGTAAGATGCCAGGGACTTCAAGCATAGATGGCGTGATCTTTGCGATACAGCAAAGAAGATGGAATAACATCAGAGAACTGTATATACAATGCAAAAGGAACAGTATAATCATGTATCTTCCCTCCAAGCAAATCAGTGCTGGCAACGACAGTCTCTGCTCTAACCATTTATGTTATAGTTCAAGGTGTGAATACCTTGAGTGGCAGATCCCATAAGCTGAATGTTTTGCCTTAATAAGGAGTGCGAAATTGGGGGTAGAAAGACTCAACATTTTGACTTTTTGAACTTTTTTGAACTTTGAAATTAATGACATTTCAGCCAGCAATAGAGTTGGTTAAAGATAGGGTGTTCTAAAAAATATCGTCGGTTTTGTTTGTGTTTTGGTTTTTCTTTTTAAGCAATACCCTCCAGCACTATGGAAATGGAAATTTGCAACACTACTTTACCTTGCCCAATGCTTCAAAACACATCTGACCTGGTTCTTAGTAGGGCTGGCCAGGAAACAAGGATTCTGTTTAACCAAACATGTCAAGGTTTTGGAATTTGGTTTCATTCCACATCAGAATGAAAATGAGACCTTTCACATTTTTAGGGGAAAAAATGTGAGTGACACATCCACCCCCAAAATAGCCAATTGAGCTGGTCACTCACCTGGGATGTGGGAGCATTCAGTTAAGGTCCCTGCTCTGTCTGATTCAGAATCTTGGTCTTACACATCCCCAGTAAGTGCCCTAACCACTGTGCTATAAAGTCTCCCAACAGCTCCTGTTGCAACTGTTCCCTTTTGTATAAATAGGTAAACAGAGCTGGGCAAAGTTTTGGGGCAGAAGCTTTTTTCAGAAAAAAATGCAGACTCAGCGACACCAAAATGTTTCCCAAATTCAGGTCAGTTTCGCTGAACTGTTTCAGTTTAAAAAAAAAGTGTAAAAAAATGGAAACGTTGCCACTTTTGAAATGAAACCTTTTAATTTTTTGGTTTAAAATGGCTCGATTTCAAAATTTGTTTCCATTTTATTTTTAAAAATGGAGAGAACGTTTAAAAATGGTCAAAAGTGTTTCGATTTTGTCAGAATGAAGCATTTTGTTCAATGAAAAAGCATGGGGGTTTTTTTTACTTGTCAATTTGTTCAACCCCAAATGTTTGGGTTTTTTTCAGTTTTTTGAAATTGCTAGCAAACTGAAAAATCTATTTCTTGCCCAGCTCCATAATGAAGTGTTTGTTGGACCAGAGAAAGAGAGCACGAGCTTCTGACTTCATAGCTGAGTGGTTAGGTGACTGATCTGGAATATAAATTAGACAAACACAAGTTCCGTACTGCTATATTCTGAACAGGCGCTTGAACACGGCTATCCCATGACCTTGGCAAGCGCCCTAACCACTGGGGTACAGGCTGTGCTGGGGTCTTTTCCTCAGACCTGAGGGGAAAAGTTTCATTGAAACTGATACATTTCTACCGTATGAGAAGTTTTGGTTTCATAAAACCCAACCAGCTCTAATTCTTAGATGGTTAGTATGGATGCTCTAAGGTGGTTAAGAAATCAGGTTATATAATTTAAACCATGGAGAGTTTAAGCTGGTTTTGCTTTTTTAAAGTGTTCAGATCCATCCCTCAATAAAAAAAAATAAAGTAAATTCAGAGCATCTTCTGCTACTCTTGTCTCCTAATTAGCACTTCTTCCCTCACTTACACTGTTGTTGATCTCAATCTGAGATAGATACAATTAGGATCTCTAATTTTAGGGCAAAACTGCTAAGAACCCACTGAAGTGAAAAGTTAAGAATGTATTGTTTAATAAAATATACATTGAGAATGCCCCAAATGTACAGATTTGGCAGCACGGGAATATTTGCAGATGGGTCAGTAGCTACTAACCATCTCTTGTGGTTACTGGAAACGTATCTCTGGAAGCTTGGGGTTTTGTGAAGGGCTAGTTTTTATTCAAAGAAACCTATGTCAAGATTTTCAAAAGGAGGTGGGTAAATTTAATCTTCTGAGTGCATATTTAGACTCCAAAATGGGCTGATTTTCAAAAATGCTGAATACTGAATAGGTCCTATCAAAGAGAGGCTGTGAGTGCTAAGCATTTTTGAAAGGCAGCCTAGATGTATAAGAGCTTAAATCAGGATCTAGAAGCCTAACATTAGGCTTTTATTTTTGGAAATCGTGGGCCTAATTAAATGACAGATTTTAGTCCTAAAACGAAGCCTACATTTTCCTAAAAAATAAACAGTGACAAATCAAATACTGAAAACTGTATGTATAATATGTGGAGTTCTGTGATACAGTGATCCACTCACTGTACTTTTAAGCACAGAGCAATACCTGAAGACTGAGAAGCAGTCAACGCTTCCACTTAGATGGTGAAACCAAACTCTAATTAGAGATTATCTAGCCAATGTAGCCTCAGATTTCAGCTTTCAATACAGTATAATACAGTCTAATTTATAAAGTGCCTTATCATGCAAACATCCATAGGCACTGTAATTTAAAAGGGATTATACATAAGCCTCTCTAAAAGCAATATTAAAAAAAAAAATCTTAATCTTGCAGTACTTTTGTAAACATTGAGTGAAGGAGCTTCCTGGAGTTTGAAGGGGTAACTAGTTCCAAACTGAAGAAAGACCAAGCCAAATTGTAAAACTTGGGTGCCTAAAGATGGTTAGTTCTCATGCTGTCACTTTTGGCCACCGAATGTGTTATGCACCTCCAGGATGTTCTGTCCAAAGCCAAATCTGGCCTGTTATTTACATCCCTATTTAGGCACATAAATAAGGGGTGTATTTCATAGCTTTGCAGGGCTCAATTCGCAACCGAGGATCTGGCCTACTGATTTTAAAGCCAGAGAAACAAATGTGAACATCTAGTCTGACTTTCTGCATAACACAAATCATATAGTAGTCCTGCAGTAAAGGAAATTATTCTTCCCTACTCAGGGAGCACACTGTAGCTCAATAACTTGTGCTTTTTATAAAGCTAAAGACTCCAAGTGATGATGAAGTTACCTGGTCTCTTGTTAATCCATTCAATGGTTCATTACCCTCAGTCTTAACTTCAACTTCTAGCCAATGGGTTTTTATGTCTTTCTCTACTATGTTTTCAGGGATGCAGAGTACCCATGATCCCCATTGGCATGAGTGGCAACAGAATTAACTCAGGTTTTTGTTTCTAAGCAACTGATGATTAGAAGACTTGAAGTTCTACAGAGGGGCATTTTGATGAGAACGAGTGCCGCTTTTTTAATGCTGCTGGGGTATTCTATTGCAACGTTTCATTAAGTGTCAGGGCTCCTTCACATAGGCAACTTTTCTTATTCTTAAATAAATTGATCTGTGCAGGGTTCATGTGTAGAATTCCAGCTGATTGTATATCCCGAAAATGCTGCCACAATGAAGATTTTTGCTTCTCACTGAGACTCTCATGAGCTTCCGTTCAGTTAGGTGCCCACCATGTGAACAATCATTGACATAGGATCCATCCTACACCATGGATGTTGATTGGAGTTTTGACTTGGCTCTAAGAGGAATAGATAACATTTTCAAAAGTGCCTAGGTAACTTAGGAACCTAAGCGCCATTGACTTTCAATGAAACTTAAGCAGTTTAGCTTTGATCATCCATCACCTGCTGTTCACTATCAAAGAAATTCCATCTGATCACATTAAGACACTTGGTGGAGCACAGAGTGTGAATGAACCCACGTGTATTTATTATTACTATTTAATATATATGTGGTGGTAACACCTAAAGGTTCCACTAAGGGATCAGGGCCCCACTCTACATCCAGATAACAAAAAGACAGTCCTGGCCCCAAACAGCTGGTTTTCTTATATTGCTGTATGGTATATCCTGTGGTGCTGTGCAAGCATTACATGCACATTCTAGCTACTGTTGAAATTCTCAGCCATGTCCATTTCTAGGAAATGTAAAACTTGGAGCATCGCTACTTACTATAAGGTGAACTGCTGCCAGTGTCTCTACTTAATAGTGGTGGACAAATTTCTAACACAAAGTCTTATGAGACTCACCCAGAACTTCACATTCACTGATACGATCAACACCCTCTAATATCACCACCACATTAATGAACCTCATTGTTAGTTTATTATTTCCTCTGCCCCACGCACACCCCTTAACATTAACTGAGGGAACTTATAGAAAGCAATCTTCATGGTAATATCACAGGACAAAAACAAATGCACACCAGTGATGCCAGCTCAAACTACTTAACATCTAAAGAGGTTTGGGTAGCAGGCCCATCTTTACCTGTATTTTATAAAATGTGTGTATAATATCTCCTTCCTAATGTATGCCATTCATATCATGACCTGTTTGATATGCTGCAGCTAGCAGCAATTAAACAATGTATGTTAAACAATATAAAGGGCATTGATTGTATGGCAATGATGGAGCCATTGTAACTGATTGTGCTGCAATATATCAATATGTTATGACTGTAAGCTGACTGGGCTCACGGAGTCCATCAGTTATTGTGAATGGACTCCTTGTAAGAATGAATGGAATGCCTGTGTTATGAGAAAATAAAGAAATCAAAAGCGCTCAGTACAGGAATCAAACCGAAAAGTGAAAGTTTAGGCCTAAAAAATTGTGAATCATCAACAGACTGGTCACTGCATTGAACACGAACTATTCATCTTCACTTTCAAGGCCCATCATGACCTATCCCTATCTTACCTATCCCCTTCTCTATGCTATCAATATGTTGACTAACCCCTCAGATTGGCTATCGATGCCAGCCTTCATCACCCATGTGTTAGATTTACAACAGGCATCTTTGCATTTTCTCCCAGGCTGACACTTCATGCATGGAAGGAGCTCCCATAAATATCTGCAAAGCCACCTCATTGTCCTCCTTCAAATCCCCCCTTAAATGTCTCCTTTGCCGTGATACTCAGAAAAAAACAGTTGCTAGGCAGTGAGTGTACTCTGACCATGGCTTTTCATACTGACCAATATAAACTAATTGCTACTTTGTGCTTCCATGGCTGTCTTCTGTAGGTTATTTTCTCTTGTTTCTCCTGTTTTCACTTAGACTGTAAGCTCTTCAGGGCAGGGACTCTCTCTTTGTTCTGTGTTTGTACAGCACCTGGCACAATGAGTGGGGTTCCTACATGTTACTGCAATTTAAACAATAACAGCTATTCCTGAATTCTGCAATGCATTCTTTACTTAAATTTATAGAAAGGCTAAAAAGGGGACCTAGCCATAAGCTCTAGGCACCCTTGCCACAACATAAAAATGCAAATAATACTCTAAAAGCAGCAATATAATTTGATATAAACCACCACCAGTCAGCCAGGTAACTTAAAAACCCAATTCTCCACCTCTCACAATTATTCCTCATTTTCAGACAGCTTGGGGGAAAAAAAGAGGTGAGATTTCCAACATGCCTGAGTGTCATCCAATTTAGGCAGTCTCAGATTAAAGGGGGGAGCAAATTCCAAAGCTGTGAATCTGTTTTTATCATTATTTGACTAGCTCAGATAGAAACACAAGATCGTCTACAACCTGTTGGGAAATAAAATCCTACATGGATATAGAATTTATTGGGGATGAATCTAAGACATTTGTTATTTGAATTGCAGAGGTTATCCTATAGCCTATGGCACAGATGATGTCAGAAAAATAAATATCGATAGTTGTGCCTACAAAGAAAACCTCCAGAAGTAAATCAATCAGTAACAATTGCACTTCATTTACTTATTTTTCTGAAATAATCATTCACTTTGAGTCCACCTCTTCCTACTCCTAGAGTTGTGCTTTCATGAACACGCCCTTGAGGGAGTCATGAGTATATGGTAGAAGAAAATTAAGGGTGGGATATGAACCCCATTGTATCAAAGCCCTTTGACTTAAATGGGAGCAGGTGTGGCCCCCAAATAAAAACATATTGTTCTGTGCCATGTCAAATTAATTAAATACACTGACATATTAATGTTTATATGCAGATTTTAGAGGGACACCGGCAGGTCAAATTTGCCCTCAAGAAACAAAATCCATCAAAAGGAGAATAGCCCACATGCGCTTAAAGAACAAAGAAATAGAAAGGTCTCTGTGATTTGATTTTTTAAATTCCAAAAGAAATTATCTGTAATAAATAAACGTTCCTATGAAATGTTTGCAGCCCTAATATTGCAGCATTGTGCTTGTCTATTGCGTGTGGGTGAGGTAAAGTTCACCTCTGAGCACAGAGCCAGCCAAAGGCCTATTTAAGCAGGACTTAAATAGTGTACATAGTCCTTGTGCCGGCCTCTTGCAGTTTCATCTTGGAACAAGAACATGAAAGGGAAAAGAACTGACTATAAACAAGAAGTAAAGGTCCACATGCCATTATCAGCTACACGATACACAGGACAGTCAGTTGTGTCAAGAAAGTGGGTACATTTATATAGGGAGTCAGGGAGGACCAGCAGCTGTCTACATTCTCCCCCTGGGCCTCAGAAACCCTGGAAGTTCCTCTATAGAGTAGGGGTGGAGAGAAGGAGTTGCTGTGGGAGCACTGGTGTATTCTCCTCATGTCTAGGAGGATTTCTGACTGGAAACCTGGAGTGGAGTCAGATCCAGAGTAACTCCATTTCTGCATCTGTAATCCACTCCTGCCAGAGATTCTGGAGCAGATGCTGTTGAGAACTGCATGGCCCTATGAAGCTATGGGAAATGAGTAAGACCAGGGAGTTGTGGATATGCTTGGGTCTTCTAGATACTCCTTCTCCTGTGTATGCTCTGAGAACCATGAGTTTAGGCAACTGAACTTCCTGGTCTTTCTATGGAGCAGCAACATTTCCCCCCGTGGCCTGAGGGGATGAGTAGGAAAGTGCAAACTGATGGTTTTTCCTAGCCTTGAGGTGGGTAAATATGCATGATTTAGCATGTGGGCCAAACCGAATAGTGTATTTTTTATTGTCTAAGATGACAGCCATGTATGGCCTAACCACACAGCACAGACAATGAAAAGCAAGTGAGGTTTAAAAGAAAAATCACTACAGTTTTAATAAACCAAGTTGTAGTTATGGATGGGTCCTCAGGAGGGATTTCTCCCCACTCTTCACAGGAATGCCCGCTCGAGCTGGAAAAGAATAGCCACATCTGTCATTCCCCAGTATTTTTACATGCTGCCCTTCCTTCCCCATCCATTACACCATCTATAGGCTTTCTGCATACAGGGCATCATGGAGTCAAGGCAAATATACGACAGGAGCAGAGCACGAGATACTGTGCAAACTCCCCCTCCCCCGCCCAGGTGTAGCAAACTTCATAATAACGGAAACAAAAGTAAAACTGAGGAGGCAGATTAAGATTATCATCTCATCAGCATAGTTCTATGTAGAATGATTCATTGTGTAGAATCTGATATTGAAAGCCATTTCCCTTGTTTACAGTGCCATTGACACTGCTATTTTATCTGTGTCACATGGTTCAAGGGATCCCATTATATAAGCATATATAGGAGGCAACAACCTATATCTAGTTCTCAAATGCTTCAAGTGTCCCCAAGCAATTCTCTCTTGTAGCCTGCCTTTTTCTCTTCTGCAGATTACTGTGAGATTTTCTCAGAACAGGTATGTAAACTGATGGGCTAACTCACTGGCCAATGTACCAAACACATTCTCCAGCCACAGATTTCAATTTTTCTCTTCAGGGCTTCACCTTCTTTTCTCCAGAATAACTTAAGTTTTGTTCCTTGACCATGTCCCTTCCCTGTGACACAACGGGGTCTTCTTCAGGATCCTATTTGTTGCCTACAGGATATCACTCCACAGAACATCTGTCTGGGAGTCAAGAGCTTCTCTGCTCCCTTCTCCTTCTTAACCTGCTACCCGCAGTATGACACTCTACAGATCATCCGCCCTGAGAGCCATACAGAAACTGGGTTGTTCTATCAACGGATCAACTGCCAGTATTAAATGAATTGTGGGATGTTTTTCTCATTTCTACCAGTTTTACATTGCAGACTAATTCTTTATTACTGCGGACGTTGTGTCCTTGGGTGCAGAAATCAATGGGGGCTGTTGGCCTGTATCATCCAAGGGCACAATTTGGCCCATAGTTTACAAAGAACGTTTTATTATTATTGACCCCTTGTGTACTGTGATGAGGTGAGCCCTGCCTGTGGGGCCCTCCTGCAGTAGGCCACGGCATGACAGGTGCACCTGCCTCATTTTTCCCCCTTGTTTGGCCACGAAAGGAACAGTCTCTCAGTGTTCAACACAAAGTCGCACCTCAGGGCATAAGTTATTCATGTACACTAGTGCAATACCCCTCCTCCCAAAAATCCTGGTAGTAAAATGATTCTGAAGAAACCCACAGTAAATATAAAGATACAACAGTTTTTCCATTCTCTTCTCCAGGGGCGTCACTTCCATATCTCCCACCCATGAGTCCACAAGCACTTTGTTCCCAGTGTCTTTGCTCCAGGGCCCCACTGTCTTCAGGCCGTCCCCCGGAGAGTGACCCAGTCTCACAGCTCGTCTTCCCAAACACACTCCAACCAATTCAGCCCTTTGCATTCGCTCCTCAGCTCAGGATCATCAGCAAACTAGCTCCTCTGCTGATTTCTTAGTCCTGAGATCTTTTTAGCCTCCCACCACTGGCTCTCCCACTCAGGAAGATTCATGGGCTGGCCCCTCCGCTGGTTCCTGGATCTCAGCCCTTTTCAGCCTCCTGGACTGGCTCTCTAACGCAGGACAGTCAGCACACTAGCCCGTCTGCTGGCCTCCTAACCAAATCTGTCCCTCTTCTGAGGGATGTCCTGCAGAGCTTTCCACGCTCTGCATACTCTGCCTCTCCCAGGCTGCTCTCACCTGCCTTTTCTTTCTGTTCCTCCAGTCTGTGTTCTTTGACAGCCCTGACTCACCAGATCTCTCTCCCCTCTGAGGCTCAGGTATCCTTTCTAAACCTAACGGGGAGACAGCCGAATGAGTCACAAGTGCACTGTAGGTTGCTCCCTCTTTTAAAAGGGCCGGTGCCACCCTGTGGCATGTATGTTTTCTCACAACCATTTGAAATTGAAGAGTTTTTAGGGTTAAGGGTTAGACTGTATAACTCTCACAGGTGAGCTTTTACCCACAGAAACCATCCTACTGAAATCAATGGGCGAGTACTTGGTATGAGTAAGTGCTCCCAAACATGAGTTGCGGGGGAGGGGGGCGGGGAGGGGAGAAGGGGAAAGTAAGGGGGTTGCACAATCTAACTCTCAATCATTTACAAATTGAGAAGAATATCTACATCTTACATCTCTTTAGGAAGTAGGGATATAATTCCACAGGACGGCAATATGCAGCAGACATAGTATAGGTCAAATAGTCAAAATGCCCACCAAACTTCAGCTCAGTCCAAGTTCATATGTACATTTGGGAATTCACATTCTGTCCATTTCCTGTAATAATGGACCTAACCCCTGCTCCACTGAAGTTAATGGCAAAACATCCACGGCCTTCCTATGGGAGCAGGGTAATGCTCATTATCAATGCTGAGACAGATAGCATAAAATACTTTGTACATATTAGTTGGCTTTCCATTAATAAAACTGACAAAATGTGAATGCTGGAATCCACTAAGAAAACATCATTTTTCAATATCTGAATGCATTCAAAAGTGTTTTACCAGAATTTACCCACCCTCTCTTAATCCACAGCATGCTCTTCAGTAAGAGAGGTATCTGTAGCTTTAGATGTAATGCAATGAGATTTTTTTTTCTGGTGTCATGAAGCAACCAAACATTAATCATTGTGAGTATTTGGCTCCATTGTCACTACGGGAATGCATGTGAAATATAGCCTTCTTTTCCAATGTAACAAAATACACTAACTCTCCATAAATTGCTATAATGTGTGATTACTTACTGTGTCTGTAAGGACTGTTCAAACATGAATTTCTCTGTTTCCCACAGCACTGAAACCTCTAAATCCAACATCAACTTTTAGAATGAAGACTTTCTATTAAAAATACACCTACTGTAACTAAACAATAAATAATACCACCTTTCCTTTCTCTAGTATCTTCCATCCACTCCAGCATTCCAAACTCTTTACAAACATTACTAAATTAAGCCTCACAATGTCCCAGTGGGATAGATAGGCATTATCCCCATTTTACAGATGAGGAATCTGAGGCATAATATTCCCCATCCCAATAGGTGCTGAGCAAACTGAGGTCACTCTCCCTTTGTATAAGAACCAAGTTGGGTTCATGGGATTAGGCAGCATTTTCAAACATGGGTCCCTAAAGTTAGCCATCTAAATCCCCATTTATGTTACAAGTGTCTGGATTTTCAAAGGTGCTGAGCATCCCCTGGTCCCTTTGAAGCCAAGACACTGCAAGTGCTCAATATTTCTGAAACTCAGGTCATGTACTCAGGGACCTAAAATGGATCTAGGCAACTAACTTCTTGCACCCAAGTTTGAGCATTTTCATCGTAGTATATATCCATTTAAACATACTCTCTAATTTTGTTTATATTCTGACAGTATATGAAGTGTTCTGTCATGTGTGACTGGATACAGAATATTAGATTACCTTTTACCTGAGGTTACAAGATCAGATGCAGCCCAGGTTGCTAGTGGTCAAATGTTATTACTCTCTGAGAGAGCTGTGGGGTGACATCGGTCTACGTCCTAGTGGATAGGAACCCATATAATAAAATCCACCACTGCACCAAGAACTAAACTACAGTTTGATGAGAAAAGCCCAGTGAGAGTTGCTGTTCATTACCACTGTGGTGTGGAGGAGATTTCACTGGCACTGCCCACGATATCTCTGTTCTGTGGATAAACAAAGGATTTCAAGGCCTGTCAAACCAGCACTATAGTTAATAAAAAAATAAAACACTTTTCGTTGCACTATTTACTTTTGATTGTACACTATGAAGTTTGATTTTAAAGGATACGAATGTCATTCTGATAACACAATTGCAATTTCTGCAGCTATTTACCTTGAAATCTCTGCATTGCGGTGCTAGTGATGCTATATGAAAATAAAATATTTACACAGTTATGGGATTCACTCATCAGTTTAGAGAGTACATTTGGTGAAAGGGAGACTGAGAGGTTTTTATCGACCTTGAAGAGTACCATTATAAATAGGGGAAAGTAAATATAAATGCTATGTATTTTAAGGATAATATATAGTATGTGAGAATGTTGTCTCATCCTCATGCCTCTCAGTAAGGAAATGGTCTTGTCATGAAATAGAAAAACAGACAAATTATAAAATAATTGTCTCTGACTGCTAGGGATTGATATGCATGGGCCTTTCCCCCCAGCATTTAAAATGCTGTATTTAAATAACAGTTGAGAAATGCTGAACCAAGTGAGAGAAAGTAATATTAATGTCATTGATAGAAGTTCTATCGCGATGGGTGTTATAGAACACAATAATGTAAACTGACAATATACATACTTATTGTAACCCACACTGAGTCAACTTCAGTGCATTCCCTTCTCCTACAGCTTTATTCTATTCTCTCTAGGTTTTCATACCACGCCAATTATTATAGTATATGAGACCTTCTTTTTTTCAGAGTCACAAAGGGTAGTTAGGTGCTCACTTCCCATTGAAATCCAATGTGTGTTGGATGCTTTCAAACTCCCCACCACCACCCCGGATTTGCATGTGAATTAAGAGGCAATTGGAAGAAGATACACATAAGAAACAAGAGTTGGGTGCCCTTGACTATCCCAGCTTTTGATACATTTCATTTCATTTTCAGAAAGCTCTTGTAGGAGCTGCACAACCTTCTAAACATAAACCCAAGCCCTGAGGATGCAGAGTTGCATCACAAGGCTATTAGACTGGGACATTTTGTATTAATTTAAAAATAGAATTAAAAAAAAACTTTTTAAAACTCATCTAAATTAATTCTAATTTTAATGCTAATTTAATTTTAGTGAAATGCTTATGTAGATATGCTACAAGAATTTCTATATAAGATATATTTATTCCACCAGTGAGGATTATCTGACTTTTATAAGCTAATCCCTTGAGTGGTATGTCTCGGTCCTATGAGAAGGCATGTAACATTTTTACATTACACTTATTTTAATTTTATCTTCATTAATTTACACAGTGACACTTTAAAACACATACACCACTTTCAGAGCAGGGCCAGACAGCAATTCAACTGCTACATTTTGAGATTTTGGCAATTATTTTCCATCATCATGCAGCTGTATCTTATATTTCAGCACAATTCTTTTGTCTTCAATCTTATTCCCATTGCCTTTTAATTCACATGCTACCGCATTTTTTTCATGTCTTGGCAAGTATAGGCTGCAACAGTGATTCACCTTCTTATGATTTTTCATATCACAAACACAATCGAGGAAAGGGAAACACACTTTCATATTTATATTGGATTGCATATCTTATACAACAGGCCAAATTCCGCCTTCATATGCTTTTGAAAGCAAAATTTGGACATAAAATTGGGGGCTTCATGAATGGACAATCTGTTAACTCTTATAATTATCTTTCTTGGCTAACACATGGCATTGGAAAAGGTCTGTCTATGAAAGACAGAGTAGAGAAGAATGAGCAACTTGTTGATCCATATTTTAAAGACACCTGGGGCCAACTCCGGAGCTGGCGTAAATTAGCGTAGTGGCAGTAACCTCAGTGGAATTACTTTTATTTACAGCAAATGTGGACCTGGCCTGTGGTTGGTATTCTTTTAAAAGCTAGTCCTATACTTGGCACTAGAGTCAAGAATTTTTCTCTTTCTTTTTTTAAATCACTTAAGGTGCCTTGTTCGGGCAACAGAGCAGTTTAAAAGTAAACAGATTATTTTGCTAACAGGGAATATCACAATCTGTAGCATAGTCATATTTGTCCTAAAAATTAGTTTTCAATGGAAGATATGAAAGTACTTAGCAAATGTATCAAATATCACAAATATGAACCAGCAATATGTACAGGTAGCGGGAAGGCAGCTTAATATCAGAGAAATAAGCATTGTGAACCTAATGCTGTTAACAGGGTTGCACAAACTTTGCCACAGCAAAAGAATAGTGTCCCATTAACTTTTTCAACTTCTGGTCATTCGGATGTTTCCAACAACTGGATTATATAGCTCAGAAATAAGCTATTAAGTACTGCAACATTATGCAATAAGGAATGCAGCATTTTGTGGTAGGTCAGTGTAATGAGAAGCATAGCTTCTACGAAAAGGGAGTATAAGAAACGTGTTTTTTTTAAAAAAATCAATCAGTCCATGCTTTGGACTTGTCTTGTTGAGTATGTACAATCCATTCGCGGTGTCCCATCTCCCCCAGCCTTTACCCCTTTGTCTTGACTCCCTTTGTTGCATCTTGTGCCAATTAGATTGCAAGCAGTCCTCTGGGGCGAGGACTGCATCTTTATTTATCTCTTGAGGGATAACCCATATTTGGGTTCTCAGGATAAATTTCAAACCTTGTGCCGGCAACCAAGACAAGGCTTACATGCTACTTAAGTCCTACTTAAGATCTACTTTGAAGGCTTAAGTGGGACTTAAGTGACAGACAGGCCTATGTTTGCCCTCTGCACAGAGATGAGTTTTACACTTAGGGCATGTCTACACTTATCTCCAGAGCGATTGATTCAGCGGAGGTCGCTTTATCACGTCTATTGAAGATGCGATAAATCGATCACCGATCGCTTTCCCGTCGACTCCGGTACTCCACCGGAGCGAGAGGCGGAGTCGACGGGGGAGCATCAGCAGTCGACCTACCGCAGTGAAGACACTGCGATACGTAGATCTAAGTACGTCGACTTCAGCTACGTTATTCATGTAGCTGAAGTTGCGTAACTTAGATCGATTCCCCCCAAGGCATTAGTGAATGCATAAATGTAAAGGCATGTATTGCTTTGTTGTTATTATTTTAACTGTGAAAAGCTACCCAGGACTTTCCACAACACTTCTAATATAAGAATCTAGGTGCCAAAGTCAGCCACTGAAGCCAATATAGTTACTGTATTTGATCCTAGTCCATAGCATCACATGGCATTCGTGTCATTGACATGAGTGACACATGCACAATATGTTGAAACTCCATTGAACATTTTGGATATGAAATTTCCTTTCAGGTGTGTTTGTTCACACATAATGCTATAAAACAATTTTACCCATAAAATACATGTTTAAAAGATGCAATCTAATTAATTCTCACCTCTATTTCTCTGCTTATTCATGGTTAGAGACCTTTCCCTTTTTTTTTTTTTTTTTTTTTTTGGAATTTCAGAGTGCAGGTTGAAGATGGGAGGAATGATCTCTTAGCTAACATAAATAACAGTGCAGAAAATCTGTGTCCATCATTGATGAAAATGCTATAGGTATCTCTGGATCTTGTGTACTTACTGCTTTCTGCACCCAATGGCCTTCAGGGAGACAGTCACATGCTGTTCCTGAGTAATGCATTTTGCATTTTGATCACTGATGTAGCTGACACGTTTTCTTTTTTTAAAAATATAGAGAGAGTCAGGCAACACTCTAGAGGCGTGCACAGCTGCAGATGCTGAAGGGCATGAATTATTCCAGCTAGGGTCGGCATTAACTTACACTTAAAAATTGTCTTTCTGATCATTTGTTCTTTCTGTTTGTAAACTGTGATGAATTGCTATGATTTCACCACCCACCCTTTTCAGATTATATCCCTCTTAGGGGGGCTTTCTCAACTCAAATGCAGACAACATGCAAGTCTACAGATCTCTTCCTTTTTGCTTTGCAAGACAGAATTATACTAGCTAAGTCAAAATTTAGTATGGAAGCTCACATAAGGCCCATTGACAATGGTAAATTTCAGTGATTCACACATTGAATCATATGATATCGATAGAATGCCTGAGGGGCAAGTCATGCCCCTACCTATTCACCACATTTGGGTGTGGAGGGCCTTGCCATAGAATTGGTGTTATTCTTGTTGAACAGGAAGTAGAATGGAAGTCTAGAAACAAGAAGTGGCAGGAAAAGCCTGCCCCAGGGGTTCCACACTCTCTTCTATTGTGGAGCTGTTCTTTACAGGGACTCCTCCCCACTGTCTCCCTGAAGGACATTGGGTGCTGAAAGCAGTAAGTACACAAGATCCAGAGATACCTATAGCATTTTTGGATGTGATGGGCTAGGGAGAAGCCAGGCCAGTGGATATCTGACTAGACTCAGGGGCCATTCCCCATTGGAAGAGGGGAGCATGCCACATGTAAGGACTGCTGTAGCCTTGACTCTGTAATAACAGGAACAATGCTGATTAAAGTCACTGAATGTCTTGGGCCCAGGGTATCTAAAAGATGGCCTAAATCTCTGAGATGAAGTCAATAGTCAACGACTCCACTCCTCAGGCACAATGGAACTTTCTACCATATGGATGAAGTTCATCTGTGTGAGAGACAGACCTTTCTTGGGGGATGGTTCAAAGCAGTGGGATGAACACCCCCAAGAAATAAGGCCCATCACAAATCTCACTACTTTCCAAACCAAGTGCAAAGCACATTTATTTGACCTTGCCTTATCTAATATAAACGTATAGCAATGTATGTGAAATTCCATTTCACAGAGGATTTTGAGATTTCAAAATTTGTTTTCATTCTGATTCAGAATGAAAGCCAAAAATTTTGAAATTCTTTATGAAAAACATTCTGAACCACCACCACCCCATCATTTTGGATCAACTGGAACATCTCATTTATATTTCAACTTTAAATAAATTGTATATTATACTAGATAATACAAAATAAAAAATATTTTGTCAAAAGAAAAAAATCAAAACATTTCATTCCAAAAATGTTGAAACAGAATGTTTCTATGCAGAACTTCTTTTCTCCCTTTTTCTCTCTGAAAAAAATTCTGTAAAATGGACATATTGTGATGGAACTGCATTTTCAGATGGAAAATTGTTCCATCAAGGGTTTTCCAAACTGCCCTGTCCATCAGAAAACACTCCACTGCACACACTTTTCCCCCTGGGGAGAGGATGAAAGAGTAAACACATGATAGTTGTTAGTCATATTGTTTAATTCACTGCTGGAAGGCCCTCAGATACTATGGTGACGAGCAAAGTATGAGAACCTATATAGAACAGAATAGAATAGAATTCAGAGACCGCAGGGCAGGATTCCTTGTCCCTAAGACCTACTGCCAAACACCCCTGTGAAGAGCCCATTCATTTGGCCTGTGCACAGGGAGAACGATTTGCCTGGGAACGAATGGCATCTACGAAAGATCCTACGCTTCAAATAAATTAATAAGGGTCAAATCTGACTTGCTTTAACTTCCACTCAAATCTATAGGACTAATAGCACATAGACTCTGGCCCTAAATGGATTAGATTTGGGGGCATTTAAAATAAATATTTATGAGTTCTATCACTCCTGGCGTACCAAGACTAGCACCTTATTAGTGCTCAATTCTGCAAGCCATACTCGTCGTGAGCAGCCCTGTCTTACTCAGTTCCATTGTCTCTGCTCAGGTAAGCGTTACTCCTCCAGAGCAAGGCTTGCAAAATCGGGCCTTCTCTTGTTCTAGCAGAACATGTGACTGCGTTCTGTTCAAATACATTGAAAAAATGTGTTGCATTTTATCTGGTTATGTGAAGTTACAATATGTGATGTCACCACATGGGTTGTAACCAAATGTAATGTAACACACATTTGAGCTAACCTCTCTTTTCCATTGTGGGTAGCAGCAAATTACAGATAGGAGTTTACCATAATTAACCACAAACTGGCAAGCAGGCCTATTTTCTGTCTACCCACATTATTATCAAGTTAGCTTGGCCATTCTCAAGTTCACTTGTAAAAACAGTTAAAAAACTATAAAAGACATTTAATATAAATCAGGTCTGTAGATAAATATGTTGTTTACATTATCCAAAATATTTGGAATGGAGCCTTAAATCCAGGGAGTTGATTTGGCGGGGCATGTTTGATGAATGTTATATGCCTGGTTATAGTTTATCATAAAAAATATTTACTTTGTTTTCTGCACAGTTATCCTGCAATGAAAGTCTGAGCTATTGTTATCTTTTAACAATAACACAAGTCTGAATCACGAACAGCAGCTGTCCACAATGTGTGCCTCCTACAGCTGAAATCACTTGTTCATTTGTTATTCCAAAGGACCAAATAAGGGCAGAAATCTTCAAAAAAAAATGATTTTTTAAAAGACTAAGTATCAGTCTGTTCTTTTTGCCTTTGATCTTCTGTAATCACAGAATCAGATTTCTGTAAATATTCAATATGTGGCCTATTTAAAGAAATTCCTGATATTCACTTGCTACCATTAATTACCTACCTGCTTTAGTCAAATAGCAACCTTATTTCAAATGTAAGATTTTTGAATCTGGAAGAATGCTTCAAACATATGAACATTTAACTGAGTCTCAGAAAAGGCATGTCTATCTGTTGAGGGTATGGGGACAGAAAAGGCATGTCTAGGGGTATGTCTACACTACGAGAGTAGTTCGATTTTACTTAAATCGAATATGTGGAATCGATATTACAAAATCGAACGTGTGTGTCCACACTAAGGACAGTAATTCGACTTTGTGAGTCCACACTAATGGGGAAAGCGTCGACATTGGAAGCGGTGCACTATGGGCAGCTATCCCACAGTTCCCGCAGTCCCCGCTGCCCATTGGAATTCTGGGTCGAGCCGCCAATGCCTTCTGGGTAAAAAAATGTGTCGAGGGTGCTTTTGGGTAACTGTCGTCATCCGTCCGTCACTACCGCCCTCCCTCCCTGAAAGCGCCGGCGGGAAATCAGTTCGCGCACTTTTCTGGTCAGTGACAGCGCGGACGCCACAGCACTGCGAGCATGGAGCCCGCTGCGACCATCGCTGCAGTTATGGCCGTTCTCAACACCTCGCAGCTTATCATCCACCTTTCCCAGAGGCAGATGCAGAGAAATCAGGCGAGGAGGCTACGGCAATGCAGTGAGGACCTGAAGTCTGAGAGTGGCACAGACCTGTCACAAAGCACGGGACCCCGCACCGAGGACATCACGGTGGCAATGGGTCATGTTGATGTTGTGGAACGACGATTCTGGGCCCGGGAAACAAGCACGGACTGGTGGGACTGCATAGTGCTGCAGGTCTGGGATGAATCACAGTGGCTGCGAAACTTTCGCATGCGGAAGGGGACTTTCATGGAACTTTGTGAGTTGCTGTCCCCTGCCCTGAAGCGCAATGACACCCGGATGCGAGCAGCCCTGACTGTCCAGAAGTGAGTAGCCATAGCCCTCTGGAAGCTTGCAACGCCAAACAGCTACCGGTCAGTCGCGAACCACTTTGGCGTGGGCAAATCTACCGTGGGGGTTGTTGTCATGCAAGTAGCCAAAGCAATCGTTGAGGTACTGCTCTCAAAGGTAGTGACTCTGGGAAATGCGCAGGTCATCATAGATGGCTTCGCCGCGATGGGATTCCGAAACTGCGGTGGGGCTATAGATGGAACTCACATCCCTATCCTGGGACCGGACCACCAGGCCAGCCAGTACATCAACCGAAAGGGCTACTTTTCAATGGTGCTGCAAGCACTGGTGGACCATAGGGGACGTTTTACAAACATCAACGTCGGATGGCCGGGCAAGGTTCATGACGCTTCTGTTTTCAGGAACTCAGGTCTGTTTAGATGGCTGCAGGAAGGTATTTACTTCCCGGACCACAAAATAACTCTTGGGGATGTGGAGATGCCTATAGTCATCCTCGGGGACCCAGCCTACCCGCTAATGCCCTGGCTCATGAAGCCCTATACTGGCGCCCTGGACACTGAAAAAGAACTCTTCAACTACCGGCTGAGCAAGTGCAGAATGGTGGTGGAGTGTGCTTTTGGCCGTCTCAAGGGGAGATGGAGAAGCTTACTGACTCGCTGTGATCTCAGCGAAACCAATATCCCCATTGTTATTGCAGCTTGCTGTGTGCTCCACAATCTCTGTGAGAGCAAGGGGGAGACCTTTATGGCGGGGTGGGAGGTTGAGGCAAATAGCCTGGCTGCTGATTACGCCCAGCCTGACAGCCGGGCGATTAGAAGAGCCCAGCGGGACGCGCTGTGCATCCGGGAGACTTTGAAAGCTAGGTTCCTGAGTGAGCAGGGTAACCTGTGACTTTTAAGTTTGTGTACAGAGAAGCTGAACCTGCCCCCGTTTCTTTACCCACTAAATGTTCAGTATCCTCTCCAGTTACATACCCCGTTCCCCCCCTTCCAACACACTTTTAAAAATAAAATCACTTGAATTTTGTTAATGAACACCGTTTTCTTTATTACTGTTTTCGCGGGAAAGTGTTGAACCTGGGACGCAGACTGTGGTGGGGAGCGGGTGTAGTGTAGTGATGCAAATGACGCTTCTAAACTCCAGGAATGACAGGCTCCGCAGTGGTGGACTGGTTGTTTCAACGGAGCCTGCCACCCCTCCTGTTCGGGACTCTGTGTGTGTGGGGGCTATGTGACTTTGTGGCAGGGGGAGGACGGTTACAGATCCCCTGCTGCGTGGCTCTGTGATCCAGGATAAGGACCGCTGCATAAGATCTCTAACTGCCCTCCCCCGCCACAAAGTCACAACCCCCCCCCCCCCAACACAGAACATGTTGTTCCCAGACTGACCAGGGTAACTAGTGACTGCAATGTGTGTGTGCCCTGCTGCTGAACCTGCCCCCGCCTCTGTACCCTGGTAAAGGTGACTGTCCTGTCCAATTACCAACCCCCTTCCCCCCTTCAGACAGACTCTCCTCTAAAAGAACATGATGGAAACAGTAATTAACAGAAACATATTTTTTATTAGCAACTACACATGAAACTGGGGGGTGAAACTTGGACGGGGGCTTGTGTGAGGCGGGAAGGAAAGGACTTGTCAAATTTTGGGGAATGAGAGCCTTCTGGTACTTGAGCAGTCTGCAGTGGTGGAGTGAGAGTTTTCACGAACTCTGCCGCCCTTCCTTCTTTGGACTTTGGGTGAGGGGGGTATGGGACTTGGTGGCGGGGGAGGGCGGTTACAGATAGACTGCAGTGGGGCTCTGTCCTCCTGCCTCCGGTCCTGCAGAACATCCACAAGGCGCCGGAGCGTGTCCGTTTGCTCCCTCATTAGTCCAAGCAGCATTTGAGTCGCTTGCTGGTCTTCCTGCCGCCACCTCTCCTCCCGTTCCATGTGTGATCGGTGCATTTGGGACAAGTTATCCCTCCACTGGGTCTGCTGGGCTGCCTGGGCTCGGGAGCAGCCCATAAGTTCCGAGAACATGTCCTCCCGTGTCCTCTTCTTTCTACGCCTAATCTGCGCTAGCCTCTGGGAGTGTGATGCCAGGCTAGGTTGGGAGACAGTCGCAGCTGTGGGAATGGGAAAAAGGGAGTGAATTCCTCAGAAAGATAAATTTAGTTGTGAACAAAGAACATAGTCTTTCTCTGTGAACAAGACCATGCACAGCACCTATCACATGCGCACTCAGGACAAGGTCGAATTTTTGGCCTTCGCATTCAGTGCCTGGGGTCTTGCAGTGCAGATCAGAGAAGCGGGGTAGGACACCGGAATTTGTGTAGCAGGCCGACATGGTAAGCCATAGACTTGTGGCTGCTTAAAACTTTAATAGTAGCACTGGCCTCCTTTCACATTGAAAGCAATGCCAGTCCCTGCTGCCAGCAATCCGCCAAGCATGAACTCTGCCCCTGTCCCACCCCCTTGTGGCTGTCCCAGGGAAAGATCCCTGTATGCTGCCCCTCTCCCGCCTCCACCACGTGGCTGTAAACCGCCGGTTACAGTTCTGTAAAGGAACAGGCAAGCAGTCCCAATACTAACATTCCCCTACCTAATTCAAAGCAGGTCACCAGGAGCGACATCACTTTGATGAGGATTTCAGAGACGGAAAAAGAAAAGATGCTTCGGGAAAGCCTGCAAAGACCAGGGCCGTATGCCACCATGCTCTACAGGGCAATGATCCCGGAGTACTTGCTTGTCTCCTGGCGCGGATATGTTTCCTACTACGGAGGACCCAATAAGGCCGCTCTCCCCAGGAACCTGATGCAAAGGCTTTCCAATTACCTCCAGGAGAGCTTCGTGGAGATGTCCATGGAGGATTTCAGCTCTATCCCCGGACATATAGACCGGATTTTACTGTAGCTGCACTGGCAGGGACTAAACAGTAGAGCGGCTTGGGCAGAACAATCATGCTAAACCGGACATTGTTAGATTTTTTTCAGTAGTTGCACTGCCAGGGACTGAAATGTTAAGCGCCTAGGGCAAAGTAATCATGCAAAACCCATTGTTAATATTGTTAATATTCCTGTTCTGTTAAAAATAAATGTTTAGATGTTTTAAACACTTACTGAGTGATCCTTCCCCTGATTCTGTGTCCGGGTTAACGGCTGGGGACGGTTGGTAGGGAATCTCTGTAAGGGTGATGAAGAGATCCTGGCTGTCGGGGAAATCAGCGTTGTAAGCGCTGTCGACTGCCTCGTCCTCCTCATCTCCTTCCTCATCTTCCCCGTCCGCTAACATGTCCGAGGAAGTGTCCGTCGACAATATCCCATTCTCAGAGTCCACGGTCAGTGGTGGGGTAGTGGTGGCGGCCGCACCTAGGATGGAATGCAGTGCCTCGTAGAAACGGGATGTCTGGGGCTGGGATCCGGAGCGTCCGTTTGCCTCTTTGGATTTCTGGTAGCCTTGTCACAGCTCCTTGATTTTCATGCGGCACTGTGTTGCATCCCGGCTGTATCCTCTCTCTGCCATGGCTTTAGAGATCTTCTCGTAGATCTTTGCATTCCATCTTTTCGATCGCAGCTCAGAAAGCACGGACTCATCGCCCCACACAGCGATCAGATCCAAGACTTCCCGATCAGTCCATGCTGTGGCCCTCTTTCTATTCTGAGATTGCATGGCCATCTCTGCTGGAGAGCTCTGCATCGTTGCCAGTGCTGCTGAGCTCGCCACGATGTCCAAACAGGAAATGAGATTCAAACTGCCCAGACAGGAAAAGGAATTCAAATTTTCCCAGGGCTTTTCCTGTGTGGCTGGTCAAAGCATCCGAGCTCGGACTGCTGTCCAGAGCGTCAACAGAGTGGTGCACTGTGGGATAGCTCCCGGAGCTATTAGTGTCGATTTCCATCCACACCTAGCCTAATTCGACATGGCCATTTCGAATTTAGCACTACTCCTCTCGCTGGGGAGGAGTACAGAAGTCGAATTTAAGAGACCTCTATGTCGAACTAAATAGCTTCGTGGTGTGGACGGGTGCAGAGTTAATTCGATGTAACGGCGCTAAATTTGACATAAACTCCTAGTGTAGACCAGGCCTAGAAAGTTAAGCACTCTGTTATTATCAATTTGTCTTTTAATATCTCACCAGTGGTTCTGTTTTGCAACATGTGTTAACACACTGGAGTAAATACATCCTTTTGAATGAGACCTCAAATGAACACTTTGTATTGTATTTCATATCTGTATGGTTAGCCATTAACAATTAATTTCCTTACAGTAATTCATCCAAAAAATCTCAGTTTCACATTTCATGTTGTAAAGTCTCTCTTCCTTCTAACCCCTTAGAACTCACAGCTTCATTGGCTTGGACCAGACTGTTGAGGATTGTCCCTTTTGTTTCACACATGTGATTCCCATCTTTCTTCAATATTCACTGCAATCTCTTGCAGTTGTGGAATATTGGCATACATTACATAAGAATACAGGGTATGTCTAAGAACAGAGCTTGCACTTTTCAATACAAATTCAGTTTTTATCTGATTACGTAAGCGGTTGATAGAAGTTTAGCAAAAACTAGATAAACGCATGTGAATGGGCTGAGTCCCTACCCTGTTTTCAGCAGAGCACGCAGGACATGAAGTAGTATCCAAATTCATCTCTTTCCTGGTATGATTTTATCAGTAACAACTCCATTGCGTCAGTCTGAGCTTCAGCCCTGTTGCTTTCCCTAGCGTTTCCCTCCCTGACCTTCCCTCTCTCATAAAAGCACCTCCTACCTCTTGTATATCTAGAGCAGAGTTAATAAATCAACAGAACTTTAGTGACTCTCTGACACCTACTGACAGGGTAGGTCAACTAAAGAATTCTGCCATCCTATTTTGTGCAGGTGCAAAAAAATGGTTTCCAATTCTGCCCTGTTCAAGTTTATAGATCATGCCTATCACCACAGAATCTGAACTTCCCACAAAGTGCACAGATCAAGATGATGCATCCTTCCAACCTAAGGAACTTGTTCAAACTGAACTCAAGCACCCAAAACGGCTCTGGGGAGTGGTCTCATTGACTTCAATGGAACTATTCAGATGAGTGAAGTTATGCTTATGCATAAGTGTTCGCAAGGTTGAGGACTTAATCTCTCCTGTTTGTACTAAGAAGCTATTTTCACCCAAAATAGTCTTAGTGCCTCTAAGTCAGGATTAATGGTTTGTGATTTCATTTTGCAAAGTAAGCTAACTTTATTTCATCTTGTTTTTTAATGCAAAGAATTTACTAAGCTGACTTTGAGGGCCAACCACATTTCTTCTGGAACTAGTCTTTTCTCTTAACTTTGGACTGTGATCTCCTCCTTCACTTGCCTCTCTTTTTATATTTCATTTCAGTCTATGTTTTTATAGGTGTATATACTACAAATTTGGTATACATTTTAAGTGTTTTAGGACAGTTCTTTATTTTCGATGCACCCAATCCTGAAATCCTTACTCAGATGAGTAGCCCTTGATCAAATATGTTGTCCCATTGACTCTATTTGCAGGAATAAAGACTACTTGGGTGACAAACAGTTTGCAGACCTGAGCCCTAAAAACCTTTATGGACACTAAACATATAAAAGGTCAGCTATTCAATGCTAATGTTTTGCCCATGTAATGTTATTGTTTAATGCTTTAACTCTTGCTATAGTTAAGAGCTGCACTGCTATTTATCACCAAGCACATGAAAAAAAGAGAGAGTATAGTGCTGAGACTTATTGCATTAAGCGATTGTTTTAACAGATTGTTTAGTTTTGGTAATATAATTTGACATCTAAACATAAGCTGAGAGGGATCTCCCACAAAACCTTTGATAATATGATTCATTGTCAAATGTTTGTTTTGCCTATCTGGTACTCATTAATTAATTCTTTTTAATATAGCTCAGATTTACTGATTTGGAAAAAGAGAATTATTCTTATTGATGTTGCTAAAATATCCAGGTGGCTTGAATTTCACCAACTAGATGGTATAATCTAGCACATTTGTGTAGACCTAATCAAATCTCTACTAACAGATGTGAAGAGCCCAGTATGGGAGCAAATGTTTGTGTCTATATGATAATTAAATTATCTCAATAAAGAGAATAAATGAACAATGATGACCATAGTTTTTCTAAACCTAGGTTATCTTCTTTATGCAAAGCCTCTATTAACTCCTTTAATAATCAGGCAAGACTTGACGTTTTGAGTTAAAAAATGTATGCTGTATTTCAGGCAGCACTTGTACTCAAATCTAACATCCAGGAAACTCATTTAACAATTTCTGGACAAACCCACTATAGGCAGAAGGTAAATTAATCTCATTGCCAGTGATGTTAGAACGTCTGCATTTGATGTCTCTCTCTGAACAGCAAAGGCTTCGCTAGTCCATGTTTTAATTCCTCTGCTAATTCTGTGGCTTGGGGAATTATTATTTTAATTAATTGATCATACCACAGAGATCCTTGGCCAGATTTTTAGAAGTATTTAGGCACTTTAAGATTCGGATAAGCACCTAGTAGAACTTGAATTCAATGGGAGTTAGGCACTTTTGAAATTCCCACTAGGGACTTATCTCAATCTTTAGGCACCTAGATACCTTTAAAAATTTGCCCCCTTGAATCTAGTTTGCCACACAGCCCAGCCAGATAACTTCAGTTTAGTGCCAGCAATACGTAGCCAGAATCTAAACTCTAATGTATCACTGATAATCTTTTACCCTGTACTTCATCTTGGAGATAGATAGAAAAACAAATTTTATGAGGTGAAAAACATTTTAATGTATTCCACTATTAAAGGTGGCCATATGGAAGTGAGACACCTAAATAAGAAAAGGAAGATAGTTCTTAGTAGTGGTATTAGTACTTAGTAGCTGTATTAGTTATCATTAAGAAGGCTAAGTTGCAGCTGGAGTTCAAATCACATTTGACCATGTTTTTGCTACAAACATAGGAACAATTCTTTCTCTGTTCACTTTACTCCATGCTCTGACCTTGCTGGAGGCTAAGTAATGTCACCAGCTGCATGTGTAACATGGTCACTGGTGATGAAAAGCAAACCAGTGTAGCTCGCCTAGGGATGCAACCCCTTTTAACATATCTAACATTCTTGCAGGTGTGGTTGCTTTATTTGTATGTTTAACTGTTTGTTTATTTGCCTGACTAATCAACTCAAGTCCACGTACTTATTGTATCTAGATCCTTCTGATTTAACATTCCTAATACTTTTGGTGTTTATGGTATAGATTGTTTCCAGTCTTAAGATGTAGAAGACAAAGGATAGAAGCAAAAGAGATTAAGGCTTTTTTCCTAAAATTAAACCGCTATCTTGGTTTTTAAGCAACTGGACCATGACACATCCAAATAAAAATACTGTCCGGCTAATCAGGAATTCACAGAATGCGCTCTTATCTCTGTAAGGTCTTGTTGGAAGGCTGACGTAACCAACATTATGCAGGGGTAGCCAGAATGTTGAAAACAATTATCGTATCGATGTTGTAAATGGAAATCTTTAGCCAGTCTGATTGATGCATCAATTTGGTTAAAGTCATTCTAAAGGCTAGTTATATATCATTTCTATATTCAACTAAAAGGAACATTTCTGCTGAGCTTTCCTTGCTGTGATGGAACAAAAGGATGTCAAGAAATGGACCAATTAAACACACAGCAACAGGTCCACATCTAGAGGGTTTTCTGCAAAGACCTGAAGACAAAGATGGCCATGTTGTGACTGGGTTTATATAGGTGTGCATGAGTGACTGGCCCCAATAAACCCTCCATATAGCTGGAACTGGAGCTGCTGCTCAGTGCTAGTCCAGTGATGTAAAAGCCTCTCAAAATGGGAGATAAGTGATTTCCCAAATGCAGACTCAGCAAGAATGCCATCTGGGGCTCATGATGCAGGGTAGTCACTTCACACAATCACTCAATGCACACTCAAGCTCAGTGGCTTTGCCTCAAGACAATATTTTGCAGCCATCAGCCTGGGACAGTATTTTTAACTACCCTTCTCTTATATTTCTTTATACGGTAGATCAACAGGTCCTTCTAGAATGTTAGTACATTTCAAAATTCCACTGTAGTGTCTGTGAGCTCCCAGATTCACATGTACCACAAGAGTATTCATGATGTACAGTCCAGGCGGTATGATGTTATAAAGAAATTATTTACAAGTCTCTGGTATCTAAAATTTGGTAGATTTACATTTAAAGTCTGGGTTTTGTTAGTTTGTTTTTCCCCCACTCAGTCATTTCAGTCTTCTAGGCAAATCTTCACTGGCCACGCCTGGTGGATTTTAGTCTCACTGTTGCATCCATGCATGCTTACTTGTGTGTTTACATCCCTTCACCTCTGCACAATTAACTGGGTGTTTATCCCTGCTTATCTTTCATCTGTGCATGTTTTCGTTCTTCTGTGTTAAACTTGTTTTACCTTCTTCTTCTAAGAGGCAGAAATAACTCTGAGCCCATTGCTGCACTCTGGAGTCAATGGGAGTTTTGTCATTGACTTCAATTGGCCATTGTTATTTAAAGATTTGGGTGTTATATACAGTCCTCAATATGACAACATTGTGCTCTAAGTATCAGAGGGGTAGCCGTGTTAGTCTGAATCTGTAAAAAGCAACAGAGGGTCCTGTGGCACTTTTAAGACTAACAGAAGTATTGGAAGCATAAGCTTTCTTGGGTAAGAACCTCACTTCTTCAGATGCAAGTTATCTCTAAGTTATCGTTTCATCTGCACAAGGGAATACTAACACAAACATCTGGAGTTTACACTAATGGGAAATTCTCATTTAATTCAATGGGTGCTGATGGAAAGACTAAAGGTATGCCTACACTGCAATTCGACAGCCACGGCTGGCCCGTGCCAGCTGATTTAACCTAAGGGGAGAGGACTAAGGGCCTGTTCAGGCTCAGGCTGCAGCCCAAACTCTAGGACTCTCTTCCCGTGGGGTCCTAGAGCTTGGGCTCCAGTTTGACTGTCTACAATGCAATTAAACAGTTCCTTAGCCCGAGCCCCTTAGTGCGATTCAGCTGGCCAGGCTGATGACTTATTGCTGTGTAGACATACCCTAAGATGAGACTCACCATGTCAAGACAAAATGTGAAGTCCTTGTCCTACCATTCTGGATAAATGAACCAGATGAATAGCAAATGACTAACGCATCCTTGACTTACTGTTTTACCCAGGAATGCATGACCTACAAATGTCCACTCTCTAACATACAAACTGAAGGGAAAGTCATCCCTAGGAATGTCATCTTCTGCAATGGTAGGTTGTATCTGACTTGTAGTAGAAGCCAAAGTCTGGAGCACGCTGTCCACTCACCACCTGTTAGGATGCTTGCTAAACCCTGATAAATATAACAGTATTTATCCTTCATATGGGTTTCTTAGTCAATGTGTCACTTTTTGGGAGCTCTTGTTTAGAGTGAAAGTTTTCGGGGCCAGGCATATACCTTCACTAGTCCCTCCTATTCAAGCCTCCAGCATTATAGCCCAGCTGCCCAACAGCAACAACGACGCCTAGGCAGACCACTAGGTTCCCTCACTCAGGGCTAGATTGTACTGGTAGGCACAGCCTTGAGCAAGGAGTGGTGCATAAGCTAGAGCAGCCCATGGAAGTCTTGTGACTCAGAGACACCCCTGAAACATATTAATAAGAACATAAGAATGGCCATAATGGGACAAACCAATGGCCCAACTAGCCCAGTATCCTGTCTTCCAATGGGTGGCCAGTGCCAGATACTTCAGAGGGAATGAAAAGAACAGGGCAATTACTGAGTGATCCATCCCCTGTCGTCTAGTCCCAGCATCTGGCAGTCAGAGGCTTAGGGACACCCAGCATGGGGTTGCATCCCTGACCATCTTGGCTAATAGCCATCGATGAGTCTATCCTCCATTAACCTATCTAATTATTTTTTTGATCAATTTATAGTTTTGGCCTTCACAACATCCCCTGGCAACCAGTTCCTCAGGTTGACTGTGCGTTGTGTGAAGAAGTACTTCCTTTTGTTTGTTTTAAACCTGCTGCTTATTAATTTAATTGGTTCTTGTGTTATGTATTGTGTTATGTGAAGGGGTAAATAACACTTCCTTATTCACTTTCTTCACACCATTCATGATTTTATAGATCTCTATCATATCCCCCTTTAGTCGTCTTTTTTCTAAGCTGAACAGTCCCAGTCTTTTTAATCTTATGATTTATTACTATTTAATTTACCAATTTGTTCCAAAGCCTCCTCTATTGACACCTCAAATTGGGATAACTCTTCAGAATGGCTCAGGTGTGAGAATCTCCCTCACATCTTCTGCAGAGAAGACTAATGCAAAGAATTCATTTAGCTTCCTTGCAACGGCCTTGAATTCCCTGAGTGCTTGTTTAGCACCTCAATTGTCCAGTGGTCCCACAGAGTATTTGGCAGGTTTCCTGCTTCTGATGTACTTAAAAAATTGCTGTTAGTTTTTGTGGTTTTTGCTAGTTGCTCTTCAAATTGTTTTTTGGCCTGCCTAATTATACTTTTACACTTGACTTACCATAGGTTATGTTCCTTTCCATTTTCCTCAGTAGGATTTGACTTCCAATTTTTAAAAGATGTCTTTTTGTCTATAACTGCCTCTTTTACTCTGTTGTTTAGCCATGGAGGCATTTGTTGCTCCTCTGTCTTTTTTTTAAATTTGGGGGTATAAACATAGGTGCCAACTTTTCCAGGCACCGGTGGGTGCTCCCCCCTGGCACCGCCCCGCCTCCACCCCCTCCTGCCCCTGCCCCATCTCAACCCCTTCCCCAAAGTCCCCGCCCCAACTCTGCCCCCTCCCTGTCCCTATTGCACCCTGTCCCAAAATCCCTGCCCCGGCCCCGCCTCTTCCCCGAGTGCGCCACGCTCCCTCTCTTCCCCCCTCCCTCCCAGCGCTTGCCACTGCAAATCTGCTGTTTCATAGCGGGAAGCGCTGGGAGGGAGGGGGGAGAAGCGGAGACGCAGCATGCTCAGGGGAGGAGGCGAAGGCGGAGCGGAGGTGAGCTGGGGCGGGGGGACGGGGCGGGGAGCTGCCAGTGGGTGCATAGCACCCACCAATTTTTCCCCACGGGTGATCCAGTCCCAGAGCACCCACGGAGTTGGCATGTATGGGTATACACATAGTTTGAGCCTCTACTATAGTGTTTTTAAAAGTTTCCATGCAGCTTGAAGGCATTTCACTTTTGTGAGCGTTCCTTAAGATTTCCAATTAACTAGCTTCCTCATTTTTGTGCAGTTCCCCTTTTTGAAGTTAAATATTATTGTGGTGGGTTTCTTTGATATTTTCCCCCCACGAGCATGTTAAATTTAATTACATTATGGTCGCTATTACCAAGAGGTTCAGCTCTATTCACCTCTTGGACCATATCCTGTGCACCCTTTATGACTAAATCAAAAATTGCCTGTCTCCTTGTGGGTCCAGGACTAGCTGCTCCAAGAAGCAGTCATCTCCCTGATTCTCTTTTACTCACCCCAACTTATTTATTCTCATAGTCTCCCCTTGTTTCCAATGTGAATTTTCTGGTGTGTTTTAAATTAGTGTTCAATTATTTTCATTTTTTCCACACCCACCCTTTATGGTTTCTGTTTTTCATGGGCATAAAACATTTCAGAAATAAATGGGTTAAAACTTGCGAAAGAGAATAGCTTCCTCTTTTGCCTTGATTTTGCTCAGAACTGTGTGCCTTTCCTGGACTTCTTTATGGTTTCATTTCCCTACAATTTTTCATTGTGCAACCAAGGCTCAATATTGCAGCCTGCCTCTCTCATAAACATTTCTCCTAAGTTACACAAGTGTGATTTTACTTCAAGTGGAAATAGTCGCCGAATTTGTAAATATGCCTTGGTTGAAAAGGAGTTAAAAACACAGTCAAAGAGATTTTCTTTCCTCATTTCTTCCTGTGGATCATGACCTTTGCTTTTTTCAACTTCCTCAATTTAGTTTCAGTAAATTGTCATAGAATGGCACAACACCTGCTTTGGGTACTTGAGAAATTGACTTTTCCTGAAAATTACCCTGATCAGTGACCTTGTCTGGCTACCAGAGGGGTTTGCAGAAGCAACAGAGCTTTATGTGTGGCCATGTTCCATCTTCTGATTGGTATTTAGTCCTTTGAAGTTCAGTTATCTTCTTAATGTACAGTATATTTTGAAAAATGCCACAATGCACTTGTCATCTAGAAAACCAAAATACCAGCAAGAAAGACAAAATGCATTTGATCCCATAAGGTACATAAAGCAGTATAATTTGAAAGCTTCAAATAATCACTTCCCAGAAAGAACTGTATAATATTTCTGAAACTCCTTAGCTGTTAAAATATTTCTGTGAGACACTGGCTGGTATCATTACATCCAAGTGATATTTACGAGAAAGGATGTAACACGGCTGACCTTTCATGGCTATCATTCCATTTTTTTTAAGGCACTTCTGTTTGAAGAAAAAGCAAAAATCTGCTCCTCCACATGCCACACAAGTATCAGGGTCAGAGGTGACTTCTGGAAGCTCAAAAGGTAAAATTATATTTTTATCCTGTAGCTTTGATTTTGCAGCATAATGCAGGTTTTTTTTTTTTTAATTAATTGCTCCATCCTGCTAACAGGTGTTAGTCCTCAAGTGTGGTCCCAAGGGCAGACAGCCTGGGGATAGTGTAATCCACAGCAACCTTGAGCAAATTGGTCCAAGAGAAAGTTCTGAAGCTATTTCAAGTCTAGATGACATGAGAACCTATGTCCTTGTCAAATATCAAAGAAAAACAGTTAACATGTAAACTTATATTAAGCATTGGACTTAATTCTGACATGCTTTTAGGGTCGAATTGCAGATTTTAGTCAGAAATGGGGATATTAGTCCAGAAGCGCCAATCAGGATGGAGGGGAAGCTCATTTAGAATAATATGCATGGCCCTCATCTTATTTTTCACAACTGCTCTGCTTAATTTAGCTAAGCAGCTTGAGTCATAACTTGTGCCTCTGAATCTGAATCCTGTTCTACCTGCAACTTGGGCTGATATTCTAGATCTTAAAAGGAAATGCCTGAAAGGTTACATCACATTTTTTTCCTTTTTCTTTCTTTTTTTTTCTTTTTTTTTTTTTTGCAACTGATGAAGATTTATTGTTTGTAATTTTAGAAAATGTTTAATACACAGAAATGCAAATTCTGTTGGAATACATGAAAGCTTTTTTTTAACCTTAAAAAAAAAAAGTAGAAACATGGACCCAGATCTTGCATGTCCCTGTTAACAGACACAACAAGGCCTTCATAGTCTATCTACTTAGATAGCTCTCATGATTGTAATATTTGAGGACCTGCCAATCATTAATAGAATTTTATCTTCACAACACCGCTTTGAGGCAAGGGAATATTATCCCCATTTTACAGATTGGGAATTGAGGCACAGAGAGATAGATTCAGGGTGGGATCCACAAAAGTACTTAGGCGCCTAAGTCCCTGTTTTGGCTCCACAAAACTCCCATCGCACCCTGTAGGCATCTAAACTCATTTGGCACCTAAGATTTTCAGGGTAAATATTCCCTCAGTGCCTAAGCTTCTGCCTCTGGGCATGTGCACTGCTGCCTCCCTCCAGGCATCCAGATACCCACCTCTTGCCTAAGACCCAGAGCGATCCATAAACCACGAGAAGACAGGTGTTTAGCCACTGAAGTCACATGCAGGGCCCAATCCTGTAGACGTGCTCAGAGGGTGCCTACCAGATCAGATCCCATTCAAAATCCAGCTGTGAGAAGAAGTGGGGGTGCCAACCTTATAACTTTCCACCCACTGGTTAGATCACTTGCCTGGGATATGAGAGATCCAGGTTCTGCCAGAGGAGGGAGGGAAAGGATTTGGACAGGGGTCTCCCACCTCTGAGGAGAGTTCTCTAACCACTCAGCTGTGAGATATTCTGATATGGGGCTCCCTCAAGCTCTCCTGTTGAAGCTGTTCCACAAAAATAATGGAAGAGTGGTTGTAGCGGGGGACAGTGGAAGAGCTTCAACAGGACAGATTAAGGGATCCCCACATCAGAATATCCCATAGCCCAGTGGTCAGAGCACGCTCCTCAGAGGTAGGATTTGGACTGGGGTCTCCCTTCTCCCCTTCAGGTCCCCTTCAGCTCCAGAGGGGAAAATTGAATCTGGGTATCCCACACCCCTCTAAACACATGGCTAAAAGCGATAAGGTTGTTTCCTCCTTCAGCCATTTTCTGTGGAGTGACGCAGGCGCCCAAGTTATTCCTGTAAGAAAGAGTTTAGGCGCCTAAGCCATCTGAGTCCAGGGGGCAGGTGCCTGTCTGTGAATTGTCAAGCAGAGCTAGGTGCCTCCCTACAGCCTCGACTTGCGTGCCTATCTCCCCTTTGGTTAGCTTAGATGGTTCCCCTCCTAGCATGCTGGCTTTTGTGAATTACATTCTTAGAGGCCTCTCTCTCCCCAAGCATTGTATGGGGAGTCTAGGCACCTAAATTGGCTTTGTGAATTGCAGTGCAGTTCCTGGATTTTCTAGGCACCTAAATGTCCAGTGCCATGCTCAGTGCTGCAATGTCTAAGTCCCTCTGTGGAGCCCAGCCTAAGTGGCTTACCCAGGATTACACAGTAAATCTGTGGGTGAGCCAGGAAGTGAACGCTGGTCCCTTGAATTCCAATTCAATGCTCTATCCACTAGACCAACCTTCCCACAACTTGAGACCTCGTACACTGCTTTATCTGGAACATCCGCTGTCTATGGAAGTCTGACGAACAGTCCTAATTGACAAAGAGTCCTGTGGCACCTTATAGACTAACAGACATATCGGAGCATAAGCTTTTGTGGGTGAATACCCACTTTGTCAGACGCATGCGAAGTGGGTATTCACCCAGGAAAGCTTGTGCTCCGATATGTCTGTTAGTCTATAAGGTGCCACAAGACTCGTTGCTTTTTACAGATCCAGACTAACATGGCTACCCCTCTAATACTTGAGTCCTAATTGAGGAATTCATGCCATTCATTATATATGTAATGTGTTTTGCCTCTCATTTCATGTGACATTTCACATACATCTCTGAATTTCTGATAGTGACACTCAGCCTTCCTTTCCTCCCACCTTTTTGTCAATCTTATCTAGTGAATTTAGACAGCAGGCTTTCCAGGACAAGGAGTGTCTCTGGGATGGGCTTGTGCAGCCTCTAGCACAAGGGGGCGCTAGTCATGGTTAGCGATTCTAGGCACTACTGTACTACAAACAACAAGGAGAAAAGTTTGGATCTACACCTGAATATTGTCGCTCAAGCCCATCTCTAGTTTTACTAATTGGAAGATACTTTGGACCCCCTGAAAACAATCCACATTTGAATGTCTGTCTCTGTAACTCCTCCCATAACAGGTTCATAACAGGGCACTGCCCCCTTCCCTACAATGTCCTTCTCTCGTAACAGGCTTGGGCTCCTATTGTTACAATAGCTATCTTAGATAGTTGTAGGATGCCATTCACTCTAGTATATAGATACTATTTCCTTTGCTTACACAGGAAGCAACCCATCCTGCACACATTAAAGACAATGGTAACAACTCCCACAAATTTCAGTGGGTAAAGGACTGAGCCCCTGGAGTGTAATCAAGTGGTAGCTGCCTGGTGGCCTTTTATGATCCCATTTCTCTCCAGATCTTCAGGACCTGGGCAGCTGACTCATTTCCACCATTTCCTGCCTTGAGAGGTCCCAGCAAGGTAGGCACCATTGCTTCCAACTTTCTACCTGCTCCATACCGCTCCCCCTCCTACTGGAATACTGGTGGAAATGCTACAGCTGCTACCCTTGCCCTTTAAACACTCTGAGTCCTGAGAAAGACTGTGGAATGCTTCAAACCAAGGGCATCCCCTTCTCACATGATGGATATGGGGTTGGGGAGCACAGTATGTTATGGAGCTAGTTATTATTAGGCTTCACGGACATTAGTGCTCTTTGACAAATGAGCTTTAGTCAGTTGATCCATCGTTATAAAATAGTATTATAACTGTCCTTCTTTTGCATTTCAGAGCTAGTCGGTAAAAAGGAATCCTCTATGCTCATATTTGAAATACACACTTATTAATACAACTTTCTTCCTACCCACTCCAAAAGTATAGCCCTGTTCCTATGTGTGCTTTGTGTGAGGGAACAGAGTGGCAAGCAATAAGGATAACAACTCCCACGCCACCACTAATGCATGGGAGGAGCTCTCTGTAAAAATCCACAAAGCTATCACATTGTCCTCCTTCAAATACTTCCTTAAAACTCACCTCCCCCAGGATGCCTACAAAACACTACGAGTGCTGCTTATCACGCTGATCACCACTGTCTCACTGTCACCACATGCTTCCCCATATGATTATTGTACACACCTGTTATCTCTTGTCTTTGATTCTGAGCTCTTTTTTTTTTTTTTGTTATGTTATGTTTGGACAATGCCGAGCACAATAGGGTTGAAGCCTCTAGGCACTATAGCAATCCAAATAATAGTATGCTCCTCTCCTACTGCATAGACTGGCAGGAAGAGAAGTCAAAAGCAAGTTCAACACCTGAAATATACAAATATAGAGAATTTTAAACCTAAGGGGATTCACTCTGATCTTACTTATCCCAGTATAAATTACTTCAGTTGAGTTATTCCTGGCTTTTGCCAGTGTAAGACTATAGATGCCTCAGGTTATTTTTTGAAGTATTCTTAGCTGTTTAGTTTGACATCCTTGTTGGTTTGAGCTGGCTGAAAAAATACACTGGGTCTGCCATATACATTCTCTCAACTGGTAGCTTGTCTGACAGATTCATTTGGCGTGTCTAATTTTCTTAGACCCGAGATCTGCTTGCTGGGAAAATTAGTACCCAACACCATGTTTTACCATAAATTCAGACAATTAAAACACAAATCACATCCTGAATCTGTTAACTTTCAGATAAGTATAATTAGCCCCAAAATGCTTTAAGTAGTGTTTACATATTTATTTACAAAAGACAATTATCTAAACAAAGAAACATTTCCAGTTAATTGATACAAAGATATGAGAAAAATGTAATTAATCATTATTAGAGTATGCAGCCTTTTATTGTTTTATAGTTTGCAGCAGTGTGAATAACAGAGTGTGACACCAGTTCTGGCTACTGGGATCACAGGCTAGTACTCTGTCGAGGGCTGAGAAGTGCAGTCCATGTGTGCTGTGCACTTCTGTACACTCACTGTAGGTGACAGTCTCCTAGGGTGACCAGATGTGCCGATATCAGAGGCTTTGGCTTATATACGCAACTATACCATGCTTCCAAAAAATGTGTCCCGATTTTTCACACTTGCTATCTGGTCACCCTATAGTCCCCACATGTGCACAGTACATCACAAAACTACTGCTTGAACAGCAGATCTTGCTCAGGAGAGGCACAGGGTAGGAATAGCTGGAGTGATGTATACTGTAGATGAGGATTGATGAATAACATAGTGGCTTTCTGCATTTACTCTGGATCAAGCCAGTTCACTGTCATACTGACTGTCCCTCCAGGTTTGTTTTCCTAATGAACATGACTTTTTAATGGACAGCTATTGTGACCCTTATATCTCTGGTAAGTAGTCCCATTCAATGCAGCTCGTCCCATAGTAAGGTTGTGCCTCACAGGGAACAAGAATGGAAAGAGTCAAGATATAGATTATATTATATGTGGATCTGATTCTCCTCTGAGTGGTGCAAATCAGCAGTGGCTATGCTGACATCAATGGAATTAAACCAATATGAGAGGAGAACAAAGCCTTATATCCTTAGCATTACCATTATGATATTATACAGGCTTTTATTCCAATATGATATCAAATGGCCATACTTCAAGGTTGCTTAAGATTCTCCTGGTTTAGTAGTTGTAATGGGCAACACCAGTAGAACCTAAGCAGTGCTGAAATTCTAAAGCTATCCAGCCATCTCAGCAGACGGTGACATGCGTCTGCCTCCACTGAGTAGATACCATGCAGCAGGCCCCACTGCCTCAAAACATTTAGTACCATTTCAGTTGTTTATGGTAGATGGACTCCACTTGGCTGCTGTTGCCCTTGATGTGCTGTTGCCCTTGGATGATGGATCCAACATCATTCTCTTCAACTACCTGGCCAATTCCTTGTCTTCTCCTCTGGAATTTCCCCCCTATTTGCTTTCCTTGCCTTATTCATAAATAGAGAAGAAACGTTAAGTAAGCCTTGGAGTGTGATGTGGTGTTTATGCTTAGGTCCCCTAGAGACCTTGTTTAATTGTCTCTTTGGGTCCCTGTCATGGTTTATCCTGAAAGCCATCATAGAGGTTCATGGCTACTGCCTTTGATGTCTCAGATCTTCCAAACCTTCTCTTCCACAGGAAAGACCCCAGTTATAGATGGGCTCAGGACCGTCCAGTACTCCGAACATGGTGCAAAGCCTGTGTTTTCCAAAGACCTTAAGTTCCTGCAGCTTTTGCTCCATAATTGGAACTGCTAGCTATAATCAATAAAGGTTGTGCTATGTCTCTTCAGCAAAAGCAGGTTTGTACCACCTCCCGGTGAGGCAATTCAATAGCATTAGAATTCTAAAACTTAAGTAATTCTTGCATCTCTTGCTGACAGTGTGAACCCAAGGAGGAGTAATAATCACACCTAGCTCTTCTAGACAGATCTTAAAGCACTTTACAAGAGAGGCAATCATCAATTACCCATTTTACAGATGGGGAAAACTGAGGCACAGATAGGTGAAGTGACTTGCCAAAGATCACCCAACAATCTATCAGCAGAGCTGGGAATAGAAACAGGTCTCCAGCATCCCAGTCCCATGCTATAGTATCTAGGCCACACTACCTCTGGAGAAGCCCAAATGCCTTCTGAAGACAAGAGTCAAAGGTAGAAGAAGTCGTATTTTACCTCTTCTTAGGTAATGTTTTTTACTGTAGCTAAGGTGGTGAAAAATATATTAAAATACTTTTTAAAAAATGGGTGGGTTTCTAGCACTGAAAAGTTCGTCAGGGCCTTTACAAAGGAGCATGAAAGGGCACTATGTGTCGTCAACATAAAGATTCAATTACATTTGAAATCTAGATTTTTATTTGTTGTTTAGTTTGTGTAGATGGGCAGAGGTGCGTTCTTTGAAGAACATGTTTTCTGGCCATCTGAATCCAGACACAAAGCATGGCAATGAGCAGTGTCTGTTTGAACAATGAGCTTCTTTTAATCTTTGTTAACTTTTGTGGAAAAATTGAGGCCCCAGATACTTATGGTCATCAAAGATCCTGTAGCATTCTTAGCAAGTTCGAGACAATAGCAGTATTAACATGGAGTTCCTGGCCAAATTCCAATTTGAATAACTATACTCTGTCTGCCTAATTTGGATACTATATCCCTCACACTCTACCCTACACTATAATGTTACTGTATGTTGTTATAGAGCTGTTGCACCTCACCCCAGAGGAAGCTGCAATACCAATGCTGCTGGGAAGTGAGTCCTACAGATGAATGCACTGTAGTTTGAAAGCACATTAAGTGGACAGGAATTAGAAGTTGAAGTTCTAAGACATTTTATGAGCTCCATTCTGAATGATAAAAAGTGATTCATGAGGTAGGGAATGAGGGATAGTGGAGAAATACAAAGCTCTCCCCTTTTATTTTGTGAATCCGTCCAAATATGAACTAAAAGCTGTGCTTTGGCATAATCGTGCTTTTTAGAACCATCAGAATACTAATTTAAACAGCGCTAATGGAATAATTTACACAGAAGACCACTACATCATGGGGGCTGTAGTATATAGTGTATCGTAGTTCACTAATACTTTGGCCCTGGGTTAAGACTCCATTAGCTATATGGATACTTTGGTTTCTGTTAAAAAAAAATTCCATTTCCTTGTTCATTTCTCTCCCCCCCCCCTCATCCCCTCTCCAAGTTCTGGCCTTTAGCCTCATGTCTCACAACACACCAGATAGTCTTACAGTACGTCTCATTTCGACAGCACGCCCTAGCATGTGTTATTCCATACACAGTGTGTAGTACAAGGTGAGCTGTAATTCACACTTTGGACACATTGGCACCTAAGACAACAGAGACATTTCTGCAGAATGTTTTTCCTTTAAGGAGCATGTTCAGGATTTTTAACTCAGTAGCGAAACCTACCTGGCTGAGTCCTGAACAGAGAAATATATTCCTGGCCCCTGGCAAGGATATGCTTACTAGGGCCACTAGGATATGCTTATTCAGAGGAATAACAAACAGCTTCATCCTGCCAGGGGATTACAGTAGGACCTCAGTACTAGAGACCAGGACCCCAGGACTATCCAGAATGGAGAGCCAAGATAGCTATCGGATGGGGATGTAGGAGAAATCACTTTCCATTCTATACCCGTGGCCCAGACATTTGTAAAATATAGATAAAAGTGGTATCTTAAACTAATGACAATTAACTTACAAGAGAAGGTGGAATTGGGATACATTCGCATTTTGTTATGTGATGCATGAGAAATGCGAGGCTTTGTGTCATACAAATGTCACCCCCCCCATAAATAATTTCATATTTGTAGTAGATTTTCCCTTAAAGCGAGTATGAAATTATTTTTAAGAATGGGGGCGGGGGGGGGGAATAATTGCAGTTCCTCCTTTTTCTGGACACTTCACAGAGTTCAAATGTTACCATTTCTTTTTCTTTATTAAAGGTGAACAGACTTGTTGGCAGTACAAGTTATTTCCACATATAAACAGTAAAAGAGGGCTTCAAATATATCCAGTGAAAGATCATGGCAGAGTGGGGGCAATATAAAATGACCTACAATAAATACAAATACCTCTTAAAAATTATTGATGTAACTTTCCTGCAAAATTCCTCTGACTCGATCTATCTGTCCTCAAGCACCTCAGCTGTTAAACTAATTGAGCCCTGAGTATTTCCACTTCTTTTAATTCTTTCATCTTTGAAGCACTTTTCTATAGCTGGGACTCTGCCATGCCCGACCCTTTCATTAGGTCCACCACTTATGGATTCTGTGTTTCATTAACAGTTCAGTCTCTCTTTTCCTAAAACCAGCCCATCTCTGTTCATTTCTCTTTAATTATTTTTACATTAACTTCTCCTGCCTTGGAACAAAAACCATTTTAAAAAACCATTTCAGACAGTACTGGATCATAATCATTATAAAAAAAATAAAGGAAAAATATGCCATGATCCGAGGAGCACTTAGAACCTCATAATAAAGGACCTTTGGTAAGTGATAACATTGGAGAGAAGGGGAAAGTAATACAGGGATTGAAAACAGAAGGATATTGAATTTACAATCCCATTTTACAGTCTTTTGCTCTGACACAGGTCACAATTCTACTCCGCTGATTTTAACTAAATTGAGTAATGCTGCTCTGTACCCTACTTATAATGTCTATATATCTCCTAGTGACTTATTCATGTAGGGGGTTGTTGGTGGTAGAGGGCTAGCAATTTTTGTCTACTTTTTTAATGCTTTAAAAGTATACAGATGTACAAAAGGAATTCCCCCAAAATAAAAGTAAATAAACTGAGCTAAATCATCTGAATATACATATTATGGGCCTGATTCTTTCTCTCACTGACACCAGTGGACCTCCATTGGCTTCATCAGAGTTATTCCTGATTCTCACAGTGCGAGAGAAGAACCAGCTTCTATTAGAACTGATTGAAAAATGTCAATTGTTTTTCATGGGAAACTTTGGAAAATGTTTTTGTTTTGTTTTCCTAAAAATATCCTGCAATGTTTTGGGGGTGTAAGGGGGGTGTTGTAAAGAAAACTGAACAAACCAAACAATAAAAATAGTCAACATGTGTTTGGTTTTCGATGCTGTGCATGGTTAAAAAGCGTGGATGTTCAAAACCCGCAAACTGAAAACATCTACTAAAAATGGTTTGTTTTTTATAAGAATAAAAGCTAAATATTTCAACCAAAATAAACCTGTTTTGGTGAATACCTTTTGACCAAAAGTGAAACTTTTCAAGGTTTATGTAACTTTCAAGAACACTCATCCTCTGTGTAAGCCTGTCCTACATTTCCCACTATGCCTAAGGGCCAAATGGCTATTCTGCCCACACTCCCACTCATCCCATCCCCCCCGCCACCCCTGCTTCCCTCATCTTCTGCAATCTGGTCAGCAGGTTCCTCCCATTTGGAGATTTTGGGGAACAGCCAATAAGCTCCCTCTATTCCCATGTAACCGCATTAAGTATTTCATTGGTTAAAGTAGATTGAAAAAGAAGGGAGAGTTCTCACAGCGCTGGCAGAGGAGGAGAGAGAGCTGTTCAGGGAGCTGTTAAGAACAACCAGTCCATCCTGCCACCAATGTCGAGCTGTTCCCTACTAAGTGACTTATTCAGTGGTCTAGCAATGCTTTAAATGCTTCTAGCAATGGGGCTTCCATCAGTTCCCATGGAAGATTATTCCACAGCCTAATACTGTCCAACTCACTGTCAGGACAGTTTCTCTTATATTCAAACTACATTTTCAACCTCTTACCCCTAGTTATGCCCCCAGCTACAGCAGGCACGCTTAAAAAGTTAATTCCGCTCCTAGAGATATTACCAGCTCTAGCTAATCTCTCTGAAACCTGAGATATATCTAGAACTTGAATGACACTTTAAGAGCTTCCACCTTAAATAATGCATCTTTCTTCATTGGTTTGGCAGCCATTAGTGAATTCTTACCATATTCCTCCCAAGGTCATCCTAACTGTACATATATATATCTCTTAACACGGCACCAAGTAAAAGTGGAAGATAAGGGGAGGGAAGCAGGGAGAGGCAGGGTATATTTGGGGGGGGGGGGCTAGGGAGACTGGGATTTAGCGATGCCCTGGTTTCTGTTCAAATAGTTGAGGCAGCAAAAGACTATTTATAGCATATAATTGTACTTGTGCCTACAACATTTGACAGGCACATTATGTACATTGAAAGAAAATGCCTCATAAGGTTATCTGGGTGGTTAGTTTATTATTATTATTTATATTGCAATAACACCTTTAAACCCCAACTGAGATCTGGGACCCACTGAACAAGACACTGTACAGAAATTAAGAGAGAGGCCCTGCCTTGACGAACTCATAATATAAAGAGAGAGTCAATGGGAGTAGTAGTATCTTATTACTAATGGGAAACTGAGGCATGGAAAAATTAAGTGATTTGCTCAAGGACCCATAGCCTGTGTGACAGTGAGGAATTAACCTAAATTTCCTGAATCCCATTCCAGTGCTTTAAGCACTGGAGAAGAACTTTCTTCTCTTTACAGTGCTTTAAACATGGAGAGCACTGTATAAATTCTGAGCATTAATACAGGCAGTAGCACATGTTCAATAGGTGATTTTAAACCTTCCATTAGGAATTTAAAATGAAAGAAATTTACTCTTTCACATGTTGAATTGGTACTGTGAACTAGAATTGAGGACTTCAAATTTATATCCCTGTTGCAATTATATTTTTTCCCCCTTACCCAGCGGTAGATGCACTTTTATGTATAATTCTGAGCATGTTTCTTAGGGTTACTTAAGAATGCTTGATTCCTTCCCATCATAGAATTATTGAGTCAGAACACTGGCTACAATCTAAATGCACACAACACAAGTTATGTGAGGCAGCATAAAGGTGAGGGTTAAGTCTCACCTCTGGACTCCTCTGATCATGCTGCCACTCTCTGCTGGGCCAGAGCTTATGTGCTATGTGCTATCTTTATTTACACCAGATGGCAAAAGTCTCAGGGGACTGAAAATGCATCAGAGGATCAGTATGGCATAAGGTCATCCTGGCCATACCCCATTTCTCCACCGTGTGAACAGCTGGGGCAGGTGAGTGGCAGAAGAGTCTATATGCCTGTTCCCTAATACCAGAAGATCAGCCTTCCTGGGTTCGTTAACAGTTTTCCCAACCAGATTATGTTGGGGTGGAGAATTTGGCCCACCTTCTTTAGAAGCAAATAATAATGTCTTAAGTATCCGTGCATGTGAAATGGGCTACATCATACTTTAAAAAAAAATACCGGGCCTCATTCTGTAATATACTCTAAGATCTGTTTATCCGTTTCCAAGTTGAAACCAAACATCAGCATACCTGCCCTCAGGTTCATTTTTATCTTGGATCACAACCTCAGCCCTCCCCCCCGTTATTCCCAGACAATTTTCAAAATTGCAACACATTCTTCTGTGTCACAACATATTTCTACTGTTTTTCCCCTGCTATGACGTGTATTTAATTGAGCTAAAACTTTGTTTCAACTAACATGCAATATTTGTAAGGACATGATCATTATTGTCCCAGGGCTACATTAGCTACTGAGATGCAACACCTGTTTTGTTGAAATGCAGGCATTCCTCAGGCAAGATTAGCCATGGTAACCAGCTTCAAAACTCACCCTACAGTTTGCTTATTTGAGACTAACAGATTGAGAAGTCTCTCCATGACATGGATTTTTTTTTAAATTTTGCCTTGTGAAATGTTCCTCATTATCATTTTTAATGTGACATAAAAGACAGCTTTCCATTTAAGTTGCCCGTTAGTCTGATTAATAACTTATTTTTATTTTACACTTGTGTTTTATGCTGCCTGTGAGGCAAATATTATCAGTGTTTTCTGACAAGAAGTAACACAATTCACAGAACATATTTTAGGCCCCGAGATCAGAGGAAAAAAAATAGATTTATTAGACCCAAGGACTGTGGCTTTTTATGAAATATATAAAGAGGGCATGTTTAATTATGTTGTGTTTTCTATTGGTGCTTTGCCTGCAAAAATAACATGGATTACCATATTTTTCCTGTCACTGAAAGCTCTTTCGAATGGATTGATTAAATTTCTTAAGTACAGAATGGATTACATCGCAATTCCTTGCAAATAATTTCATGAAGGAAAGCTATCACTAGCCACCCAATTAAAGCAGGCAAGAGCAGAGTCTGACAGCTTAGGGCACAGTCATGTCCATCTTTTAAAATATCAACAGAAAAGTCTAAATGCTTATTTAAAACCAAAGAATTATGCACGACAGAGACTGACAGCTCAATATCGGACCCATTATGTGGCATTATGTATAATTTTAGGTTACATAGTTACAATATCAGGGCCTGATCCTACTCCCATTGAAGTCAATGGCGAAAGTGCAGTAGGATTGGACTCAAAGTGCTTTTCTGTGCTCTGTTGAATTTGTTTCTTTACTCCACATCACTGTTAATAGTCACTGTAGCCTTTACTGAAAGCCATGGGTAGCCATTGGGAATTTAGCACGAGCAAGTACAGCAGCAGGAATAGTCTTTCTCTGTTTAATTAAAGGAACGCTCCCAAAAATATCTTTATGAAGAACTATAGTGTGCTAACAGCAATGCTGAGGATCCCCGTCTTGCAGGCTTGACTCATGTGATTAGATCTACTGCTGTCCCTGGGGCAATTCGAGATGGAGAGCTGCAGCAGCAGCACCCAGAAGAGTAACATTTAGAGTTTGACGTTAGTTTGTGAGTAAAGAAGGAGTTGCGTTCACCCGCATATTATAGTTGTAATGCTGTTATAAAATGTAATAAAGTTCTTGGAAGAGTTTCATTAGAGCAGAGAGAAATCCTTAGGATTAGTTTGGCATGGCAAGCTTTTTAAGTGCAGGGAACAGAAGTGGTTGTCAAACACCATCTAGTGGCCTTGACGAAAAGTGCAAGCGTTCAGTCACAAAGATCAGGGGGTAGCCGTGTTAGTCTGTATCCACAAAAACAACAAGGAGTCTGGTGGCTCCTTAAAGACTAACAGATTTATTTGGGCATAAGCTTTTGTGGGTAAAAAGCCACTTCTTCAACTGCATCTGAAGAAGTGGTTTTTTTTACCCACGAAAGCTTATGCCCAAATAAATCTGTTAGTCTTTAAGGTGCCACCGGACTCCTTGTTGTTTTTGCAGTCACAAAGAAGCTCACTAGAGGCTGGCTTCCTAACTCTTACTATTGCGCAAATCCTGTCCCCAGAGTCGGGCCAGGCTGAGGGCTGCAGGGGTCTAGGGTGGAAAGAATCCTTCCCACAAGCTGGGAAGCTGCCACTACTGCCTCAGCATTGCAGCAACGACCTGCTGCTGTGGGGCAGAGACAGAATGCTAGTGGGACCCACGTAGTCATGGATCAAACCAGCTTCCAAATCCCCGCCCTTGTGGCTCCACACAGGGAGTCTCAACGACAGGATCCGCCTGCATCCTGCTCTACCCCATGTGGTGGATTTGCACTAGTTCTGCTGCATCTGGGGCCCTCCACGCCAAATGCGGGAGGAGTCACCCATTTATTAATAAGTTGTTTGTTGGAGATCGGAAACATGCATTTCTATGGATGCATCCATGGCCACCTGAACTGATCATCACTACAGAATTTCTCCCGTAATGCATCCCCTCTGGACGAAGTAGCACTTAATGGTTTTACAGCCATGATGATTGATACACTGGTAATGGGAAACTCTCTGATGAGGAGTCTGTGTGTCTGCAATAGCTGTGGGAATGGAAGCGTGGGGGCAGGGAACCATAATTTGTTTTCCAAACCACCTTTCCAAAAGTTAATTAAATCCAATAGCAATGGAGAAAGGAGCTGTTTATAAAATGTACATAAAGGGCCACGCAGTCCTTACTTGGACAAAAATCCCCTTAAAAAGCCAAGAGAGCTTTGCCTTGATAAACGCTGGGGGCCTGATTCTGAGTGTCCTCAACTCCCACAGACTTTGGAGGAGCTGGCTTCCCAGGTGTTTTGTGCTCTCCTTTCTCATTGATGTCCCACAGGGCTGGGTTCTTACCAAGGGTTCTATCCTATTGTGCCATCAGTCTGTAAGTGGCTCTCAGTGGAGAGCACTGCTTCAAAACAGACACCACCAAAAGGTCTGATTTGACTTCCACACTGGAGCAATTCTGGAGCAATTCCCCTATATCGCTGGGGCTGCACCAATGTAAAACTGGTGTGAGAGGAGAATCAGACCTGTCGAGCAGTGGTTCTCCCCCATGCACACATATAGAAGAGCCTAATCCTGCAGGCAATGGGAGCTGAAGAAGATGCAGCATCACAGAATGAAGCCCTGTGCAGAAACGTTGGTGAAGATTTATCATCAGTTTCTCTCATTTTCACTAAAAGACCTTTATTGAGAGAGGAGGAATGGGATGGAAATACAATAGTAACCAATCATCTGATCTCTTTGCACATCAATTAAGATTTTATTAAGCAGTAAATCTATAACGAGGCTCAAAAATCTGGCTATTACTGTGCATGCAAATCAACCTTTTAAGGGCCCAAACCTTCAGTCCCTGTGCATCCAAAACCTCCCATGTGAAGTCACAGGGAGCTGTGGGTATGCAAAGAATAAAGGATTGGGCAATTGGGGTGAAGATTACCCCAGATAACATTGGAACAGTGGAAACGCCCCAGCCGATTAGAAGAACCATGGCACAGTGGGTAACCGATTGCTAAATAGGAAGGAGCTTTCTCTCCTGCATGTGTTACAGCTAGGCTCCACACCAACTCCACATAGGCCACCAGAGTACTGGGTGTGGGGACATGGACTTCAGTGGAGGGCCACCGGGTCAAAGATTAGACCAATCAAGTGGTCACAATTCTCCGTAAGGGGGAATGCAGGGACTGGAGCCTGATTCCAATTTGGGAATAGGGCTGGAAGAGGAGCTGTAGAAAGGCTTGGGGTCTGGCCTGGAGCTGCCTATAAAGTCGAGTCTGTCTCCCACAACTCCTGCCCAGTTCAATCTACATTGCATCCCAAGATACTTCTCAACCCATTAGACCAGTGTTTCCCAAACTTGGGACGCCGCTTGTTTAGGGAAAGCCCCTGGCGGGCCAGGCTGGTTTGTTTACCTGCCGTGTCCGCAGGTCTGGCCAATCGCGGCTCCCACTGGCTGCGGTTCGCTGCCCCAGGCCAATGGGAGCTGCTGGAAGCGGCACGGGCCGAGGGATGTACTGGCCGCCACTTCCAGCAGCTCCCATTGGCCTGGAGTGGCGAACCACGGCTAGTGGGAGCCGCGATTGGCCGGACCTGCGGCCGTGACAGATAAACAAACCGGCCCGGCCCGCCAGGGGCTTTCCCTAAACAAGCGGCATCCCAAGTTTGGGAAACACTGCGTTAGACCACTGTGCCTCCTGAAATCTGTATAGTCCAACAGGAAAACAGTAAGACTCATTCAAATAAATACACCT
>NW_020664446.1:15456359-15537957 GCF_002925995.2 Terrapene triunguis
AGGGGCTTTCCCTAAACAAGCGGCATCCCAAGTTTGGGAAACACTGCATTAGACCACTGTGCCTCCTGAAATCTGTATAGTCCAACAGGAAAACAGTAAGACTCATTCAAATAAATACACCTACTAAGGTGTCTGAATATATTTTGGATAACATTAACCTTCCTGAAACAGCCTTCATCAGCCAGAACTGTCCTACATCTCCATCGTGTCAAGTATCAGGGGGTAGCCGTGTTAGTTTTTGTAGATACAGACAACAAGGAGTCTGGTGGCACCTTAAAGACTAACAGATTTATTTGGACATAAGCTTTCGTGAGTAAAAACCTCACTTCTTCGGATGCATCCGAAGAAGTGAGGTTTTTACTCACGAAAGCTTATGCCCAAATAAATCTGTTAGTCTTTAAGGTGCCACCAGACTCCTTGTTGTTTTTCTACATCTCCATAAATCTCAAATGTATGTCCTGATCCTGCAACTGGCTGGATCCACACAGACAGAACCCTGCACTTGTTCAGAGCCCGACTGAAATTAATGGGGCTCCGTGTACCACCAGTTGCAGCATTCCATCAATAATTCATAATGAAGTCAAGTCTGATCAATGTTAAGGCTGAAAGGCAATCTGGCCAAAGTGAAGAATTCAGTCATTGAACTCCACTCACATGTAGTGCTCTTGTGCCAAAATATTGCGTCCATAATAAGGGAAAATATTCTCCTTTCAATATGAATGTGTAACACTTGTTGATGTGAATAAAAGTTATGCATGTGGATTGATAGGAGAATAGGCCCTATGTACTGTAGCATCAACTATGTTAGTCACCTATGCTGCCCGTGTATAATACTAAAGGGAAAATAACTGTGGAACTTCAGCTGTAACTTTGATATTTAAATTTAAGGTTAAAGTTCAACATTTAGCCTGCCTTGTCATACCCGGGCGTTGATTTTTCCGGATATGTATCACAACCACAGAATCATTTACTTTTCTTTTTGTCAAGGAACAGAATGGTTTCTTTTCCAAACAAATTAGATGGCCGTTTTGAGACACAATATTCTTCTGAGATATTTGTATTTAAAAATAACATTGCCTTTTAATTTTAAATAAAGCCACTCCTGCAATCCTCGTGCATGCCCATAATTTCCATTGAGTACAGTGGCCCAAAAGAAACAGAATTTGGCTCGGTTTCATTTCCATAGCAAAAAGAGATTCTATAAACATGCAAACTAGCCGTCTGTCAGGTAAACCTAAATCACTTATGCAGTCATGATCCTTTGTAGGAGCTCAGATACCATCATGATGGGTGCAATATAGCAACAATATAATGTAACCTGTGTAGATTACATTAAATTCAGTTGTTGCAAGTGCAGAATTCCCAGTGAGTGGGTGTTTTGCATTCAGGAGGATTGCAGGATGAGACTAGTAGGCCTTGGTCCTGCCCTCAATTGCTAAGTTGATAATTACTGCATAGCTTGTAAATGGAGTCATGGAACATGGCTGATTTGGCCAGCTCCTCATCCAGTGAGGACAGGATCAGACCCTATAGTAGCAAGACAGAGCAGTGCATCCGGCTTACTGTATCTAAAGATAAAGCTTGAACCTACAGAGGAGAAGCAGAAAGATTTCCAACAAGGTTTTGTAGAACTACACATCTCTTCAATAAAGAAACATAGATCTTCCTCTTCAAATCACCGTTCTTCAAATTAAAAGCAGGGAAAAAAAACATCTACGTACAAACAAAAAATATTATGGAAAAGATTTAATTTGCACCTTTGTCTTTAATTCCCGCAGTACTGTGGTTTGGAATCTCTAAAAGGCACATCAAGTGGCATCTCTCAGGCTGCAAATCTAGTGCTAATTAAAACTGCATTAACCCTAATGGATTGGAAAGAGGGAATCTAATTTAGAAAACTTCTGTTTACACAAGGCAGGCTAGAATAACAAACTACTCCATGCTTCATCCTGCACCCTCCACACACTCACACTCTCACTCTCTCCTCTCACAACCCCCTCCCCCCCCAAATTTATGATTTACTAGATCACCTTTATAGGGGAAGCTTATAGGGGGATGAACTTCTTTCCCAGTGCTACTGACATAGTCACTGTAAGTTGGGTAGCTTCAAAATCCCTGTATTGTTGCACTCAATAATCACATGCGCTTGTGCTAATCAGTGTCACAGGTGCCGCTAATAATTCACCTAATTACTTCATTCTTTTTTGCCACTCCACAGACCAGTTTGTATTTACTGTACAGTATGTAGTTATTACTACCACTTATGGGGACGATTTCAACTATTCCATAAATTCTCTCTTGGTTAGGACAAGTATTGTCTTGTTTTCCTTGATTTCCCAAGTGGCCATGATAGATGCATCAACGCAGAATCTAATTAATGACAGTAGCTCCTAGAAGTGCGAGTAATAAATGATCATTTATTTTGGAAAATCAATAAAAAGATTTGCTTTTTAAAAAATGCCAGGTTTTATTTTTCCTTAGACCCTAATATAGCCCCCATCCTCCTCAATATGGGGAAAAAACCTGGGAGTGAGCTTCCCAAGCACTGCACCCATACTAGAAATCAGCAGAACCTGGCCTCACGTCATTATGGGGGAAGCTGAGCTGTAAGTAGCCCCCTGAGGCTTGTTGTCCTAATGAATACCAGGCCACAAATTAATGAAGTAGGTTTTGGAAAAACATTGTGATTTTTAGCCACTCAAGCATCAGTAAATCTGCTAGAAGTCAAGACAGCTGTTTATAGTTTGTTAAGATGTTGACTGTTTACAAATTAGATTTTCCCTTTGAAAATCAGAGCACCTATCGGCTTGTTATTGTCACTCATCATAAACCCAGGCACTTCCTCTGCTGAAGGAGAGATGCTAACGTTAGGTGGTCTAGTCATTAGGAAGCTCAGGTTTAGTTTGATCCTGCCGCATCAGAAGTAAAAACCTTGGTTTCCCACAACTGCCCCATTTCAAATGGTCTTTGCTCGTCTCGCCCTAGATTTTCATTGACAGGTAAAATGTCATTCTCTAGTCATTCAAATTTACCGAGCATTGAAAATATTTAACAATTGGTTTTTTTTCCCTTTTTACTTGCATTTTTGTGCACAAAGGGTATTTTGGCTGCACAACACCTCATGCTGGTTGAAATTAAGAGCTTTGTCTGCAAGAGAAAGAAATACACAAACCCAGTTTTCAATGAGAATTCCCCTCTTCCCCCGGTGACAGCTGTAAACCCCCCAAGCTGCACACAAATTGCCTGGACTTAGAAGTCAAGGTCCAGGCCTAAAGCACTATGCAGCTTCCTGTGTCTTCCTGTTTTGGAAATGAACTGCAATTTGTTTTCATTGACCCATAGCGTCACTTGCAGATTCTAGGGTTACCTTAATGGACCAAAACATATGAGAGATAAAATTTCTTTGTAACCACTTCAACATCATCTTCTCATCCCATTCTTCCTCCAGCATCACAGTAATGGGAAGGAGTGACACTAGTAGGCTGTTTATCCCTGGGGGAGCAGTGCCAGAGCAGACCATGATCCAGTGACTGCTGTGCTGTTGCATGCAATGATTGATCAAGATCCTTCTTTGAGAACCTCTCCACCTCCCACAGCTTCTCAATGAGCATCCTTCCCTTGCCAGTCATGATTTGGAGTCCGGTTCAATTACAATTAGGATTCCTGACTCTGTTAAGGGCACTATCAATCAAATTGTGATCCCCCAGCAGTACTAATTTCCTGATTGCAAATGACGGTGTTGCATAATCTCCATGTGCCATTCTGACATGCCATTTAACAAGGACTGCACTTAAAAAAATAAATCAGACGGTGCTGATGTGTATCCCTCTACGTAGCGATTCTAAACACAGGAAAGAGAACACTGATTGAACAGGCAACACCTAGGTACTGAGTAGGCTTTTGGTTAAGCCAGCTGTGAATGAACAGGCCTCTCGGGGTATGTCCACACTGAAGCTGGGAGCAAGCCTCCTAGCATGATAAAAACAGCAGTGTGGATAGTGCAGCAGAAGTCGAGGCTAGCAACCTGAGTCCAGACCCATTCATTCCCCAGGGTCCAAGCTCTGGAGGCTAGCCCAAGCCACTGCTCATGCTGCAACAGCAACATTGCTATTTTTAGTGTGCTCGCTTGAGAATGCCTAGTGCTATCTGTCTACCCAGGCAGGGAGGCATGCTACCAACTGCAAGGCAGGCATACCCTTGCAAGTAGTGGCTAACAGAGAGGAGGAGGATCTTTTCATTACAGCATTGCACTAAGGACACAGGGGGCCGGGGTTACATTCTTGGCTCTGCCACAGACCTTGGGCAAGTCATCTAGCCTCTCTGTGGCTCAGGTTTAACCTGGGGATAATACTTCCTTTCTCTCAGTCTATTTAGATTGTGAACTCTTCAGGGCAGGGACCATATGCACAGCATCTGGTATAACGGGGCCCTAATCTCAGCTGTGGCTTCTAGATGCTACCGGGGATGGCAGCTGTCGGTTTCAAAAGACAATGGTGTATGCACCAAAATGGTTCCGTTCCTGTGTGCTGTGCTGCAGCATCACGCGTGGCTAAACAGTCCCATTCATGAGCGACACAATCCTTGCCAAAGGGAATGCAGGCGTAAAGAGCAGGACCAGAAGACGAAGCTGGTGTACTACTAGTACTTGAGGCCTGCATTGCTTTCATCTTCATTCTCTTTGCTTTCCTCTCTCTCAGCCACCTTGACTCGCTGGTGCAGCGCAGCCCTCTAGTTTCAGAGTAGCAGCCGTGTTAGTCTGTATCCGCAAAAAGAATAGGAGTACTTGTGGCACCTTAGAGACTAACAAATTTATTAGAGCATAAGCCCTCTAGTGTAGCCTGTTGCTAGCTGCATCTTCCCAGCTTGCAGCGTCCATGTTGAAAGTTTTCAAGTCCCTCTTGCAAATCTCCTTTAATCTTGGCCTGCGAGCATCCACAAGTTCTCCATACTGGAGCTCCTTTGGAATGCATCTATCATCCATCCAGTGTACATGACCAAGCCAACGGAGACAGCTGTTTTGAGAACGGTGATTAGATTGGGTAATTTTGCTCCCTCAAGTATTTCAGTGTCAGGAACTTTGACATTTAGAAGACAGGATGTGAAAGGTGTTTAGCCTTCTCTCATACCTGCTATAGGTGGTCCAGGACTCACCATCATACAGTAGCATTCTCAAAATGCAACATCTGGTAGACCCATATTTTGGTGTTCAATGGATGTTTCCTGTTATCCCACACATGCTTGGTCAGTTGGCCGAATGTGGTGGCTGCCTTTCTGATGCGAGAATTAAGTTAGTCATCCAGAGATATCCAATACCGTTGACTCTAGCTAGCAAAACTTGTGCACTACTTCTAGCGTGGTCCCAGCTGTTAAAACTTCTGGTCCATTCAACTCACCTTGTGCCATAATCGTTGTCTTCTTTAGACTGGTGGTTAGTGCAAATTCATCACAAGCTAGCGCAAAGCTATTGCAAAGTTGCTGGAGCTCTTCTTTGCTATGTGTGATGTGCACGGCATCATAGGTGATGTTTTCTTATCAGCCAGTGTTTGACTTTGCTTTTTGCTCTCAGATATGCAATATTGAAGAGTTTCCATCTTCTCTCCTATGGCGATTACACCCTGGGTGCTAGATAAGAAAGCATGACGGAGCAGCAGAGGGAAAAACATACCAAAGAGTGTAACACATCCCTGTTTGACACCACAGTGGATTTCATACTGGACTGTAGCCATCAAAGAAGTATTGAATCAGACTGGGGAGGATTGGGGGGCAACCAATTCTTTCTTGCAATTGAAAAAGGCCCTTTCGCCTGGCCACATCAAAAGCTTTTTTAAGATCTATGAAGGCTATGTAGAGAAGGGTTCCTTGTTCTTGACACTTCTCTTGCAGTTGTCTTATGCAAAGACCATATCAATACTTGATCTACCAACCCAGAAGCAACACTGACACTCTGGTTATACATGTTCAGCAAGAATGTGCAAGTCTTTTGTGTGAATATCTTGCCAGCAACCCTCAGGAGAGAGATTCTTTTGAGTTTGTTGCCGTCATTCAGATCTTCTTTGTTTGTATGCAACATTATGATGTTGGCATCCTTCATGTCTTGTGGTATCCCCTCCTTCCCTCCAGCAGGCAAGAAAGACATTGTGCAGATGTTTAAGCCCAACCTGTCTTCCTGATTTTAGTAATTCATTTGGAATTCCATCTTTTCCTGTGCCCTTTCCTGGTGTTAAGGAGGTGATTGCCTTTACAAGATGGTTCTATATCGAGCTCTTGAATAGCCTAGAGGCTTGGGATCACACTTAGCACTGCTTCAGAAACAGTGATTTCATGTGGCTAGAGTTCGTGATAGTGTTCCACCCAGCATTGCAGCTGTTTGCTTCAGTCAGTGATGTTGTCTCCATTAAGAGATTTGAGTGGGGGCAGTCTTCTCGGCTGAAGAACCAGTGGCTGCCCTGATTCCAGCTTACATACCTCTTAGCCCTCCATTCTCAAAGGATGTTTATATCTTCTACACAGATTGAGCCAGTATGGTAGAGCTTTTAATTGCAATGCACTCTTGGCCAATCTGAGATTAACCCATATCTCAGGAGAAGGGTTCATATTGTGGTGGAGATATGCCATGCATTGTGCTTCAGTAACTGGAAGCATTTCTTCAGAGTATGCTGCAAACCAGACTTTATCTTTTGCAGTCTTTTTATCAAAAGCAAAGGTTGCAGCTATATGGATATTCATTCCAAGTGTATTCCATAGCATCCATAGATACTATCATAATACTACTAATAATAATAATTAATAAATCAACATGTGTTGCACAGAGTTAGAAAAAGAGAATTAATTTCATCCTTCTGTAACTGAAAGTAATAACAGGTCTAATTCTGCCCCATACACTGGCCCACTGACTTAGATTTTAAGTCCTCAGAACAGGAACCATGAACGTAATTCTCCATTGTGTCTCAGCTGTGCTTGGATGTATTGGAGACTGGCAGCTGCCTGGAGCCAGTTGCAGCTCCCTGACTGTGATTACATACAGATCTCAGTTTTCAATTGCAAAAAAATACGTTTTTAGCCCTTGTGGTTTTGAAAAGATTGAAAATATGACTCGAGTTCTGCCTCTGGGACCAGAGCTAGACACTGTAGATCCCCAGTTTGTTGCTGCTGCTTGGGCAGTGCACAGGGACACCCCACTCAATTCCATTGGTGATCTCTCAGCTGGTGTGAGTGGGGCATGGCTCCCCTGGCCCAGCCGCTGCTGCTTCTGTTTTCCAGGTTGTGCAGGAGCTTAAGGGCAGATTTTCAAAGGTATTTAGGCTCTAAAGATGCAGCTAAGTGCCTAGTGTGATTTACAAAAGCACCTAAGCAGGTTAGATGCCTAATTCCCATTGAAATTATATATGTCCCAGGAAGATCAAGAAGCCTCTACAGATTAGTAGTTACAGTCAAAAATGGGCTGAGGGAAGCCCAGAATACGCAACTTTGAAGCCAGTCCTCAAACTACTTTAAAGCATCCATGAGTCATTAAAATCTTTACAGCCACGCACTCAAAAACAAAACAAAAATCAAAACAGTATTAATGTGTTTTAAATGACATGTAACAATTGGGAGTTCTTAATATTACTGCTAACCACGTATACAGCACTTTATCTTCTCAAAGGACCATACAAAAATTAACTAAGTTAATTATTCCATACATCATAATGTTCCTAGTCAAAATGCACCGTGTTCCTGTTCAAAACATGCTGCACCGATACTCGAGGCATAAAAGGAATCTACACTGCTTTGTGCTAAAATTCCACAGGGTGAGAGAAGCACTTTTTACACCACAAAGTTTTGGAGCAGTTCTGGATCCACCCTGCCGGGTGAATTCCACTGAATGAAGAGAAGGATCTCCCTTCTTGAAGGACAGGTGTAATTTTAAGGTTCTAGAGATATATAAACTGTGAAATGTTCATTATTATGACTACCACTGGCATATTTAAACCTACTGCTGTCAGTGACCCTCTTATTGAAAAGCTGCATTGTGTATGACACCAGCTAGAATGGAGCTAGTTTGGGGTAATGTAAAAAATGGGAAAACCTGTCTTGAATCAGCCTTTATGTCAGAGATAGCCCAGGGCTTTGTTTTATGGAAACGTGTCGATCAAGTTTGCAGAACAAAAACGAAGGGTGTTTGCCTCCAGATTCCATTTGATCTAAACCATTAAAATCCAGAGAGACATGGTGGGTGCGGTAATATCCGTTATTGGAGCAGCTTCTCTTGGTGAGAAAGACAAGCTTTAGAGCCACACAGACCTGAAGAAGAGCTCTATGTGTGGCTCGAAAGCTTGTCTCTCTAACCAACTGAAGCTGGTCCAATAAAAAAATATTACCTCACCCACCTTGTCTCTCTAATGTCCTGAGACCGACACAGCTACAACTACACGGCATACATTACAACTCCCAGTTTGAGGTCATGTCTCCTTAATATCACTTTAATACTCACAGCATTGCCAAGCCCCAGCATTCAAAAATCGAGACCGCCTTTCACCCCCCCCCGCAGTCATAAAATTAGTTTAAAAAAACATGATATTAAAAATAAAATGTAGAGTTTTTTATTTGCTTCCTGGTTTCTAAGCCATTAGGTTCATATTTTCAAGCTTTTCTCCACAACCATGAACGTTGGAAACGTTTTTGTTTGTTTGTTTAAATTAAAGCAGAGAATCTCACCTAATAACATGATTCTAGGAGCTGTGGCTTTAAGAAAAACCCAGATATCATGAGACTTGGCAACACTGTGAAGAAAGGCACTCAATGAAGACACTTGGGCTGGTCTTTTCAAAGGGGGAGCCTAAGGGAATTTGTTGTTCAATTGTTCTGATTGTCAAGCCAACAATAAAGAAGAATGAACATTTATACTTACAGTTATACTTGCATTAGGTTGCATTTATGATCAGTGTTGCAAATGAAACAACTTTCCGGCATGGGCCCACCAGGAGCAGCAAACGTGAAATAGAACCTTCACTTTATACCTGTTTCATAGCTCACACATGGTGAAAAGTGCCCTTAACTCCATAAGCTGTGCCAGGATGTTGTGCTCTTTTAACACTGCCTTTCTTTTAAGCAACTTTTTTTAAAACAGTTCTCAGTACAAAATTACTTTGTTACCTCACTTTCTTGTCTGCTTTACTGGGAGAGTCAAGGTTTCAGGTGAAATTGATGGTGTTTACACATATTTACATAACTCATGTTAAGAGTAAAATATTCCAAAAGTGGCCAGTGATTTGGGGTGTCTCAAACTGTGCATCCAAAGATTAAGGCATTCAGTGTCTGGCTACATCTGAAACATTGCCTTAGCATGTAGTGATGATGCAGTGGGAAATATTCATTGTGTTTGCTAGAAGGCCTCCAGGCATCCAAAACACCACTTGAGTGTGCCTTCTGGGAAAGGAGGAGTTAATTAAGTTACCTTATATTTAGTATTAATCTTTTTCCAGGCTTGTCAGGTAGCCAACAACAAGCTTAGACTTGACTCTGAGCATCAGCTCTGTCCTCTTATAGTCTTGTGGGTAGTCTAATGTAATATTAATTGAATTGACATTTCTGTTGAGATCAATTACAAATGCAGTACCCATGTTATTTCAACAGTTGACAGTTTGTGCAACTGTAGTCAGACTCTGATTATCAAGATACAGGCATGGAAGTGAGCTGAGATCGACATTCATAAAGCATTATTTTGTAGCACAGGGGCATATGGAAGGTTCTCTTACTTTGCTGCAGCAACAGTTACAGCTTTGCAATTAGAAACCTGTGAGACATTCATATCCAATCTTGAACCCACTCTAATTTTTCCTGGGTTTGAGAGCATCCATGAACATTGGTAGATGGAAGAAGTTTCCACAGCAAGAAAAACCCTCTAAGGTATCTGGGCAGTTTGCAATAGGAAAAAGTCTCTTATGGGGAAATGGATGTTGAGGGAGGGAATCTGTCCAAGGGAAGTGAAACTGCAGAGCTTATTGGGAAATGTTTTTGTTCCTCTGAGAAATGAAAGTTTTTGATTTTATAAAAGTCTTTCTTCAAAAGTTTTTAGGCTTTTGTCAAAAAAAATATCTGAACACTGAAACTTTTTATCCAAAAACTGAACAATTTTCAGGGTTTCTTCTCCCCCCGCCCCCAAAAAAACAACCACCATGAAAAGGGTCATCAAAATTGGACATTTCCTGCCATTTTTCTTTATAAAAAACTTTTGAATGAAAAAGGTTGAACAACTCTAGCATTGCTTCATTCCACCCTTTGCTGTTCGATCTTATAGCCCTGTGCATGGGAACTTCTCCCCTTGCTGGCTGAAGTAGGAGCTGTCCTGGGACCAGCGTGGGTGATTTCCAAGGAGCTGCGCACCACTTTACCCAGAACCAGAAAAGGACACTTGCAGTCCCAGCATGGCAGATGCAGGGTTGTGAAGCTTTTCCAGCCCTCACCACCAGCTCCCAGCTGTGAAACCTTACTCATGTGAGAAGTCCTAATCACTTGGGTGGAGCTAGTCAGTTTGTAAGTTAGTGCTCACCATTTGAGTAAGAGTTACACAATTGGGTCTCAGTCTAGGCTCAGACTTTTCCCCAAGTGGCTTCATCCCCCTCCCCCGATAAATTTTGTTGCTTCCGCTTTTGTAGCCATGCAGAAAACCACCTCTCCTAACGGATATGCAATCCAAAAAAGTAGCAGCATGAAGCAAAACAAGTAGCATGACAAAACAGGAGCATTTATTAAATTAGTTCCTTGTGTAGCCCTGTCTCCTCTCTTGTGCCAGACCCATGCATTCTAAATCAAATCCATTGTACTAACTACAGTCCCATACCATGCTGTGTATATCTAAAGGACTATACAGGTGTTCAGTGGAATTCTCTGAGTTCAGGTATGAGAGGGGCTTTGATTCTCTACAGCCATTTACTCTGGGATGTAGTAGTGACATAGAACTTCTAAACACAAAGACCCTCTCAAGACAGTCTGCCGCCTGAGGCAAAACTTCAGTTTGCCACCCCCTCCTACCTCCTCGTCTGTGTCGCACCACAGACTGGCCTACAGGGCTATGAATGGCAGAGGGTTCAAACTTTCCCACGTAGACCCTGATGACATGAACAAAAAGGTACCTAGTGCATGTTAAACGGAGTCCTAAACTGGACTACATCGTGAACTAGATACCTTTTAGTTTGTGCTAGCAGGATCTACAAGGGGCGGTTAGTGCGCTACACATTAGAGCTCTCTGCAGTTCACACTCCCATAGACTGGTCTGCGATGCCATGTAGACAATGCTTTTCCCAGAAATCTGCTGCCCTAGGCAGCTGCCTGGTTTGCCTATAGCTAGAGCGGCCTCTGTCTAAGCATTGGGAACTGCTCTTTACTAAGGCCTGGTCTACACACAGCTTTTTGTACTGATTAGTTGGGGGATGTAATTTTATACTGATACAGTTAAAGTGATAGAACCCATAGCATAGACACAGTTATATATCAGTATCAAGGGGCAAAAATGATACCACTATACATATACATAAAAGTGCCTTTGTACCGATATAACTGCTTCCACACTAGGGGGTTGTATCACGTTAACTAGACTGGTTTCTAAACCAATCTATTTAAAGTCTGTATAGACAAGCCCTTGCAGTGTGATTTTAAGGAAACCCTGACAAGCTTTTGAAGTTGCATCTTCTTTAAAACCCTGGGAGAAAAATCTCACAGAAACACCACAGGCGAAGTCATTGGAATAGGTTTAGACACGGCATTTGATGAACGATCCCCACAATTGGCCCGTTCACAGGAAAAACTCAGAGCCTGATCTCCAAAGAGCCTGCTCACGTTGCTAGCCCTGGGAATTGGAGAAACCCCACCTCCACAAGCAGAGAGCAGCTGGCAGTGGCCCTTGTGAGTAAATCACTGTCAAATTGCTACAGCGGATGTTGCAGCAATCAAGACTGCCAATAAGTAAATAATTGTGGGTGAACACCTGGTTTTCATACTGCCTAACATACCTGCCATGGGCACTTTAGACACAGGCACTCACGTAGAAAGCAGAGCAAATATTTATTTTGAAATCACTACAGGAATCGTGAAAATATCTGGATTTTTCTCACAGGAGCTGGGAAACCTGAATGCAGCTATTTATTGTATGAAATAAAATGCCTTTACACAAGAGAGAATGGAAGAGAGGCAGGTGATCCCATAAGGCAGGAATCCACAAAGCCTCATTTCTGATAATTAGTTTGAGACTGAAATATAATGATCCCTTTTAGTCAGTCAACTGTAGCTGTCATGGTCTGTGTGTGTGAAGGATAAGCCACTATCCTCCATACCTCTGTAATGTTTCATTTCAAGGGACATCACTCATTTTGGATCCAGTTACCCAAATTCTCACTTTAATTGCTGTAAGCTATATTCATCAGAAATGCAGGACCGTGGAACTGAGGTTATGGAAAATGTTTATTATTATTATTGGTGATATATTACAGCAGTGCCTGGAAGCGCCAACAAGATCAAACCTCCATTGTGCTAGGCACTGTATAAACACATAGTTAGAGTCAATCCCTGACCCAAACAGCATCCAATTTAAGTAGACCAGACTGACGAAGGGTGGGGGGCAGGAAGTATTGCAGTCACCATTTTACAGATGCAAAATTGAGGCACATAGAGATTGTGACTTCCCCAAGTTCATGCAGAAAGTTAGTGGCTGAAGTCAGAATGGAACCCAAGTCTCGTGAGTCCCAATCAATGCCTTAACCACAAGGACATCTTCCTCTGAAAAGAGAGGACTCACATAATTCTAAGTTTCTTGCATGCACAGTGTTTTTGGGTCCCACCATTTTGAATGTTTATCACATAGTGCAATGCCTTCACTTGGGCTCCAGCAGGTTGAGGGATTTGACTCTCTCCCCCATAAATTCAATATTAACTTGATCTCTTTCACGTTTAGTTTATTTTCAACCTGTTAATTATTCAAAATGCAACACACTGAAACAATGGATGAGTAATCTATATAATAAGATTCCAGGATTGTCACTCTGTGGGTCACTCTCAAGCCTCACGTTTCTACTGATCCAGTGAACTGCGATGGAAATAGAAATGAACATTACCGAGAGCTCTTTTGTTTAGAATATCACCATGTTCAATCACGACTGAGATTCAAAATCTTTTACCATCAAGTTCTTAGCCATTGTTGGCTTTTTTTACACACATGACTTTATGAATTACATCGTCCTTTGCAATTGCACAAGATTTTAAGCTACTAGTTGATTTTTAACTAACTGAACAGCCAGTGTTTCTGCTATTAAACTATATAAAGAAACTCAACTCCCTTAAGATAACGGCAGATTTGGTGCTCCTCCTATCAGCAGTGAGAAGGGGTAATTTTGCCTCTTTGGGATATAGCAAATCAAGATATTTGAGAGGTAATTCTTATATCATTAAGTCATCCCTTCCAGCATCATAAGTAAATCAAGCACACCATTTATGGATAGATACAATTATCTTATTAAATATACTGCTGTCTGTCATGTCTTGTATAATATTTATAGTCATTACTGTAGCACATTTTAGTAAGACCTTGAGGTCTTGACAGCACTTTGTTTCCCAGGGATAAAGTCCTATCAATTTTAGGGTCCTGTTTCTTTGACCCCCACACTCCAGATTCCTTACATATTACGTGCTTGGACCCTGTGCAAAGCTTCTGTTGCCATAATAAAGAGGGAAGCCTGCTCTGTAGCCCATCACCCAAATTCTTAGCTGGTGTAAACTGGTATTACCCAAATATATTCAATGGAGGGGTGCCGATTTACCCCACCAAAAAACCTAGCCCCTTATGTATAGTACCTTATATATCTCTGGATAAGTAAACTTGGGTTGAGGCATCTAAACCAAAGTAATCCCAGAAGGTCTCAGACCACACTCAGGAAAGCCATAACTCATCCCTTATCTGAACGGCTGCTATCATTCTGAAGTAATTAATAGGCCAATTTGGGGGTGGGCATCTTGGAGAGGGATCATTTGGGTTATGGATAAATGAGGGAGTATAGATGCCAGTGTGGTCAGTTGCTAAACTTTCACAAGTAGAATGTTAGGCTACAGACATTAAAGAAAAACTCAGCCAGTTAAAGTATATATCTTTCTACATTTATGTGATCAATGGTTGCTCTTTGTAAATGACCCCAATAAAAATCAGACTTAGTTTTTGCTGTATCTTCTTTTTAATACTTATAAACAGAGCATTTTGCAATTCTTTGAATTAGATCTGAGATTTATGAATGGCATGTATAATAATTAGACTGTGAAGATGTACACTTAATCCATTTAAAGGTGTAAAGAAGTCCATTTAATGAACATTATAGTCACATTAGACTTGGAAACATCTAACTCTTTTGTTGAATAAAAAGAAGTTCAATGAGATTAACTTCTCTTAGTTGGTTTTAAAGAATAATCAAACATGTCCTACTCTGATAGTGTACTATTCCTTAGTGCATGGATTCTGCATACCAATGTCTTCAATGCAGAAGAGTAAGAATAAGACTGGGAGACATTATATTTCAGTTAAATAATTACAAATTAAAGAGGATCACTTCTACTTTCTATACTTACTATAACATGATAAGAAGCTGAACTCCTTGAACTTGTAATTATATAACAGAAATGTTAATCTTCTGGTTCGGTATTCAGTTCTACTGCATTAAATGTATTCTTACAATTATCAAGTTTACTACATGGCACATAGACATTTCTACTGGGAAACCTATTATTTGATCATATCAGATTTTGACCATAAATACCGTAATGGGATTCTGTTTTCAAATCTCAGACTGCCACAAATGACTAATGAGGCTATCTAATATACGATTCTCAACCATATGACTTGAGAACCTGAAAAACACTGGTATAATTACTGATTTTCAATTTGTAACACTAACCAAGCTTCCAATTATTTTTTACAGCTTTGTGCAACTTTTAAAAAAGGTTTAAAATAGAGCATGTATACGTTCAAAATTTTATAAGTAACTTGCAATATTTAAAATTAAATTTCTTTATATGTCCTTTAAGCAGCTGTTCCTCTTAGTAGAAACTCATTTAGGTTGAAGAGTTACCGACCAAAGCTATCTTCTTTCCACAGCATAGCATAATGTGTACTATTGGCTTTAATAGCTCCAAAGTACAATTTACATCCTTGTCCATTTAAAATATATAAAACTAAGAGTTAAAAATGAAAACAAAATAATTGTCCATCTTACGGCGTAATAATGTAAAAAGCAGTCATCTTTCTAACATGCTGCCCCACAACATTTTAATAAAGATGTATTCATTTTTAAATTGTAAATAACCAATACCATCAATACATATTCTTCATTTTTGGAATGCAGGCAGGCAAACTTCTGCTCTGTGGTCTGTGATACAAGCCATTGTTCAAGTATAATGTGTCAGACTAGAACCTTTTGTAGTTTGCAAAGCAAAGTTGAGAAGATCAAGAGACAGCATAGTCCTGGCTAATGTTGTGCGACACTGCACATTATATGTAATGTAAACTGAATATTAGGAGGACAACTCTACTTATACTTGTGCTCTTGCAGTAGAGTAAAAAAATTCATTCTGAGGATGTAAATCTAGACGCTCTGGCCTCTAGAGGTGAAATATTGCACCAAAACGAACCTCCAGGTTCTGTTTAATGAGCGTTTGGAGTCTTGTAAATCATTGCCTAAAAATAGGCATTTTACACACATCTCAGTCTGCTGTGTACTGGAATCTCACAGCTCCCATCATTATCCACGGAGCTGCAGATTCACTACTCAAAAGTGTCACAGTCCCGTTGGCAAATCAGAGCCAGGAACATGTCAAAACCAAGATTTTACTTACCAAATGTGTTGCTTCCAGTTTAATTAGCTAGACACTTAACCACATGCCTCCATATACTGAAACAACAAAGCACGGGAGGGGAGTGGTCTCACTGAATATAGGACTGGGAGCCAGGAATTCCCAAGTACTAGTCCTTGTTCTGACATTCCCTGGATGTTAGTCAGCCTTGGGAGGAACCTACTGCAAATATAAAGACATCTGGAGATGCACAACGGAACTCTCATTTTAGGGGACAGGCCTGGGTGGCTGTGAAATGCCTAAATATGCATTACAAGAACCCACAAGGCACAGAGATTGGGCAGTGAACCTTCAGTTCACCAATAGGCACAAAAGCTATTTTCTGCTGAATAAGACTCACCCAGGTATCCATTTTATACATCAGACTTCTTAGCAAATGCATGTTCTTCTCAAGTATCAAATCCAACATTTGAGACTCACTGGAGCAAATAACTGATAAGGATAAATTCAACTTTAATTGCTCGGGGGGGGGGGATGCTTTTCTTTAAATATATTGCCTGTCTTAAAGTCATTGGATACACATGCATGCACACAGTCTAAAGCCCCAATCAGGCAAGCTGGTCTGCACAGGAGGAGCCCGGTACGTACACGACACCCACTGAGCTTTACTGGGCTCCTTGTGGGTACCTGATTAGCAGTTTTGCTAATGCAAAACATTTAAAAAATCATGAGATTGTCTTAATCGTGAGATTTTAAAGCATAATACATTTGGGTTTCTTTTTATTTGCCTTTAGCTTTTTAAGGCTCACATTTTGAAGTGTTCACCACAGTCATGGGGGCTAGAAAGTTACATAGTCACACGGCTCCAGGAGCTGAAGCTTTAAAGAAAAACACCAAATATTACGAGACTCTCTATAATGTTATGGGAGTTGGCCACCCTGGCTCTGCCCACATGGCTCTTATTGCAAGACTGGGCCTAAGACCCTAATCTGGAAAACTGTTCCAAGCACAGTGCTTACTGCAAAGAGCAGTCTCATTGTCTTTAATAGAACTAGTGATGGTACTGAGCACGCTGCTTGCTCCTGTTTGTAGGATCAGGCTGTGAGTGTGGCTAGATGAAGATAGCTTTAGGGACTTGGTAACAGTGGTACTAGTTAAAATCCTTATCTTGTGGCATTTATGAATTGAGTTAAAAAGCAACAGAGGGTCCTGTGGCACCTTTAAGACTAACAGAAGTATTGGGAGCATAATTACTTGCATCTGAAGAAGTGAGGTTCTTACCCACGAAAGCTTATGCTCCCAATACTTCTGTTAGTCTTAAAGGTGCCACAGGACCCTCTGTTGCTTTTTACAGATTCAGACTAACACAGCTACCCCTCTGATACATGAATTGAGTTGTAAGTCAATTCTTCGGTAGATAAGTTTTTGCAGCCCACTAGGATATTTGGCATTAATTGGCACCATTCTTGACATGCCAAAACTTTAAAGGGGATGGGAAATGAACTGCCTTCTGGTCCAAGATGTGGTCCTATTCAATTCAAATATGAGTTACATGGACTCATCAGTGTGGGAATTTTGTATCTATTTTGTAGATAACAGATTTTCCTCTCTGGGGGCAGGTTGATTCTGAGATCTGCTGGAATAGACTCAGTGTGCAAAATACCAGTGGCAGGAAAATGAGAAGGAGCTGCAGCATTCTTTGAGAGTAGCCTGCAGTGCACAAGTGCAGAAAAGTGGGTGTTGATGACTGGGAATGGCATGAGACCAGGACAGCTAGGAGATACATGGACATCTCTACAGAAGCCTCATATGGCAGGGCAAGGGCTCCTATGGAGACTATGGGTGACTATAAGCCACTTCCCTTGATAGAGCCCCCAAGACAGAAGAGCAATGGAAATACTACCTGCCCTCTACTGGGGCAAATCTTTTGTCCCCCCTACCCTCCATGATGCTCCTCACTGGCAAAGCCAGCTGCAAATTTCATCCCTCTGAATCAGCAGGGGTAGATCTGACTGTGGGGCTGTTAAACCAGGCTCTCTCTACAACATGCTGAGGAGCAAGTTTGAAGCCAAGAACACTAGAGCAGATTTACTTTAAATGCAGCCAGCAAATATTTTTAAGAAAAAATGTTCTAATCTCATTACCTGGTAAGAAACCTGCCGTTTTCCTTCAATTTATAGTAATATTGGAACATCAATATATCTTGATTAGATTATGAAATAGTTACAGCAACATAAATTGGCACATTGGGAAAAATACTGTTGCTGCTGCTTAAATATAATAAGAGATAAAGCTACGGGAAAGAGGCAATAAACTATACTGCTGGAAGATTATATAGATATAAATTCTAGATGCTTTCAAGTACACTGTAGTGCCACTAGAATAGGGGGAAAGTTATTAGATGCTAAATGAATTCAGTAGCGCCTTGAACTCACTATCATAGTCTGGGGGTAAGTTAATCACTTCATCCTCATCCACTCACACATTGATCCACCTACTAATTCTTCACCTAATTAGAGAGAAATTCAGAGCTGTACTGGTCAGGGAGGCAAGGATTAGGGTTAAGAAAACACTTGTATTCAAAACCCCCTACCTCTCCTGGTTAGTGTGAAAGATCCTATAAGAAACTCCCACCCTAGCTAATCCATGACCCTCAGCAGGGAGGAGTGTTAGCAATTTAGTTTAAAACTCACACTCTCAGACAAATGCATCAAAACCAGCTTTTCTTCTTTGATTTATAGGTATTACTTGTTTTTCCAAGCCCCATTAAGGACTCTTCATCATGTACGGCAAGGGGCATTAAGCACGGAAAGTTGTTCCCAGCTCTGTATTATTCAAAGGCAATTTACACTAATTATTGGAGTCCATGGTGTTACCCATATTAGTAGAATGATCCATCTCAGCAGGCTAAAGTACTTTTGAAATGTTAATTTATTACTGAGGTATAAAAATGTGCTTGCATTAAAGTATGATTCTTTTTAAATACCAAATATTTATATGGCTGAAATATTACATGCTTATTTTTTACTTGAGATACAAGAACAGAGATGCATTTAATTACATTGCCTTTAAAAGCATAGATCAACACAAATTATATTGTATTTAAACTCAGTTAGACATTGATATTATCCTGAAAATCTTTTTTGGTTAGTGTGTTTTCTAAACAATTTATCAATAGCAAAACATGTCTACTGACCTCTATAGCTTTGGGAACTATAAACTTTGCAAGTAAAGAACTGACTGGCAATAACGTGAAGAAAACTGGTAGTCAGAATAACCTGGATTGTATTAGAATACAGATCTCAGTGTGGCGTTCCTGATACTAGGAGAGTCAGATACATGCATACACAGAAAAGCACAGTTTAACAACAGACATTTTTCCTCCCAGGAGAGATGGAATTCTCAGACATTAATATTTAAGATGGGATTTTCAGAAGTACCCAGCATGCAGCTAAATGTGCTCCCCCACTTTGAAGTCAATGGGAGTTTTGCCATTGGCTTCAGGAGGAACAGAGTTAGGCCAGTGCCAAGTATGCTTTGGAAGATCCTATCCTCAATGTTTCCTTCAAACTGAAACATTTGTAAACAACGTCGTTCTCCATCTGTAAAGTGGAGCTGATATACTTATAACAGCTCTATGAGGTGGGGAAGTGCTAAGTACATTTAAGGGTGTTGGGCCCCTCAGACATGGCAGTAGGTCCTATAAGGTATCTAGACAGACAACTTGCAGGACTGGGCTATGTATAAATAACTTCACAACCCGGCAGTCTCACATAGTTATGTTGGTCCTTTAGGGAAACCCAGGGTTGCATGTTAGTAAAGAGAAGCAAGAGAAAATGTTTTGCTTATACATTTTGGGCCATTTAAAAAAAAAAACGAACATCAAACAAGCCTTTAATTTTGTTCATGCAGGTTTTGTGGAGGACAGCTGTCTGAAGCTGCAATTGTTTTCATGTGTACTTTGTGTCTTCCATGGGCACAAATGACCATGCTGCAAAATTAGTCACAGTTTCTCAAACAGAGTGAGAAAGCTGAACTGCCTCACTTTTATAATTCCATATAATCGAGCACTCTTCCTTCAGACAAAATTCCCACTGCTAGAAATGGGAGTTTGGCATGAGCTAAATGGCAGTGGTGTAACGGAGAAGAGGAGACTTTTAAACACAAAGCAAAAAGAAATGTATGAAAAGTAACATAATACTGGTTTCACTAGTACAGTTTTGTTGCTCTACTATTTTCTTCCATGGCTTTAACTTTTTCAGCTGTGGAGAGTATTTTAGGAAGCACACAATATTCAGAAGCAAACTCCCCTGACCAGTTTCTCTGGTATGAAGACTAACTGTTCTAGATTGTCATTAACTATGGATATGGCATTGAAGATTTACAATGTAGTTGTACATCTGCTATAGGAAAGACATTTATAAGTGAAATCATATAAATAAGTTTTGCCATAATGTGTCCACACCTATTGTTTCCAACAATTCTGGCAATTCAGAACTTGCTTGAGGAGGTTTGGCCATATGGCTGAAGCACAGGATGTAGATTCAGGCTATTGAAGTTCTGTTCTCAGTTTTGTCCCAAATTTCTTCTGACCTTGGCCAAGTCACTTGACCTCTTAATGCCGTATTTTCTGCATCTGCACAGTGGAGATACTGCTTCTCATCCCTGAGAATGTTAATTTATTAATATTTGCAAAGCACTTTGAGCTCCTCATATGAAAGGAATTACAGAAATATAAAATGTTACAATGATACACATTTGAATTCCCATTAACACAGACTTTACACGTTTAAGGAAACCTGAAATTCCAGAATCATGAGTGCAGATGCTGATTGATGCCACTTAACCTGTTGCAGGCATTCAGGACATGATTTTTAAAAGAGTCAAGCAAGCAATTACATATGCAAAATCATGTGCTGGGTTATCTGCCTAAATTACACACACAATTGAACATAATCTGCATGCAGAGTTACCACAACTGGGTGTATAAATTAGGATTTTTCCATGCAAATAGCCTGTTAGATGCCAAAGTGATGACTTGTATACATATTCACAATAATCATACCTGCAATTAGATGTACAGATACACACTTGACTTTCTGAAAAGCACACCCTTACATATTAAAATCTGCTCGGAGGCAAACACATGCTTTCACAAAGTGGCAGTGTACTACATCGTGACAACATCTCACACGACCACTCATGACATTGGGAAAATAAAAAGACAATGATCTCCTCACACAAAAAGTATATAAAAACATGAGATGTGAAAGTGACGCTCACTATTATTTTGTAAAAAAAGTAGTGAAGAAAAGAACAAATGCATTCATAGAGGTAGGTCATATTTAAGCCTTGTCTACACACAGGTTTTGTACTGATTTAACTACATCAATTTAGAAATATAGTTAAATCACTACAACTCTGATGTGAGGATACAGTTGTATCAGTATAAAGGTGTTTATCTTAATATAATTTATTTCTGTAAGTTTACTAATATAAGCACCTTTAAATTAGAAATAGGCTATACTGAGATAAACACCTTTAAGCATAACTACATCCACAGTAGGGGATTTCGCTGATTTAACTGTGTGCTGAACAGCCCTTGAAAATGTCCCCATTTCTACGTGGGGAATTAATTTAACTCCTTGGTGAAGTATTTAGCCAGTCATTAACACTTTGGCTCATCAACTGTCCCAATAGTAGGAGCTGCTTTCAAATGTAACATGTTAACATGGCTCTCCTTTGCTAAACCAGGCAACTCCCAGATGGAATGGGAGATCATGTGTGATTTTGATTGACACCTGTGTGGAAGTAGTGGCTTTGATGGACAGCTCCAATACAAAGAGCTTTAGTGGTATTTGGGGTGGGTTTCCCACCAATGGAGAAACACCCCGGGTGTTGGAAGCAGCTGTAGCTAGAGAATTTGAACACAGGGCTGTTTCCTTCTGGAGCTCGGAAAATAGTGCAACACCTCAGAAAGATTTGCTTCGGCTTGTGCTGTTTTGTCTGTGCCTGTTCAAAACATTAAAGTGAACGTCTGTGCATGATGTACAAAAAACACAACCTGGGACAGAACATCAATCTACACCATTCATCTCTCTCCCAACAAAGGAATAACCAGCTCTAGAAGCCAAACATATTCCTGGTATAACTCCATTCGGTGAGTATGGGAGAAATCAAGTGCCAGAGTCCAAATTCTCCTTTAATCACCCAGAAGCCAGACCTAGAGAAAATCGTGTCACCCAATAGTCCCCAAGATGGGCTTGATGGTTCCAGAGCTCAAGCAGAACCAAAGAGAAGTGGAGTAAAGGAATGAGGCACAAAAAAGATGACAAGTGTTGCTGCTGGAAATAGTGATGTTAATGGGCTTTACTTCTTGTGAAAGGTGAAATGCAATCCTCTCTTTAAAAAATGGCTCCCAGTCTTGAATTGGCAGGGGCTCTGAGAAGATGGCAGAATAGCCCAGTCTCACTACCCATTCAGTTCCTTGCCTCTCTGCTAGAAGTCCCAATCTGAGGAGGGGGAGTTGGATGGAGGATATGGACCCTGTAAGGCTGGGAACTGAACTAGGATCACCAGGCACATTTCAGGTGGGCCATCAAACGGTAACAACTTGTGGTCACTAATGGATTTGAACTAACAACCTAGAAGTGAAAGTTTTATATGCCATTACCATGCCTTGGAGCCATTCATTCCCCTGGCTGTTTTGTTTTTTTCATACTGAGATGGATGTGTGGTAACTGGTGGAAGGTCTCAAACAAATAGGGTACAAGCTAGACAACCTTGGGCCAGATCCTGCAATCTTTACTCAGGAAAAGGCAACGGACATTTTCGCTGGCTAAGGAGCTGATCTAAAGCCCATTAAAGTCAGCAAAAAGACTCCATTAACTTCAATGGGCTATGGCTCAGCCCTGTATAAGTAATTCAGGATCAGGGCCTATATCCCAAGAATACAGGAAAAGAGTAACAAGGATCAACCCATCTCCCAGTCAAGCCAATGGGAGTGGGGCCTTTAATCATTTTTTTCTTGCTAGAGCTATTAGAGAGGAACATAATTATTTCCTCATAAATGAAAATTAAATCATGATATTGGAGACCTTTTTTGAAGAAGTCATTTTCCTTCAATCTCATTGGTATATATTCTTAAAAAAATTGTCCACCAAGAAAAATATCAACAGGTATGAAATATAGCACGCAGCAACATCAGACCAGGTATTTGCATTTTGTAATTCACTGGAATATTGCTGAGCTTCCATTCAGATCACATAGCAGCTGTGCATTACATATGCAAGACTATTGGCACAGGGACGCTCTTGCTCTAATTAATACAAGTCAGATTGAATCAGTGGGAGGAGGAAATAAGAGCAAAAATAAGAGAAAATGAGACGTTAGCACAATTGCCTATTGCAATGTGACTATCCAGCTCATCTGCATAATAGTCATAATACCAAATATGCAAACAGATGTTTCTCTCATTAAATGGTATATGCAAATAATACTGGTAGGAGTGGTAATGTTGTCTCAGGGTTGAGAGATCACTGGGGGTAATTAAAGGTTAATCCAGTTTTCAGTTCACAGACTGTAAAACATGAGTGGTTGTAAAGAAAAATTGTCACTTAACCTTCAATTCATTACCCATGGCACATGGATTTTCCTTCTAAAATAACAAACATATGCATTTATCCATTCTCTACTTTCGGGGCAGGGTGCATATCACTAGCAAAGAGTAGAAATAATTTGTTGTTATGAATGTAGTTAAGTAAGTGCTGGAATGCATTAATTAGGGAAAATGGAATTTGATCAGAAATTCTCAGACCCCAATCTAACGTCATAATCTGGTTAAACACATTCCAGTTGCTGAGATGTCCTCAAATGTTAATAGAAAATTGTCTGAAGTACTTGTGGAACCTTCCCCCTAATGAAATTAAAACTCTAATGTTTTAGATACTGTGCGAGTTTTGCTGTAAACCTCCAAAAGTTGGATGCTACAGTGAGCAGCATGCTGCCAATCATCGCTTTTGCTCCAAGTATCCTGCTGGGTAAAGTGGTAAACATTTTAGCACTTAGAACCAAGTTCAACTCAGCAGATAAAGCATTCCCACTTCTTGTTCATAGGAGAAAATAAAGTGATAAGTGTCTGCACTGCAGTCTAGCCAAGTTCTGCAGCGGTGAGGTTCTGCACTGAGAGAAAGGCAAGACCAGTGTAAACTACATCAGCCACAGGTGGGAAGAGTTGGAAGGAAACAAGTGTTATTGCTTCCCTGGAGTACAGAGAAATATATTGATCTTCCTACCTACCCGCCACCTCTGTGACATCTGGGTGAAAAATCTATGTGGCCTGTGTTATATGGGAGATCTGGCTAGATGAGTATAATGGGCCCCTCTTGGCCTTAAGATCTATGAATCACAGAGAGCTGCCAACTCTTGATTGTTTCGCGAGTTTTGAGATTCTGGTGTTTTACTTAAAGCCCCAGTTTTGTTTTTTGATGTGAGAATCTCAGCTGCTGCTTCTTTTTTCTAGCCCTCAGGGTCAGAGACGACCCATGCCTGCTGATGTGATGGGGGGGGCAGAGTGAGGGCAGCCAGATTCTGCAGTGTTATTGAGCATGCTCAGTCAGTGTGAACATGCTCAGTATAAACCAAGCAGCAAATCAGGGGGTGGGGCATGTGACCCTGCATGCCTTCCCCCCCCTCCCGCCCCCGCCAAGCATGGCCTCTGCTCATGGTTGTGAAGAAAAGCTAGAGGACACCATAAAAGACTCTCATATCAGCAAGCAAATAATTTATTATTATTTTTTAATCTCATGATTTTTAACAACCATTCTCAAGATTTTTTTGGTGGGGGGGGGCAACTCTATTTTTGAACATTTGGGGTTGGTGATAGTGGAACTTCTCATATGTGACACAGCCTCAACTCCATCTCTTGGATCCATGCCTTCATAGCCTCTCACCTTGACTATGTAAACTCCTTTTCTCCATGTCCTCCCCAAGGGCTAGCTCTCTAGGCTCCAGTCCTCTAAATTCTGCTCTTTGCCTCTTCGCATGTATAAAATAACATAACCCTGTCACCCCAGTCTCAAACTGTTCTGCTGACTTCCAGAAGAAAGAAACAAAAAGTTTACCTCTTGGCTTTCAATACACTCCAGAACAAGGAGTAATAACAGAAAAAGGAGTAATGGTCTCAAGTTGCAGTGGGGGAGGTTTAGGTTGGATATTAGGAAACACTATTTCACTAGGAGGGTTGTGAAGCACTGGAATGGGTTACCTAGGGAGATGGTGGAATCTCCTTCCTTAGAGTTTTTAAGGTCAGGCTTGACAAAGCCCTGGCTGGGATGATTTAGTTGGGAATTGGTCCTGCTTTGAGCAGGGGGTTGAACTAGATGACCTCCTGAGGTCCCTTCCAACCCTGATATTCTATGATTCCATAGACTTGTTCCAGTCTAACATACAGATCTCTTCCCTCCACTACCCTCCATCTGTCTAGCAATGGTCTAACATCTGTTCCATCATTTCAGCCTCACAATAGTTGGTACAAGAGTCACCTCATCATCGGTTCCTGCCATTAGGGACAGCCTTTCTGTATGTCTCCATCTCATTAACTGTCTATGGGCTTGTCTTCACTATGGGAGTAATTCAACCTAAGTTACGCTGTCACGTAGCTGGAGTCAACATAGTTTAGGTCGACTTACCCCAGTGTCTTCACTGTGCTGTGTCAATGGGAGATGCTCTCTGGTTGACTTCCCTTACTCTTCTCGGCGAGCTGGAGTACCGGGATTGATCAGAGAGTGCCCCACCGTTGATTTAGTGAGTCTTCACTAGACCCGCTAAATCGATCATAGCAGCGTTGATCTCCCCGTAGTGAAGACCAGCCCTATCTTTTTCCCTTTCTGAATGTCTAAGCTTCTCTCCCCCTCTGTTTTTTTCAGAGTTTTCACTATGTAAACTTGATTATTTATATCTGCAAAGAATTCTGAAATTGGTTTTTAATAAAGGAGGGGGACTATAAAATACATTTCAAGTTGTATTTAATGACATACAAAGTTGTCAAATAGACGCACCTTCAGTGACACGAGGTGTACCTCAGGGGCTCTTTCTCTAGGATTTTCAGAGTTACTTAGGGCCTGATTCTATATGAAAGACATGTGATTTCCATGGAAAAACAAAGCCCAAAATGGTGGGTGAGTGGGTGGGGACAGAGCTCCCACACTATGGAAGGAGTCTTACTGTTTGTTTTTTACCTGAATGAATCCAACAGGATTCAAGCACATATTTGCTGCTCAAAGGGTTTGGCTTCACTTAATTTTTGTCCTTGATCTAGTATGTTTTTGTGGGATTAATTTTTATTTATTTAGCCAAAATTACAAGCACTCTGGCATTATTTACAGCTCTAGAGAAGTTGATGTTTTCAAAATTTGAATTGCAGTAAAATAATTGTGGGTACAATTTACCCACAATGAGACACATTGAACTTTGCACAGGCCATGCTGCAGGGGTTGTGCAGATGGAAGTCACCCGGCCATACACACGACTTCTGGCTGGGTGTGATGCAGCAGTGCCTCTCTTCTTTTGCCACTACTCCACCTGTAGGCTGGAAGATCAGTGGCTGCCTCTCCTGAGCTGCCTGAACTGACAGCCGAGGATTGCCCTGTTATGGGAGAATACCCACCGGCATATTCAGTTCTATGCCACCCTTCTAAACACCCCAGTGCATAGGGATGTGTCAGGGATGCAACACGGACATAAGGGAATGATTGCTGGCAGATGCAACAACCCACTGGGGTCTATCACAATCTGATATAATTTAAAGCAGCCTCAGGTCCTCAGCTTTGATCAGATTAGCACAAACATGGTTAACAACTCTTTTGTCTCCCATGCACAGAGGTCCTGTGCTGAGCGTCGTTTGGCCAGACTGAGAATTTATGCAGCTTAGGCAGACCTCTGAGTACAATTCTGATCTCAGATCATCCAATCACTTAATTCAAGATCCCATCAAAATTGCAGTCTTGAAAGTTTCATCTCATTATCAATCTTAGTATTATCAAAGCTTTCCAAGTCAGCCCATTTCAACCTTAGAGCAAACAGATAAAGACACGGGTTGTACTTGCGGAGTTCGACTTGGTTCTATAGTAACTGCCTGCTGAACCATATTAAAGAAGTTCTAAGTATCCCCTTCAGATACCATTATATGTTCCCAGGGGAAAACACAACAAAAACTCAGCCATAAGATTGTTCCTTATCGTGCTCTGATTTTACACTAAGGGCAGATGGAACTAGCGAACAGTGTGTGCAACGGAGGAGGTTGTTCATGCAAACTAGGTCATTAAGGGCCTGATCATAAGCCCATTAAAGTCAATAGAAATTTTTCCCATTGAGTTCTGTGGGTTTTGGATCAGCCCCACGTGCACAATTCCAGTCTGGCATGTGCACATGCATAGATTCAGATCCCTAATATTGAAAATGTGGCTCTTAATCTTTTCAGTTACCTGGGAGAATGTTTGACTTGCGGAATAAATCCAATACACAAAGAGAGTGAAATAGGTATTAAAATCTATTTGTTATTAAACCTGGAGTTTTGAACATTTAATTGCTGCAGTTTATTAGAGGAACAAAACAGAGATCTTTCCTGGCTTCAGCCATATCCGAGGGGATTAATTTGTCACTCTTCAAAAACAATTCATTGGAGGAATACCCTCTTTGATTCTTTAGTCACACATTAATTAGGAGTAATAAGAACACTAGATACACTTGGTATTTAAAAATTAGGAGAAATAAATCTGCCACACATCTCAAGAGGGGATAAATAACAAAGATATGATTAAGCAGAGAGACAGCATCGAAAGTGAACCTAGCCAGCACAAACTATCACTAGCGTTCAGAATGGTTTCAGTTTGCTGGGGGCCCGAGTTTTGGTGAAACTTGGGCAAACTATTAATAAACTATCAGTCTGTTTGGGTAGCATGTACTGCTGTGTGATGCAACAAAACAAAATGTAACCCAGGCATCTGATGGGCACTGACACCATATACTGGCTTCTGAACAATTAATTGGATTCTGTGGAGCAGACCCCTAGATGCATCAGAGCAGCAGCAGGTGGTTTAGGAGGCTTTATGGCATCCTTCCACCTCCCTGATCCTGGGACCCTTTGTGTAAATTAGAGCAGCCCAGGGATTAAAGTAAGTGGGGAAAAGGCGCATATTTCATCCCCCTCTGCCAAAAGTGGAGGAGAGCTCTCTCCTGGCTTGGGTGAATAATGCTTCTCAGCAGCTCTTCCTCCTTGACTCCTGTGTGAAAGCTCCCCCCGCCAAGGCTCAAAATACATCCACCACAAGAGCAGCCCATGTGGAACTTGAAAGCCTTGCAGTCTCCCTTGAAGGCCGTCTCCATCAAGGAAAAAAGCCAGAGACATTACTTCCTTTAGGAAAGTACTGCAACTATTAAAGTATCATGTGTGCTAACAACTACTTTATTTTAAGAAGCTGTATTTTCTGCCAAACTAGCCTGTGCGCTGGTTCTAGTGAAGGACCAAGGGCATGTACATTATCAAATTTTTACGCCTAAACCATTTGTTTTCATTTCAGTGCCTGCTCTTCAGCAGCTGTCAATTGGCGTAGCTCCATTGAAGTCAGCCAAACGTCACTGATTTATACCAGTTCTAGGTGCACACCCAAAAAGGATTATTTTTGGTTACAATATGAAACCAAAGGGAATTTTCATTTGACTCTTCCTCTTCAATGATCACCTTGAAACAGAGTTTTTCCCCCATGCTCCTGAGATTAAATCAGCCAATTTTCTGAACAAAATCCGTTTCTGCTGCTACTGCCCTTCAGTGGGACTTGTGCTTCTGACTGAATCCCTTAGGTGCTTTTGAAAATCTCCCAGTCCTGCAAACACTTGTCCCCCTGACCTCAGTGGGACTAGGCAAGCAGAATTATTCACTTACACCTTGGGCCTGATTCTGCTCTCCACCCAGGTTTACCTGCACTGTATCTCCCTTGACTTCCATGCTATGCTCTACATTGGTGTGAGAGGAAAATCAGGATGCAGTATTTCAAGTCAGGCATTATGTACTGGGGCTGCGGACACTTCCACCTTTCATCCTCTCCTTTAACTGCTTTGCCTGAGTAGCAGCTTTTATTGCCCGCTTGTTTAAGGTAATTACTACATGTATTTCCTCCCTGCTGGCTCTGCTGAAGCAGAAAATGCTTCAGCGTTTACTCACTATACATAATAAAGAAAAAAAATCTAGTATATAAACACCATTTTTTCTATACATTCAAAGGCAGGTTGTAGGATGACAGGTAGAAGAATAAACCCAAGTTGGCAATCAAGCTAATAACTATGAAGTTGATGGGGAAGAGAACTCCTATGGTGTCACTCAGAGCCGAAGTGGGCGTTCAGAGCTCTTTGTTCCCTTGTTGGTAAACAACAGTCCTTTATTGAGACACAGTTGTTTCCTTGAAGAAGATACTAAAAAAACAAAAACCTGTGTTGTGTCCTGAGTTGCTTTAATTTGAGAGCTGGAACAGGGCATTTGTGAATTTTAAAAGAGACTTAGTGCTAATTAAAGCTGTGCTGACCATGCAAATATGTCAACATTTTTGGCCCTATGTTTCAAAGGGAAATGAAGGCGATCTGATTAGCAAATTATTTAGCATGTTAACATAGGCCTTGGTACCTCAGAAAAAATATGCGTTTGTTTTCATTCCTGATAGTATTGAAACTATCCAAGTGATTTTAAATGATAAAGGATAGAATATGATGAAGAATTTATACATATACATGTTACCTGTAAACCTTAGACTAATCATTTATTTTCAAATATTGTAAAGGAAAACAGCCATCTCAACCAGATGGAAATTCTCCATTTAAAAACTACCTAGCAGTCTAAAGTGTTTTGAGCTGAAACATTTTGCCTTTCTAACTGTTTCCCTCCTCCTAATAAAGCACTGCATCCAATTTGTATGTTATTCTGATGAAATGGTTTTAGCAAGAGAAAATGAGTAGTTTGAAAAAGGAAGGAAAGTTCTCTAGAAGAAATGAAGTGCTATCATTGAAATCTTTATTTATGTGAAAAGAAAGGCCTAAAACATTACCTCAGAATTCAAGATTACAACATCAGTAGGATATAAAGTAAATCCATTCTAGTGGCGAAACATCAGAAACCATAATCCTTTTTCAAAGACCTTTTGTTATTTTAATGTCTGACAAATTATGCTTTTTTTAAAAGAAGAAAGACACTTAGATTTAAGAGGTTTCTTTTACTTCAGTAAAAGTAGTTTCACTGTTTAAAAGTTTTAATTTTCTGTAACCAATAGTATTTACTATGCAGGCTAAGTATTAACACAAGAGTAAGGTTATTTTAGCCTCAATAGGGTTTAGTACAATGTTACCACCAAAGACTTTTGCATCAAGTTGTTATGGCAACTCTGTTTCTAAAAAGTACTTAAGTTTAGCAGAAGGTTGTTTTGTTTTGTTTTATTTTGTTGATGTTAATTTGGTAACTTTCCTGCAGTTTTTAAGTTGCTGAGGGTTATAAAAAAAATGCTACATTTTCATTGTGTTAACATTTAAATTAAAAGGGACTAAGCACATCTTCAAAGCTTGTTTTTATCAGAAGAAAGTACAGAATCAGTCATGTAAAAGGCCCCAGTCTTGTAATGCAAATCACATGAATGGATCACTACACCTGTGTAGGAACCCATTGATGTCAATGGAGCTACGCACATGCATGGTGGTCTGTCCACACTATTCTCAGTGTAGGACTGGGGACTAACATCACAGACAAAAGGAAATGCAATACTTAAAATTTCCCTCCAGGAGTCCACCACTGTAAAAGAGATACTGGATGGCCAAAGGGATGGGGGCAAAGGGCCAAGGAGTCTTCCATTTCTAGGGTCCCACTTTAACTTGTGTTTAGGTTGATAAGAGACTAAGGGTGAGATCTTCACCAATGTTCTGGCCCTAATATACCATGGAAAAGGGCTGGAGAAGCATAAAGGGGCTCTTATTGCCCAGTGAACCAACTGGGGGGACAATTCCCTTAGTACAGGCAAGATAGAAGTTAGCTATATGGCTGCCTCTTGAGGACAACTTCACAAGCCCTGGTGTGGGGGCTATGTTGGGGGTAGGGCTAGGGACAGGAGGGGGGTGTCAAGGCAGGACCACAGCACGCAGTCCTGCAGAAATTCCAGGCAGTGCTGCAGCCCATAGGGCAGCCAGTGGAGGCTGCCCTAACTTAGACAAGCCCTCAGAACAGCTTAAGATCAGGAAGTGCAAAGATGACAAAGCCACTATATAGCTCCTGGGGCTGTGAGTTCTGTGCTGTGCCTCTTAGAGGCACAGAACAGGCCTCCACGCATAGCATGATTGCCATCCAGGTGTTTGATGCTGCCAATGAAAGGCATTTGTTGCCTCAGTCCAGTTTGTTAAGGACAGGTAGCCACTTCACAAAAAGCCACTGGCACGTTTTGGAACAGTTATGGGCAGTCTCAGAATAGACTGTACATGGAAAATGAAAGGCCATTTGAATCCCAGAGATGGCCCCATGCAGCTTACAAATGAGACACATCATTGAAGTGGAGTTAGGAACCTGCCTGTGCTGTACTTAAGCAACCTCTTGCACTCCAGTGGCTTCAGCTAATGTGGAGGATTACAAAATCTCTCTCCTCTTCTGACCTCTCCCCCCTAGTTCAGTCTTGCAACCCCCTAAGCTATTAGTTTATGTCTACAAGGCATAAAGACAAGGACCTTTGTCCTAAAGATCTTACAATCTAAGTAGACAAATATAACAATACACAAAAGGGAGGAGACGAGACAGAAATAGTATGCTGAATGAGTGATATTCGGTGTATAGACGTTATGCTATCTGGTTAATTAATTCCTGAATGAGGGGAGACATGCACATTGTAGGCCTTTGGAAGAAGTCCAAAGAAATGACTTGAAGGTCACGGAGGATTACGTCTTCTCATGGATGTCAGGCTGCCATCCCAAATGCGTAACTGAAAGTTTCATCTTTCTTTCCTCCTCTTTCACTGTGGGAAACGCAACTCTCCTCCAGTGCTTGCAACTTGGGTGTCACCTTTTACCTTGTCATCAGTCTCTCCCATGCTGTCCATCATGTACAGAAGCAAAACCCCATAAAATCTGCAAAGCCAGCACATTGTCCTCCTTCCAATCTCTGTGACCAGTGCTTATCATGCTGATCATCTTCATGTTACTGTTACTTTGTGCTCCCTCCATCTGTTTGTTGAATCCACCTTTTGACTCAGCTTAAACTTAGGCTGTAAGCTTTTAGGGACAGGGACCGGGGCCCTCTTTTTGTTTTATGTTTATACAGTGCCTAGCACAACCGGGCAATACAAATCCTAATAATGAGTTTTGGCCCCTCCTTCACTACATCATTTCCTTCACTCACCATTTCAACTGGTAAAACCCTTATCCACACCTTAGTCATCTTTCACCTTGACTACCATTATCTGCTCCGCTCTGGCCTTCCTGCCTCTGTGCCCACAGCACCTCCTCCTGGAATCCTTTCACTGGCTTCCTGCTCTTTTCCCCACATCCAATTCAAAATCCTCCTCCTCATGGTCTCAGCCCTACATAAATGTGCTCCCACCTACATCTGATGTTGTCTCCTTTTATTTCCACTTTTGCACCCCACAATTCTCTCCTGTTGCTGCCCTTATGTCCTTCCCTCCATCTGCTTTACATCTTCTACCATGCAGCTCCCTACACTGGGAGCAGCATCTCACTGTTTACCACACACTCACTAATCGATAAACCTCTTTTCTAGCAGTCCTTTCTCCTGGCTTTCCTCCCCAGGAATCTTTCCACACCCGCCCTCGCTGAATGGGTGTCTGCCTCTCATCTCCGATATTCTGTCTTAGGCTACGTCCTCACTAATAGCGAATAGCGTAGCTGAATTCGACGTATCGGAGCCGACTTACCCCGCTGTGAGGACGGCGGCAAATCGACCTCCGCGGCTCCCCCGTCGACGGCGCTTACTCCTACCTCTGCTGGTGGAGTAGAAGCATCGATTCGGGGATCGATTGCCGCGTCCCGACGAGACGCGATAATTCGATCCCAGAGAGATCGATTTCTACCCGCCGATTCAGGCGGGTAGTGTAGACCTGCCCTTAGATTGTAAAGTCTTCAGAGCAGAGAACACAGGTTAATCTATGTCCCTGTAAAGCTCCGTGTAAATTTTCAGCACTCTGTGTGTGCAAGAGGGGAGGGCAATAGGCAGAAGAAAACAGCCTGCTCTAGGTATAGGGAACAATGTGATAGAAGGGACAAAGCTGATATGGAGGCAGTTAAAAGGTTTGGGAAGAGCAGCAGGAGGAGAAATGGGAAATAGCAGCAGAGTAAAGGATTTGAATTTAATGTGGTAAGAGAAAGGACAATAATAGAACAAATGGAAAATTGAATGAAACCTCTCTGTGAAAAAATGGCCTTTTTTCAAATTTGGAAATTTTAATTTTTTTAAACATTTCATTTTTTTTTCAGTGAAACTTGAAAATAAAAAAAAAAATTTCCTCTCTTTTCAGTTTTTTTTCCCTCCCCAGCTCCCTCCCCTGCCTTGTTCCCCACCCTCACAAACACACACTTTTTCACTACCATCATGAAAAAAAAATAAAAAGGCGGGGGAAAGGGAGGAGAGGGAAAGAACATGGGAAACCAAAAGTTTCAAATAAAAAAAAAATAGAAAATAAACAATGCCAACAAAAAATTTTTGTGAAATATGCTGAATATACCAAAAATAATCATTCTTTTACAACCCCTATGGAATAAAAATAAACAACTGACATTTTTTGCATTTTTTTTCTTTCCAATTTCTGAAAAAATCTGTTTTAATAACTTTCTTAAATGGTGCACAGGACACAGCAACTTTGTGGGGTCAGTTCCTGAATATGCCACCAACTTCCCCTGTGACCTTGGGCCATCACTAATTTTTCTAACCCTCAGTCTTATTTATTTACATCACTCACTCTTTGAAGTGATGACTCTCTCATCATGTACAGTGCCTAGCGTAATGGAACCCAGATCTTCGCTGGAGAGTCTCAGTTTAACCACAATACAAATGAATAACAATAATCACTAATCAGCTACTTCCAGTGCACCATCTGCAATAATTATGCACACCTGTATATTCTAGAAAGTTAAATTCTTTCAAGGGAGATAAATGGGTTGGGGTTCTCAAACTTCATTGCACCGCGACCTTCTTCTGACAACAAAAATTACTACACGACCCCAAGAGGGGGGACTGAAGCCTGAGCCCACCCAAGCCCCACCACCTCAGGCTTGGGAGGGCCAAAGCACTGAGCCCCACTGCCTGAGGTGGTGGGTCTTGGGCTTTGGCCCCCGGGTTCCAGCAAGTCTAACGCCAGCCCTGGCGACCCCATTAAAATGGCTTCGCGACCCACTTTGGGGTGCCGAGCCACAGTTTGAGAACCACTGGGTTAGAGTAAACCCCTCCTTTTTCACATTAGTGCTCTTTATATTGTACAAGTGCTTTTCAGGAATCCCCTGTCTGTAACTCTTGTTATCTTTTTCTGTGAAAAAGTGAAAGCTTCAACAAATAAAAAGAAGGATTCTGTTTGGCCAGTCTCTTTCCTCCAATCAGGTACTGCCATTCAGGGAATTGCAGCAAAATGTATCTACTGTATTAGTTATTTTCACAGCGATTTGTACACGTGCCCGCTGCTGGCCATATGCTTAATCTACAAGGAATTATCTATGTTCTGTGTTGTCCGTGAATGTTTGTCTGTATATGTATTTATGTTTTATTATGGCATATTATAAATCTTGCTAGCTTAACTTTTATAGTTAGGATCCAAATCTTCTGTTTTATTGCAGGCCTTTGTGGAAAAATCCTATAGAAATTAATGGAATTAAACAGATAAGACTCTATAGGAATTACTCTCAAAACCTACAGCATTTTACTGAGAATGATATTCTTCCTATAGCTTTTTTAAAAATTATCCTATAGGATTTTATGGCAGAGAGATAATCCTAGGCACTATAATAATACAGGTACCAAACAATAATAATAATAATTCTCTATCAAATTCCATAGGAAAGTCCAAAATTTCTGGCTGCTTAATTATTTACCTGACTCCCACCACAGTCATAGTTGAGTGTCTCACAAACATTAAAGAATTTATACATTACTCACCACACTTTTGAGTTAGCAAATTATTATGAGCATTTACAACAAAGAAAGGCAGGGAATGATTAAGTGACTTGCCCATAGTCACAGAAGAAATTTGTGGCAGAGCTGAGAATTGAAACCCGGTTGCCCAGATCTCACACAAGAGCCTCAGCCACAAGGCTGTCATTTTTTTGTTGTAGTTTGTGGGACATTTCCACGTGAATAAAGTCAGATTTTATCATATGCCTCTGCACATACCCATGTTACAATGATACACACTGCACGACATCAAGACGACAGCATGGCTTTAAATATTTTGGCATCAGTGAATCCATACCATGAAAACATTTTAAAATGCATTCTACGTACCAGGCTTATTTTTCAGAGCGTAGGTACATTTCTCTTGGGGCTGAAGATTGTTTCCTTTGGATTCAACTTAAACATTCCCATGCGGTCAAATGAAGTGGGAGGATCCAGTGAGAGAAGTGCTCTTTTCTCATTTAATTTACTGCCTAATACTCAGCAGCCCAAGATTTATAAGACACTACAGAACTGTCTACATGTTTTCCCTTGTGGCAGATAGCAGATAAGTGTTAATAGACTTGCTTATAAAGTTTATTTAAAGGGAGAACTTAACTGTATTATTTTTCATGGAGGTGTGAACATTGCTTAAGGAGCTTAAGTGTCCGTGTATAAATATTATCAGATAGGTTCCCAAGGATCCTAATGTACATTAATAGGAAATCCAGAAACCAGCTTTCACTGGTATATGTAGATAGGTCCATTTTGTAAATAATGCCCTTTCTGATATAGCTGAGTTCTGGGAATGCTGAATATATAATTATTTCCAAGTATAAGAATATTAACATGTAATCCACACCCTCCCCAGCCTCTTTCCTCCTCTCCCGTAAAATCAACAACAAAGTCACTGTGGTGGAAACCAGTCTCGTCTGCAGTTGTATCTGGCTCCATCATTTCTTCAGCCATCCTAAATCGGACCATGCCGTTGTTGTACAGATGTGAAGATGCTGGGGTTTTTTTTCAAAATAGTCTCATTTTTCACCTGTCAAAGTGTTCTCAGACAAATTCAAATCCTGAAATGGTCCAAACTGAAACTGAGGCCCTGATTCTGCTCCCGTTGAAGTCAATGGCAAGGATCCCTGAGCGAAACAGGGATCGGATTGGGCCCTTCAATTGCTCTACATTCCAGTACAAGGCTTTGATCCTACAAGCTCAGAAAACACTCTTGGCACCCACTCCCTTCAATGGGAGTTGAAGGTACGCAGCACATCATGGTGCTGCTCAGCCCCTTGAAGGACCAAGCCTGAATTGCGCACACACTGTTAGGTTGGAAATATATTTAAAGGGATAGACATTACATTATGCCCAGATATTATAGGGTTTGGGGCGAAAAGGCTATTTAAAAAGCCCAATGTTAAGAGAAATGTTTTAACAAAATAAAGATATCACTGTCAACGTATTTTTTTTCTTTTTTAGTTTAGATTTAAGCATTCCTCTAGTGCTTTTCAAACTCGGATACAGGTACCCCTAGGGGTATGCAAGCTCTCATTGGGGGCACGAGAAAAATCCTGGAATGGCAGATAATATCTCTTACAGACCTTCCCCCTCCCCATTTTCATAGGTATATTATGACCCTATCTCAGGTGGGGGTATGCGGTAGACCAGTAGTTCTCAACCAGGGGTACGCACACCCCTGGGGTTATGCAGAGGTCTTCCAGCGACTACACCAACTCATCTAGATATTTGCCTGACTTTACAACAGGCTACAGAAAAAGCACTACTAAAGTCAATACAAACTAAAATGTCATGCAATGACTTGTTTATACTGCTCTATATGCTATACATGAAATGTAAGTGCAATATTTATATTCCAATTGGTTTATTTTATAATTATAGGGTAAAAATAAGAATGCACTTTTTCAGTTATAGTGTCCTGTGACACTTTTGTATTTTTATGTCTGATTTTGCAAGTAAGTAGTTTTTAAGTGAGATGAAACTTGGGGGTATGCAAGACAAATCAGACTCCTGAAAGGGGTACAGTAGTCCGGAAACGTTGAGAGCCACTGTGGTTGACTACATTATTTGGAAAAGGGTACGCAGCCTAAAAAGTTTGAAAACCACTGCTCTAGAGTATTTATAGCCTAAAACACAGCAGTATTGAGATAGGTAATATGATCTAGACAAGGAACCTGACTAGGAAGAAAAATGAAACAGACTATTTTAGTTTCACCAACCAAACTGAAGGGCAGTCAGTGGTGAGAAATATATTAGATGTTTAAAAATATTTCATTTTAGATTATCTTAGGTGTTGTTAATAACCCAGGTAAAAAGGAAAACTCATTTCTTTAACACAGATTTAATTTGAGAGCTCCCCATTAACGCGCAATTTAGATTTTACTGTGCCGCCACATACAAAGCATTAATAAAACAGGAAAGCAGCAAAAGAAATCTGGGTGTGTTTCATGGCAGGGTGCAAGAAATGATTTTCTGTTTAAATTCATAGAAAGTAGCTATACAAATATATAATATTTATCAGAAGTATTATTTGCCTTCTCCCCCCGCCCCCCAACAGCATTACATTACTTAGGTAAAAAGCACATGAGAATGCATGATTTCCTAGCTACCGTGTTGAATATTCACTTCTAAACAAAGACAAACTGGGGAAATTACTCATATCTTAAAATGATAATTAACAGCAATTAAAAGGCCAGTGAATAAGCTCTGATGAATTCCAGTTTGTAGAATATGACACATTAATTCAGATAGCATGCACGGCTGTAACAGAATTATAGTATCCAAACCATACTCAAGTTGGTGGGGCAGAGGTGGTCATGCCATATTTCCTCTTCTCACAGCTGCTGGTCAGAAATAAATGCTGGGGGATGGAGTATTGAGAAAACAGTTGAGGAATGCTAGCACTTTTGGGGGCATAGCAATAAATTTTAGGGGTGCGGTACGCCAATATTTTCATTTCTAATTTCAGTACTGTGATCAAGGCAATTTTTAAAGCAGAGTTTGGGCTTCAGATATGTCACCCACCCTCATTAGAATCTACTGAACAATTATGCCAGACATTGACGTCAATTATTTACTACTATGACACTTCGTTCCTCTAAAAGAAAAACTTCCAGCTAAAGGTGGGACTGATAAACCTGAATTGTTCCCCTACCCATCCTCTTCACAAAGGGGTTATAATTTCATAGGTCTGGCCTAAACTCCTCTCCTCCAATATCCATCCTTGAAAAAATTCCTTTCCAGGCATTATCTTTCTCTCAAGCCCTATCTGCTTGGTCCTGGCAATTCTAAGTGAAGATCCACATTGTGGATGAGAGAATGTTGTCCTGTAGATTTGTTCTGTGGCAGATACTGGAGAACTGGGTGGGATCAGCAATGGAAAATACAGCTTCAGTAATAAGAGATTTGTCCAAATTCCCACGAGTCTACAGCAGAGCTGCGAATAGAACCCAAATATCCTGATGCTTAGCCATGTGCTTTAACAACGAGCAGAACCAGCCTTAATATTTTGCGGCACGTCTACGAAGCAGTATTTTTGCAGAAAGCCTTTGTTCTTGTTCCTCTAATTTGAAAGGTGGGAAGGATGTAAGCAAGGCAAAAGGATATTTTAGGAAATACCTGGAAAATGGTGCAATTTGTGTATTTCACAGGCCCTGATATTGTTTCTCTGAAGTATTTTTATGAGGCTTAGGAATAACGGGCATTTCTGGTAGGGAAGATTTAGTATTATCCAGAGAGTGGAATTCCAGCAGGGTGGATAAAATCATCCCAAACCTTCCTTCAGCTTGAGTGAGGAATATTACCAAGGGGGCTTCGAGTACCTCCCAGCAGACCAGCAATTCTAGTTCTTCTCACTTCATCATAACGGGAAACGGGTCGGAAAAAAGGACAGCTGCTTACTGTTCTTTCTGTTTTACTTCCTTCTTAAACTGATGAACACCTAGAGTATTGCTTACTCTTAGCTTTAGACACATCTTTGCCTCAGATGCTTTATTCTCTTACATTAAACTACTTAAATGTATATCTTTATGTGCATAAAATAATTGCATTTTCATGCTTACCAGGCAGTGTAACTACACGTTGTCAGTAATCTTTTTGAGACAAAGTTGTCTCCCAGGCTCAGAAGGAATAGCTAGAAAAAGCTGTACTTAAAGGATTACACTTTACAACCTTCATCTACTATAGAATTATTTGCAGTTTGCACTATGCAGCATACCTAAAATAGTTCTGTTACAGTATGGCATGTTGTAGGTAGTAAAAATATTTGCAGGCATTTATTTCTATCTATTACAGCTGTGGTTTACGAATACTATGTAGTTAATATCTAGAAGCCTCGTATCCAAAGCCCACAGAAGTCAGTAGGGACCTTTACATTGAGGTCAATGGGCTTTGGTCCAGGTCCTAGATTTGTCAGTTCCTATTACTGTAAAAACACAAAAACGTATAAAAGGTCAGGTAAAACCAGCTCTTTCTAATGTTAATCTGTATTCCAGCTATCTCCAGTGAGTATCTACATATCTGGCAGCTTAGTTGTCTCAATACCAGTGCAAAACTGAAAACCAGAACACACTGTATCTTGGAAGTATGCCTGAAAAGGCTAGTGTTTTAGCCTTACTCCAGTCCTCTTCAATGATGTCTCCTACATGGCTACATCTCAGGGAAAAGTTCTTTTATTCTTACCTAAATGGGAGAATCCAATGTTTTTATTCATGTTAATTTCAAAATTAAAAAAAAGTTGGAGATTTGGGACTTATTTACATTTGTTACCACTGTTAAATTGCTTCCTAAAAAAAAGAAAGAATTCAGAGTGTTTAGTGCCCCTCTATCTTTGCCTTCCTTCATAACAAAGATTGACTCTGTCCTTTTCCCCTGTTGCCTTTCAGAAACTGCACCAATTTGTCTTTACCATAGACTGTCTCTTAAATTCATGGTATAATCCATCACAAGCTGCACCTGCCCTTTTAGCCTTATGCCCTCCTTTGATGTTTACAGAATGCTAGACTGAGATGAGTAGCAACCCACCATTTGAGATGGAAAAAACAGAGTTAAATCTACTTACCAGCTAAAAGAATAGAGATGTAGCAAACAGCAGTCAGTTGCAAAATGGCCACTTTAGGGCTGTAGCAGTTTGGTTCTGGGAGATTTAAAGGGCGAGCCTCAGAAAGGCATTGTAGGAAAATGCCCCTATAAAAAGGCATCCGGGGGGATTAGAAAGAGTTAGGGTCAGATTTTAAAACTATTTAGGTAGCTAAATATGCAGAGAGGCACCTCGTAGTATTTTCAGAAGTACTTAGGTGCCTAACTCCTATTGAAATCAATGGGAGTTAGACACCTAGGATGGGATTCATAGCTGCTGCAATACCTAGTAGAATTCACAACCCTGAGTTAGGAGTCTAGGCTCCCTATGCAATGCCTGGGCATGGTTGGAGGCCTCAGAAAAGGATTCACAAAAGCCAGCTTGCTGAGCAGGGAACTATCTAAGCTAGCCACTAGGAAATGCAGAGAAGAGCATTGTGGCTTAAGCTCTGCCCGTCAAAAGGAATTCCGTGCTTAAGTCTGGGCTAGACATACATGTTGCTGTTCACAGCCATGAACCCTCTCCTGGAGTTAGTTTCCTAAACCAGGCCAATCCTTTCTCCAGAAAATCTGAGGAAGCAGCATTCCCCTTACAAAATTTAGCCCAGTGGTTAGAGCATTCACCTAGGATGTGAGCGATCCAGGTTCAAATCCCCCTTCTACCTGATGTGGAGAAGGGACTGGCATCTCCCACCACACAGGGGAGTGCCTTAATGGCTGGCTGGCTGGCTGAGGAGGTATTCTAGGGTGAGGGGTTATCTCAATCTCTCCTATTGAGGCTCTTCCATTGAGTATAACTAATTAAATATTAATTAGCACAAGGGGACCAGAAACTGAGTCTCCTATGCAAGTGCCCTAATCCCTGGACTACAGAGTCATTTTCACACTCACACGCAATGACTACATAAGTAGTTATACACAGGGGAACAGCTACAACAAGAGAGACCTGCCCCAAAATACTCATAGCCCAATGGTTAGGGCATTCTCCTGAGAGGCGGGAGACCCAAGCTCCCAATCCTACAGTAGGTAGAGTGGAGAATTAAACTCAAGCCTCCCACATCCTGGGTGAATACTCAAACCACTGGGTTGAAGCCTATACGGAAGAACCATCACCACCATTTGTGTTGGGTTAGGCCTGCTCAGAGCACACCTGCCGGCAAGGTAGGCAGGGGAACACCTAGCTTGTGAATTTCACTGGGGTTTAGACGTAACAGTATCAGGATTGAGGTGGCTGTGGGCATGCCCAGTCACTAAAATTTATGGGCATTTAATGGTGAAAATGTAGGCACCTGCAGGGTCATACAGCAGCCGAGCAATGGTTTTGTGAATGTCAATGGTGCCTAAAGGTTGAACTCAGGTGTCTAATGTGGTAGTTCAGTGTCTAAGTCCCACTTGTGGATTTCATCTCTAGGGGCTTTTGAAAATCCCAATAGGCACTTATCTGCATCTTTAGGTGCCTAGTTACCATTAAAAATCCCACTCTAAGTGCCTTTTCTGAGGTCATACAGGGAATCTGTGACAGAGCTGAGTATGGAACCCTGATCTTCTGAGGGTATGTCTACACTACAGGATTAATCCGAATTTAGATAATTCGAATTTGGGAAACAGGTTGTATAAATTCGATTGTGCGCGGCCACACTAAGCACCTTAATTCGGTTTTAAACCACATTAATTCGGTGGTGTGCGGCCACACTACCCCATTAACTTAAACACAGTAATTCGGTGGTGTGCGTCCACACTAACCCTAATTCGAATTAACAAAATCGATTTAGGCTCTACTCCGTTCGTCGAGGTGGAGTACAGAAATCGATTTAAAGGGCCCTTTAATTCGAATTAACTGGCTCTGTAGTGTGGACGGGTGAAGGGTTAATTCGGATTAAGGCAGCTAAATCCGAATTAAAGTCCTAGTGTAGACCAGGCCTGAGTCCCAATCCATATCTTAACCACAAGATCTTTCTTTCTCTCAGTATACATAAGAGGTATTTCTTTTTTCTGATTGTTCTTTTTCCTTTTGTGAAGGTGGATTTTATTGTTAACACAGCTGAATTTCTAGATGAAGAAAATTCTGCTCTTCACAAGTCTTCCTTGATCTTACTATTACAAACTTTGTATGTAATATGTTTCTTGAGTGCCATTTCTGTGTTCTCCTGCTCTTCGATCAGAGATAAATTAACCAAATACAGCATGATGCCTGTTATCTAAAAAGATTCAGGTAGAACAAGTATTGTAGCACAATCATGGTACTTGAAAATTGTATTCCCCAAAAAGCACTTTTTCTAACCTTCTTGGATCATACACAGAGGAAGTCCATGGTCTAGAGGGAGAAAAATCTCTCAGTAATAGAATGTTTGAACATTCAAACAGGATTAATTACTTTGTTTTATTTTTCTTTAATTTTAAGTGTTTGTATTGATTTTGCAAATGAAGGACTAAAGACTCTGATCTCAGCCAGGCACAGTACAGGCAAGGGGTGTATAAGTTTCCCCTGTCTTTAGGAATTTCAGAGTGTACTACAAAGACAAAGTGGGCCAAATCCTTTCCCTATGATAAACATGTGCAACTCCACTGAAGTTAACAGACCATTCATTTCAATGGAGTCACACCAACTTAACTCAGGCGATATTTATGCGGTTAGTCTATTATTAGATGGGTGTTATCATCATAAAGGAGTCTATATGATTTAAGTGTCATGCAATCACCTATAATCCATATTTTCCTAGAATAACTCAAAGTGGAATTAAATCTTTAAATGATGGGTTACATTGTGGAAATGGAGTAGTGCATTTACATCTGCAATGCAAGTATTTTAGATCCTGATGGGAGTTTTCACATGTGATGTACCAGGTAATAGAATGGCTTCTTTTAGGAAGCTTTTTGTCCGACTTAGCACACTGAACGTCTTCTGAGAGGCCAGAATAGCCTATGGCATATTGCACTAACACAGGGGTAGGCAACCTATGGCACGTGTGCCGAAGGCGGCACGCAAGCTGATTTTTAGTGGCACTCACACTGCCTGGGTCCTGGCCACCAGTCCGGGGGGCTCTGCATTTTAATGTAATTTTAAATTAAGCTTCTTAAACATTTTGAAACCTTATTTACTTTACATACAACAATAGTTTAGTTATATATTATAGACTTATAGAGAGAAACCTTCTAAAAATGTTAAAATGTATTACTGGCACGCAAAACCTTAAATTAGAGTGAATAAATGAAGACTCGGCACACCACTTCTGAAAGGTTGCCGACCCCTGTACTAACAAATCATCAGCGATATGGTTAACAACCTTCTGATTGTTCAGCAGTTCATTCCAACAGAGGCCACAATGGTAATTACTTAAATTTTATTTACAGCAATAATTTGTTGGATAAAAATATTCACCTGGAAAAGTGGCAACCTTAAAGATTATGAAAATTGAGGCTTATAATGAAAATTGTTTTTACCTGATAAAGGTTGCTGCCACATGCTCAGTATGTGAAAATAACAATAGCTAGAACAAAGCACTAACAGTCAGAAGGTCTGGGTTCTATTCTTGACTCTGCTAGACACATCCTATGTGACCTTGGGAAAGTCATTTAACTATTCTATGCTTTAATGGGGAAGACACTCCCCATCATAAGAACATAAGAATGACCCTACTGGGCCAGACCATAGGTCCATCTAGCCCAGTATCCTGTCTTCCAACAGTGGCCAGTGCCAAGTGCCCCAGAGGGAATGAACAGAACAGCTAATCAAGTGATTCATCCCCATTACTCATTCTGAAATGTCCTACCATAATGTCTTGCTTGCCTTGACAGATGGCTTGCTGGAGCTTCTGAACGGGTCATGAATAAAGTGTAAATAAAAAAAAAAACAAGTGATAAAAAGTATCACCCTGTGACCCTGAAGTGACATACCCCCCAGAAAAGGGCAGAAATCTCTTTTTTCCTGATGGTCAGAGAATAATGTGCTCTTTCATTTTTCTTAGCAGGCCCTCCCACTTCTGCTGGGCACAGACTAGGAACCAACGGGAGTGGACTGTCAACTAATGTGTGAGAATGGAGAGAGTCAGGGACAAAATGATGCAGGATATCAGCCAAGGCTGATGAACAGCTTGATTACCAAGGAGAGACGGAGGAGAGGAGGTTGTAGAAGGAGAACGAAGCCACTCAGCATGAGGACAGAATGGCCACACAGTTCCTGGAGCATAACTGGAGGTTGAGGAAGCACAGCAGAAGGAGCTTTTCTCTCACTCTCATGACCACCAGGCTGCAGGCTCCTGCTCCACATGCTGAGTCCCCTGCATGCTACCATGTCCTGAAGCCTTTGCAGCCATTGGACAATTCTGAGGTTTGCTGTGGAGGTACATGAATAGTTTTCATAAAATTCCTAAACTGCATTAGCCCCAGAAACTGCTTGATAAGTGTGGGATAATTTAAGTGCAACATAACTATATTATGTCATTCCCCCACATCCACATCACCCTGCAAATCCATTCTATGGGTGCACAAGGCATTCCTGATTTCCGTTGCAGGTGTTACTCCTGCCCAGTAATGTGCTTTTTGGTTGCATGCACCGTTCCTGTAATCCAGTGTTGTCTTGAATCCACTCCTGGTGAAATGGTTCACCTTTTGCCTTGCAAACATTGTGCAGTGCACAATAGTGCATATGGCAAAGTGGACAGCATTGGCAATGTGGGTATCCAAACATCTGGACTTCAAACTGCCAAATTTGCATTCCACCACCATCTTAAAGTTCCTGAGTGTGTATCTGAACTTTAATTAATTTAATATGGAGATATACCTATCTTATAGAACTGGACGGGACCTTGAAAGGTCATTGAGTCCAATCTGCTGCCTTCACAGCAGGACCAAATACTGTCCCTGACATTTTTTGCCCAGATCCCTAAATGGCCCCCTTGAGGATTGAACTCACAACCCTGAGTTTAGCAGGCCAATGCTCAAACCACTGAGCTATCCCTCCCGCCCCCTTTCTTTTCCAGGGTCTCTGAAATCAGGGTACAAGTGTCATGACAGAACAGGGCATGCAGGGTCCCCTAGAATAGCAGTGGGGCCTCCACTTATAACAATAACACAAGGAGAGAATAATGCCCCAGCTTGTCCATGAAGGTAAAATCCTGATCTCCAAGAAATCCTGGCATCATGCACCTTGCCAGTACATCCCATGTTGTTGGCATACATGAACTTGCCTCTGTGGTCAACCAAGACCTGAAGAACGATGGTATAGTACCCTGGTGGTTCATGTATTCATGTGCTCCTTGTCGAGATCAAATTATGGGCCATCAAGAGCCCCAGTGCAGGTTGGGAACCCCATTCCCTCCAAGACAGCAGTTATTTCAGGAACATTGTTTATGCCAACCACCTTTGAGTAATCACAATTCCGAGCGCTTCAAAAACCTCCACAACCCCCACAGTTGAGTTACCAAGACTATACTGGTTTGCCACAGACCTGTAAAACAGTCTTGGGTAGCCAGCTTCCAGATGGCTATAGCGACCCACTTCTGGAGTGGCATGGCCTCCCTCTTGAGTATGTCCTGTCACTGTAGGCAAGCTCCAGGAACGTCTGCTTCTTCATGCAAAATTCTTTTTGCATGCACTTTTGGCCCTGTTCCAGAAGTGCCAGTCCGCCTATGGGGAATCTGCAGTGATGGCTACAGGCATGAGCTGCACCAACTGGGTCACAGATGCCATGGCTATACCCCCCTCTAGAGACACCTGCAATATTGCAAATACTGCCTCCAAAATATCCACCAATGTCTCACCAGTGCACTACCTGATGCCTGAAACAGCAGTGAAAGTGAAAATAGGTCTTCCACCAGTTGCAGAGAGCAGGTACATCCAAAAAAGAACAGCTCAGCTCGATGTGTTGGCAGTCTAAGAGCATTTCCAGTCAAGTGCCGCAGACACGTTCTCCCACAATACATCATGAACCAAGCCCTAGAGTGGCTACAGCTAGCAAGGATGCTAAGAATCCTGGGATACACACACACACACACAGCAATCACAGAATCTGACTCATATCTGTGTACCACAGTATGGACATGCTAACACAGATCTCAGGCTCATGTAGCAATGCAGCGTGGATGCTCAAGTGCAAGCTTGGAAAGAACAGGTGTGGGTCACATGGACCCAGGTTTACTATGCAGTGCAGACATACCCTTAAGCTTTGCAATGCTGAGTAGACCAATGCCCAAATACCTTTAGAAATCTGGGCTCTTGTCTCCTGCCTTATTCTTTTAAGGCCAGATTCTGTCATCCTTGCTAATTCCAATGGGACTACTCAGAAGGAAGGGAATACTCAACATGAGTAAAGGCAGAAAAATCTGGCACTTAGTGATTTCACATAGGCTAGATTATGGCATCACAGTCAGTTTCATGGTGATGTATTCAGGCATCAGAATCCTGGATTGTAGCATCACCTAATGTGTCAGACACCTAATGTGCTGGTAATGTAGGGTAGGATTTTCAAAAGTGTCCAGCATTAGCTTCACCCTGCTCCTACTAACGTCACTGGAAGTTGACTTCCATGGGAGCAGAGTCAGACCAACACTGAGCTTTTTTGAAAATCCCACTCATAATACAGGAGGAGAACATAGCAATATAATGGGATTTAGAAAAACATTTTTTTAGCCATATGTGGCTAAATCCTTTATATGGGCTGCCCTTTAAAAAAATCGAACAGTGACCTAAATAAGCAAAGCTTATTTACAAATGAAATTTATCAAAATAAACACAGTTAAAAATCATAGTAAAAAAGCAAAGAAGCAGAAGTTGTATTTTTTTCCTTAACAAAAAAAGCATTCTGTAATGTCATGTCTATATTTCGGCAAGAAGCATCCCTAGCATTGGCGTGGTAAGTGTAGAGGACATTTTATGAACACATTTCAGTGAAGAAAACAGAGTATTCATATTGGGAATGCCTGTTTTCCACTTGTGTGCTCCTCCAGCACATAACACAGAGAACACTTGCTAACAAGCTGCTTCTCAACATTCTGTCATTAACGCTGGGAAAAATGAAAGCACCATGCTAAATTATTTGATGGTAATTAAAAACCTGAATAATTCAATATGCCAATATTCCAATTTTCTGTGGATATTCACAGTTGTGTATAGCATATTATACCTACTTATTTCAAGGTTTTCTTGGAAACTTGTATCATTACAGAAAGAGAAGCTTCAGGAGATGATTGTGATCCTACACCCCCATATTCTTCATAGAAATATTATGATATGAATATGGCATAACTAAGATGTGTTTTATGCAAGATTGATCATGTAAAGCATCACTGGAAAGGTTATGTTTTATTGAATATGATTATCATATTTGTATACATGTATCATTTCTGTATCTGAAGTTAGGACTATTGACTGTGTAACAATTACAACTATGGTTACACCTGTGAAATGCCCACTAGACAGTATGCAATCAGCCTGGATGGGCCATTAGGAAAGACAATGGTTCTTTGAAGATGCTGATCGCTCATCTTCCTGGAGTTCCTTCCTGTGGATGTTACAAATAAACCTTATCTCATGATTGCTTTAACACTGCAAGGTCATGTGATGATGTCACCTGGTACGGGGTACCATGTTGGACACTGCTGGTATTTTTCCACTGGAAACAAAGGATTCCAGCCGTATGTAAATTCTATTTAAGGCTGGGAAGTGAGTTAATCTTGGCTCTTCTCCACTGCCTCCCCGCCCAAGAAGGAAGACTGTTGAAAACACCTGAAGAAACAAAGGAACTAAGCTGGGGAAAGGCAAGAGTTGAGTCCAGGCTGAGGCAAGGGTCTAGCCTGTGAAGAGAAATAACTGGAACTCTGAGCTGCAGAAACTCTGCAACCTGCCTAAAACAACATTTATCGTGAGAAATTACTATTTATAACCTGTTTCTTTAGTGTATTAAGCTTCCTTTGTGTGTTTTGTTTTATTTGCTCAGTAGTCTGCTTGGTTCTGTTTGCTATCCCTTATAAACACTTAAAATTTACTTTTTGTAGTTGTTAAACTTATTTTTTTGTTTATTTCAAAACCCAGTTTGTGCAATTCATAACGGGGGAGAAGGGACAAAGAGATGTGCATATCGTCCTCCACATTGAGGGAAGGGGTGATTTTTATGAGCTTATGCTATATAGATCTCTATATGGTACAAGACATTATAATTTTGGGTTTACACCCCAGAGGGTGTGTGTACAGGAATGCTGGGCATTCCCCTAGCTGAGTCCTCCCACAGAGAGCTGATCGCAGACTGTGTGATTCTACAGCTAGGTGTGTCCCTACCTGTGGGTGTGCTGGAAAGAGGCTTGAGAGCATGTCACAGCAGCACAGAGTAAGGGAAACCCAGGCTGGTAGGACAGGCAGGCTCAGTGGGACCTGAGCACATCTGGTGGCACCCCAAAAGGGGGGGTCCAACCCATCACACTGATAACTTCTTCTTCCCCTTTTACCAGATCGGTTGGGTTGGATCACTGGATCAGTCTTTTCTGTGGTGATGACACAGGAAAGGAAATAGAGCACTAGGTTTGTGGTAGCTAGAGAGCTTCACAAGCTTTAAGCTAAAGAGCCTCCAGGAAAACTTTTCCTGGGGTTTTTATTTCTCTCCTTACTTTGTTTACAACACTTCTTAGTGGTTATATTTTTGCGCATAGAAAAGGCATGCAGTGTATATTAACATGAAATAACAAACCCATCTCTTGTGCACGTGAACACCAGCTGCGAGGGTGATGATTAAATCAGCCAAATAAGTTTCCCAAACACAGACGCTGGGTTGAAGGTCACTCCTGCCTCGTTGCCATGGGAGCAGTTTGCCGCACCCGTGGGCTGGCGATTCGGGAGCCATACATCCCCACACTTTTCTAGGCATGGTGGTACAACACTTGTTCCATATCCACACTCCCACTCCATCCTCACATTTGGCGTCTATCCATCATTTTCTTGGCTGTACTCTTGTTCTTTGCCTGCAAACTCTAGTCCCAAATGCCCCCCTAACAGAATCCCCTTCATCAATCTGTTGAACATGACCATACCATCTTGGGCTCCTCTCTTGCAACTTCTCTCTGATACCACAGACCTTGTTCTTACTCTTGATGACATCATTCCACATGTGGTCTAGCAAAGTCATCTCCTCACTGCCCTAAACAGCTCATTTCAACGGCTTCAACTCTTCTCAATTGCTTCTCTTTGGTTGCCCATGTCTCCGACCTGAACAGAAGTGTTCTTCACATGGTTTGGTATAGTTGTCTCTTAAGTAATCTGGACATCTGTTTACCATAAACCACTGCACCTGCCTGGTGCCAGACTTCCCCCACTCAGCAGCCTTGCTTGCAGTTCTCTGTTGCTTTCTCCATTTGCTGCTAACCAGCCCCCAAGGCCCTTAAACATAGAAACCTGGTTTAGGAGCTGGCCCTTGATGTTGATGTTCATCTATCTTGGCTCCATGCAAGTCACTCACATGACTTCAGTCTTTTCTTTACTTGTTTTCAGGCCATAGTTTGTTAGTTCCCTTCTGGAGTTGGTAACGCACTTGGAATATCATTGTGAAAAAGGTAATTTATTTAGTTGTATAGAAGGGGAATAAGTGTAACATTCAAGAGAATTCATTGTCCTAGTTACCATAGGAATGTTTTCAGTTCACAAGAGGCATCAAGAATGTTGAGTTAGCAACTGATTATTGGTTCTCCAAAATCTTTCTAAAGTTCAGGTTAGTCTCAATAATCCAACAGGTGACAAAAATCCTAAAACAACTACAAAAATGTTCTCAAGCTCTTAAAATGAAAAACTTTTGTTTGCAATGACCCAAAGCAAAAAAGGGGACAATCTTCAAAGCTGGATCTTCCTTGTTCAGCTGAGTAGTTCAAGTGGAGTCACATGGCTGGGGGTTAGCAGCTAGTGGTTTGCCCTGGCGAGGGTCCACTAACATTTTGGGGCCAAGCATGGCCACACCTCCTCTCTGGGTCAGCAGCTAGTCCCCTAAATGAAAAGCCTGTTAAACTCTAATTGTAAATACCTTCCAGAATTAAAGATATCCCACAACTCCAACCATGGGGAGAGAAGCTGTGTGTACAGAGGTTGCGTCAAATAGACTGCCAAAAAGGAAGAATGAAGATTCCTCATATTTTGCCATCACACAGAAGACAGCTCGTTTTAAGAACTGATAAGAATAAAATGAATAAGCTGATAATTTTCACTAATTTTTCTCTCCTTCCACATTATCCATGCAGTTAGTTAACGTTGGGTTAGAGAAGAGTAGTACACACTCTAATGCACATACTGCAGTGGTGTAAAAGAACATGGGGTTTCTGGGTAGAAAAGAAAAAGGTAATTTCAGTGTACAGTCATGTTACATTGGCCTCAGAGCTGGTCATTCTTGTAAGCTAAGCATAACCAGGCCTAGCCAGGAGACCTCCTAGGAAAATGCACGTTCTGAAGAAGCAGATGATGAGTCAATACAGAACTAAACCAACATCCTGGTATGATGTTGCCTTCTTCAAAGAGTCTTTTCACTGTTAAAAGTGTAAAAACATCCCTGAGAAAGGTGACTGGAGAACATGCATGATGAAGAAATATGTAAAACCTGTGACACTGACAGAGGTGGGGATTTTTATTAATTATTTAGCTGTTTGTTTTCATTAGTATCTGTTTAACTCAAACGGCAGAACAAACAGCTAGGGGAAACACCGTTAGATTCAGGACTCTAGGAAAGCTCTAGTTCGATGCAGTTTCAAGGAAGCCTCCAGAAAACAGGGAAAATAAAACCTGAAAGTTGAAAAACAAGCTAAAATGTTAACATGTAACAATTTTGACCTTCTCAATGCATCATAAAGTCTGCCTCATCTGGCAGGAAACTGGGACTTGTGTTTTCTCCTGTCATCCTTGGAATATTTCTTTTCAATCTCCAAGTTTTTAAAGCATTTTCAGCAAAAACATAATTTTTCAAAACCAGAGATGGCAATTAGGCTCCTAACTCCCCATGACCTAAATGCCATTTGTGTCTTTGAAAATCTTTTATCAATGTAATTTCCAAATAAACAGTAGCCTAGTCTATCGGTTAGAGTACAGGCCTTGGAGCTTGAAGACATAGGTGCTATTCTCTGCTCTGTGGCTTGCTTGCTGTTTGACCTTGCGTAAATCACTTAATCTCTGTTTGCCTCTTTTCAGTCTCCCGCTCTGTTAAATGAAGACAACCACTTCCTATTTCGCCTGGGTATTTGAGGTTTAAGTGCTATGTAAGTATAAAATATATTATTAAGTAGTAACAGATGCAGAGGTATCTGAAAAACAGTATATTTACCGGTGAGTTACCTGTACATGTGTCATTTCAAGTGAGAATGTATTCTGATTTTGCGTTGGTCATTCAGGACAGTACACTTCCCATCAAGTTAATACATTTGAATTTGAGGAATGCTCTGAGATTAAGCAATACATTAAACTTTCCTGATCAAATGCCAAAAACCATACGTGAATAGGAAATAGATATCAGTAATTACAGTTCAGACTTCATCTATTTCAAAACCCCTTGCTTCAAAGAACAAGTATTAACTGGACAGACACTCCTTCACAAATTAGAGGTTGCAAAGGCTTATTACACACCATATTTATCTTTGAAATTTATCCAACAGAATCAAACCAAAAAAAGTAGCACTTTCTAATTTGAAAAAGATGTTACAGATTATAGTTGCAGGCAAGAAACTATTAAATCTATTACATCCCTGTATGCATTTTTTTTATCTGTCTCTGCAGCCACTAACTGTTTAGGAGCGCAGGAGTATAGTGTTTTGAAATATTGCTACCTGTATTAGTATGATGTTTAAGCTGATAAAATGCACCCTCTTTAAAGTTGCACTATTACTGGAATCAGGAAACAAAATGTTGTTCTTAATTATTAGACATCAGAACACAATGGAGTTGAGATACATGGGTTTGGACTAGTGCCAGTTGTATTTTGTGGGAGAAAATGGGTGGCGGAAGGACAATGATTTCCAAGGGGATGAGAAACTTATAAGGTGAGATGTGATTGAGGAGCCAATTGCAAAATCTCAGTACATTGAGAGTGAAGTAGTTGGAAAGGGGTCACAGGTAGAGGGTCACCAGATCCCATCTTTAAGGTTGAGATGCCCACAAGAGGTGAATGATTGAGAGGTTTCTTATCCTACAATGTAAAATCTTTGGAGCAGGGATTAGCTATTGGGTATGTGTTTGCACAGTGATTAGCACAACAGGGCTATGATCCATGACTGGGTGCCCTGAGGCCTTACTGTAACACTAATAATTGTTCTGGTTTATCTGTGGAAGAGAATTTCCATTTTCAAAATGATCTTTGCTGGTTATGCTGGACAGTCACACTTGGGAATGCAGCTACACCTTTTCAAACGACTCTCAGGGTGTCAAAGAGGACTTGGAGTCACTGTTGCCACTTAGGGATATGGAGTTTTGGTAGGGAAAAGGGTGCAAAATTGCTTCAGGGGTTTGGGTCCTTCAATACTTCTTGGGGTAAGTTGATTAGGCAGGAAGAGTTTGCTTCCTACATGTTGGCCAGGCTCAAGGTATTTAGCACCAGTTCCTTTGGTTGCCCCTGAAGTATTATTTATACTAGTATCTATTATTGTCTATACAACAAAAATGGCACCAGTTTAATTCAAGATGTGAATATGACCCAATATAGTTAAACTAGTGCAAACAGCTGTGCGGACACTTCTTTTTCAGTTTCAGAGCAACTTATCACAATTTAGCTCACTGATTAGTAAGAGGTATAAGCCAGACAGAAATAAGAATGTCCAAACAGCTTTGTGCACCAGTTTAACTAGCAGATTAAAAATGAATGTAAGTAAAACTAGTGGAGCTTTCTTATATAGACAAGCCCTTGGAAGCATAGTGTTTCAGATGTCAGGAACTCTTCGCTTCATGCGGTTTACTACAAGGTCAGTGGCTAAGAAGCTTAACAGTCCATGTTTTTCCTAGCTGTTTCCAGATGTCCAGGTAGCAGCCAGCCAGCGCAACAACTACTTCTTTTCACCTGAGTGCACAGATGATTGGGATCTTTTATTGTTGCTGCAGACCTCACTACCATTAGCCACACTTTTGTAACCTTGACTGAAGTCCTCCTACGCTCTGTGAGGGATTACAGAAGACAACTCAAAAAGTTCAACTAGTGAAGTGTTTTGTGAATCACACATATAGTGGCACATCATGCAGGAAACATTATACCAGTGCTCCAACCTTTGCACTGATGGCTAATATGTTTGGGGTACAATTAAAGGTATTGGTAAGGATTTATAACTCTTTATACTACTTGGACTCTGGCTATGACACCAACTCTCTTCCCCATCTGATATCACTACAATAGATAATACCTGAGCTGGTAGTCTCCTAAAGTAACTGAGAAGGAACTGCTGGTTGGATGCTTTCAGTGAAGGGCCCTCAATTTTGAAATTCACATTGGTTCAACAAGAGCTCATTTGTTCTTCACAAAGTATGTTTCATAGATTCCAAGGCCAGAAGGGACCAATGTGATCATCGAGTCTGACCTCCTGTACCACACAGAACTTCCTCTGAAGAAATTCATATAGCCTATCTTTCAGAAAAAAACACCCATCTTGATTTTAAAATGATCAGTGATGGAGAATCTACTATGACCATTGATAAATTGTTCCAATGGTTAATTACTCTCATCATTAAAAAATTATGCCTTATTTCCAGTCTGATTTTGTCTGGCTTCAATTTCCAGACTTTGGATCATTTTATACCAGGGGTTCCCAAACTTGTTCGCAGCTTGTTCAGGGTAAGCCCCTGGAGGGCCACGAGATGCTTTATTTAACTGAGTGTCAGCAGGCACGGCCGCTCGCAGCTCCCAGTGGTCGCGGTTCGCCATTTCCGGCCAATGGGAGCTGCGGGAAGAGGTGGCCTGGCCCGTTCTGGCTGGGAATGGCAAACCGCGGCTACTGGGAGCTGCGAGCGGCTGTGCCTGCTGATGCTCAGTTAAACAAAGCGTCTCGCGGCCCGCCTGGGGCTTACCTGGGCAAGCCGTAAACCAAGTTTGGAAACCCCTGTGTTATACTTTTCTCTGCTAGGCTCTGAAGAGCCCATTATTAAATATTTGTTCCCCATGTAGGGACTTAACGACTGTGATCAAGTCACCCCTCAACGTTCTCTTTGTTAAGCTAAACAGATTGAGCTCCTTGAGTTCATCACAATAAGGCATGTAATGGTCATCTGTTTTCCCAGGCTTTTGAAAAGGTCAAAGGGCAGATGGATCTGGGATGTTTAGATATTAACAGTCCTGTTGGTTTTATTACGGTGATTGATGAAATGATGGGGAACACACTTTTTTCTACTAATCTAACCTTAAACAAAACACACATTTTTTGTACATACACTTCATTTTAACAGGAGCAGGGTTAAGGGTCTACATAAAAATGCTGCTCTACGTGTTTCTTCAGAGTCCTCCTGTTATATTTGCTACTGTTCCCCAGGCTGATTGTGGTTGAAAACAAGACTTCAGAAATGTATAAGTAGTAAAGTGTTGCTCAAAACACAGATTTTGTTTGGGAAAGGGAGGAAGAGAAAATGAACAACAGTTTAGAATGCAGTTTTGCCTGTTTGGCCAAAACACAGAGCTATATTGAAGGGGAAAAAAAAGACAAGGTGGGTGAAGTAATATCTTGTATTGGACCAACTTCTTTTGGTGGAACAGACAAGCTTTCAAGCTTCACAGAAGACTTTAAGAGCTCTGTGAAGCTCAAACGCTTGCCTCTTCCACCAACAGAAGTTGGCCCAATAAAAGATATTACCTCACATGACTTGTCTCTCTCATATCCTGGGAACAACACTGGAAAAGAAAGTCTGTAATATAAATGCCTATGACTCACACCAGTCTTTTAGGAGGTTTTTTCCCCCCCCATGAAAAAAAAGGTACAATTACCTGCTTAAGATGATAGAGATCTGAATACATACAATCTTGCAGTATTAAGCTTTTCATATTTTTTCACTGTGTTAATTAAATCTTTAACATCTTTTTGAACAGAGTTTAATTCTGCTAATTTACAGACACTAATAAACGAAGGCTTTAGGAACACCAAAGTACTTTAAATGTGATCATTTTTAATTCATCACACGAGTAAGTTAAAGGAAATGTTCTGCATACTTCCTAAATAATTAATTACATTATTAGTGGTCTAAAATAAAACTAATTAGTTATTTTAAAAGTGAAAAATATTACATGCAGAGAGCACTGTTGAGATGAATATAAACCAGTGATTTTTCAAACACAAAAAACCCTTACCTTTTATTTTTTGACTATTATATTTTCAGATCAAATAAGAGTACTGCTCCTTCTGGTGTGATGCACATATATCAACAATTTATTAACTAGATCAGTTACTATTAAGCTGAAGTTTACACCATTTCTTTTTCAGTTATTAAAATAGAGGTAATTTTATTAAAGTACCAAAAAGTGTATCATATTAATCTGTTTTCAGGGCACAGGATAATTAGCATCATTTGGCTTTTTCAGTGGATAACACATAAAAAGGCCATCTTTTTTCTAACATTTATTTACCATCTGTTTAAAAAAAATAAACAAGCTATACACAGTAAAAATGATTTCACCTGAATTTTCAGATAGGAATTTTTGTAGAATTCTGGTACATTTGAAATTCAGAAAAAAATTCTTCATATAGTATTTTTCTAGGTGTGCCAAGGACAACTAAGGCATTTTCCCATTTTCATAGGCATAATGTCTTAAATGTAATGTTAATCCATGTGGGAAAAATACAGATACATACACAAACTATAAATTATGTATTTGTAAATTTAATGCATATATAAAGTAAATAATATGAGGACTACATACCACTTGCTTCCTTTCCCCATGCCAATGGCTCTTCCAAAAAAGGTACATGTATTTAAAATACAGTTTGAATTTTATGATGTTCTGTTTCAGAAACCTGTTTACCCACTGGTTTACAGTCTTGGCAGTTGTCTTTAACTCCGTCATCATAACTAATTACAGCTAACTCTAGGATTACCATATTGCAAACTCTCATCTTTATGAAAGTACAATGTTCTGCTGGGGGGGAAGAAAAAAAAATATATCCAACATCCCAAGGGCTACCAAAAAATGCCCTATTCCATGTTAGACTACAAACCTTAGGTCTTAGAATTGGTGCCGTAAACCTTCAAAGTACTATTCTTTGGCAAGTTGTTTTAGCCTGAAGTTCTTAAATAGTAAATCACCATTATGTTAATACCAAACCTTTGGCCTGAAACATATTAATCTTGTTTAACAACAACTGAGGTTTACATTCCCAATTCATTTCAGGCATTTTGATGACTAAACATATATGCAAAAGCTTCAAGGAAAAAAGTTATTGCTAGTCTTGAATGTGTCCTTACTTTTCACTGTGAATGATTTTGAGAAAACATTATTAACAATTCTTGTTACTTACAACATAAGCATTCAAAGAATAATTCTTTTATAAAACATCTGGCACTGAATAAAATTTGCATTTGATATTCGAGTGTAAGTTGATCAACTCCACAACATAACAGATTTTAGATATTTTCAAGATTCATATTTCTACATTTTGTCCCATTGACAAGATAGGACTTTTAAAACTTGAACACATGTGAAGTAAGTGGGGAAGGATAAACTGGAAGGGTTTTCAAGATGGTGGTTCCAGGACATGGAGCATACTAGATCCACCCAATGAATCTAAGCATTGCGCTTCATGAACTCTCAGACTAAAATTTTCTGTTGCGATTCATCTAGCCACATAAATAAATAATACAAAGATAAGATACTTTTAGTAGTATAGAGAACAGCTTAATTTAAAATTATTTTCATACTTAATACAACTAAATAAAAGGAGCATTGGGTAAGGTCACAAAAGTCAACATTCTTGTATTCTTCAGGCATTTCATGGTATACCTTCAACTCAATCAACTGATATCTTGTATCCAAATGGTTCAAAGAGCAGCCTCAAAACAATACTGTGATAAGATCTGTACTACTTAGTAGATGTATAATTGATAAGATATTGATTTTTTTTTTAAAACGAAGAACCTGTCCCTTTACCCACACCCATGGATCACTGACATGAATATTTTATCATTATTAAACCCATGACCACCTAACAGAACCTTACTGCACTGAATATTTGGGTCCAGATTTATGGGAATCTTGACCAGACTCCACAATTCTTCAGACCTGAGATGTGTTATACAGAATTTTCTCCATTTGGAGAACATGAGTGGAATGTTAAGTTTCTGTGTGCATTAAAAATAATAAAATATCTATTCTCACTACAATTTTAACAGGAATTTGAAACAAGATATTGAAATCTAACAGCATTACAGGAAATAAGTAAACAAACAGGTTTTGCTTAGTTTTTTTAAACTACTATCAATCTTGCTTAGTTGTTCAAGATTTAGTTATGCAAGCATAAAAGAGGCAGCACGTACTGTATTAAACCCCCAATAATTATATTTTAAACAGCTTTGCTTTCAGATGAGATCAAGACAGAACTACATGTATCCCATGTTGCTTTTTGTTTCCCATCTTTTCTTCGCTTCAAATCTGAAATGAAGCACAAAACCATGTTAGGTACCATTACAGTGATATTTGGGAGTTTTCAAGAGAAAACATTTAACTTCAATGAAAAAAAATCAGAATTTGGTTTTTAGTACCCTATTAATTACAAAAAGGCAATATAAACATTAGACTAACTTATCAGTTGTGGTAACAACTACACCTCTACCCCGATATAACGCGACCCGATATAACATGAATTCTGACATAACGTGGTAAAGCAGTGCTCTGGGGGGGCGGGGCTGCACACTCCGGCGGACCAAAGCAAGTTCGATATAACGCGGTTTCACCTATAACGCGGTAAGATTTTTTGGCTCCCGAGGACAGCGTTATATTGAGGTAGAGGTGTATATATTTAGTCTGATTCACTATTCAGGAAAAACAATCAGGTCAAACTAAACAAACAAGGATCAGCACAAGTCTATTTGAAGTAAGGAAACATTAACTGAGATTCTATTGAATCCATTTAGTGCCAACAAAACCACAAATACTGAATATTGTACTCAAATGACGCACCCCCAGGCAAGCTTCTTTTTCTTTCGAGCTTCTTGGGAAGCCTCCGTATCTTGCTTGGCTTTTACAAAGTTGCGACAAGCAACAGCTTTAGCAATTTTCACGCCGAGCTAAGAAGGGGTGAGAAGGAACAGAAAGAAAAGTCAACAGAAGCAAATGGTTTACATCAAACATGAGGCCTATCAATGAGTTATTTAGTTTTAGAGACTTTCCCATGGGCTAACATGAGTTACGATATCTTTTGAAAAATCAGATGGACAGATGTACTCATAGGACTGAACAGGACCAGATTTTCTATGGGAGAGACAGATGATCCATTTTACCCTGCGTGCTTCGGTCCAAAAAGACAACTAGAACTGAAGGAGCAATGATTCTTATCTGTTCCCACCTCCACACCCTCATCAGCCAGAAAGATGGCAGTGTTAAGAATGGTGGGCAAGAACAGTAGGGGCCTCAAAGCTCTGAAAAATCCCACCCATCCAACAGATGGTATACTTGTAAATTCAAAAAATTAATATTTCCTCACATACAGTACCTTTCACATATGGAATTTAAAGCACTTGAGAACTGGTGAAGGCTGGATTTTAGGCTAATCTCAATAACACAAAACAAGTGCAAAAGGAAAGAGCTTATGTATTGGGCATTACTAGAGCATCAGCTACCCTCCTTAGTCTAGTTTTTTGTCTAATACATCATGTTAAAGAATGAAAATTATTCATATAATCACATGAACTAAAATGACAAGAAAGTTTTAGATATGTAAAGTTTGTAGCCAACCAACCTAGACAGTTTTTTTAAGTAATAAAAACTTGGCATTTTAGCCACTGCTTTGAGTGTTTCAGTATTCAGTGTATATTTCAAACTAAGGGCCAAATTCAGTAGTGATGGAAGTGCCAGAGACATGTTAGATACATAAGTTGATCAGGAAAGAATAACTGACAACATTGTAATATGCACAGGTTTGGTATCCTGCTAGAAATGTGTCTAATTTCCAGTGACTCAATGGGAATTATTTCCACTAATCCTAGGGATGAATTTGGCTCAAGTGGTGTTTAGGATGGTGCAGGTGAAAGAGAAAGAAAGGAGCTGCTTTATTTTACAACTCGAGTTGGCCAGAGAATGACCACTGCATTTCATGATAATTTGAGGTTTCAAAATTTGTTTTTTTTACTAACTGGAAGAAAATCTTTTGAACATTTTGCAAAATGGAACTGTGTTGAATCATTGGCTTTTGGATTAAGAAAATTAGGTATTTGGTTCACGTCTCTCCCTCTCTTGCCTACTGTGGACCTCAGAAGCCTTATGGTTTAACTCGATAAACAGTACTTTTTGATGAAAAATGTTTTGAAAATGTTCTGACCAACTCTACTTTCATCTTGTTAGTTGCTTTCGTGACATACTCTGAGTCAGTAAAGACAACAGAAAATTCCTTTCAGTGAAACATATTGTGTTGTGCAGATCACAATTTTCAGAATGCATAGTATGATGGAAATCAACCTTGGAAAAAGTTAGAATGTGTAATTTGATCTTCAACAGATTTATCAGAACTAACAATGTATTCCCATAACACCACAAGCTGATCTTCTCAGATAAATAGTGTCAGGCCTTACCAATATCAAGTAGAAGACCTCCAGGGAAAACCCACCATGCTGCAGGAAATAGTAGTGATATGTTTCAGTAATCCCCTTTTTAGAACATTACTGAACCAGTGCCCCAGCATGGCTCTAACTCTTGCCCATGTGTGGAGATTAAAAACTTCCATAGCACTTTTTGCAGGAATGGAGGTACTGAGGATATTACCAGCATCTTGGCCAAAATGTTAATTTAGAAAATTATATTGTATCTGCCTACAGATACAATTGTTTAAGTGTTCTTCACTTCCATCCGAAACTATCTCGAGCTACTACACACTGTTAAATGGTTGCCATGTTCTACTGAGAAGTTGACTGAAATAATGTATTTAGAGATCATTTGCAATAGGTTAAGATGATCTTCATATTATCAGACTCTAGATTATCATTATTTAGGTAATAAACATGCATGTTATTCAAATAAGCTTTTGACAGGATGTAAGTTGGATGCCATTTTATTTATGTATTTACAAACTTTTTCACCCAAGGGGAATTGAATTGATGCCATGGTAAATGTCAGAGAAAAGACAAGATGGAATAATGCCAGACAACAATTCTGAAATTGCCAATTTCAAAGATTTCCTTTACTGAACATTACTAACTAGTTCTCTGCTCATTTTAATTGAATTTTGTGATATCTGTGCATGATGTTAAATAATGCCAGCAAAAATATAATGTCATGGAAGAATTTCTTCTCAAAATTACTCCTATTCTTCCTGACAAACAGAAAATTCATTTGGCGAAGACTGCTAGAACACGTTAGAACAAGTTGCTGCTTCTTGCAGCAATAACTCACTCAAGGCGCTATCCAAAGCCTGAAGTCAATGAGCATCTTTCCAATTGAAGACTGCCTTACACAACCCAGACTGCAAACAAAGGCATCCAAAAAAGATACCAGGGTGCAAGGCCCAGGTAACAGAACAGGGGTCTCAGACTACTGAAAACATGACTGGAAATTGCATTTGTCATGGCAACACATATAGAGCTCAGTCTGTTGTCTGTATGCAGGTAGGGCTGCAATTTACTTCTGTGAAAATTGTACTTCTTAAGGCCATGGATCAAACCCCCAGAATGCAGTATTTTTAAATGTAGTCTGAAAAGGAAGGTTGACTGTAGCATACTGATCTTGTTTCACCAGTGAAATACTGGTACCTGTATGTTATAAAGACTGCATACAAAACACTAACAGCTAGGCAGCTGGTGAGTTGAACCTACTGCCTATTACTCAAGATGTTTCTTTTATTTTTATCTTGTTTCCCACTCTCGCACCCACCCCGCTTTTCTGTTTCACTCACCCACCGGTTGTGTCTTCTCCTTAACCTAAATGGTGAGCTCTTTGAGGCAGGGGCAGCCTGGTTATTTGTTTGTACAGCACCTAGCACAATAGGGGTTCTTGATAATTGATTGAGGCCCTAAGAGTTTCTATCATACAAATAATAAATAGCTAAAAAGTGAGCATTGAGTATTACACTCATTCCTTAAAAAGTCTAAAGCTAAACATTTCTCTAATCTAGCTTTTGTACCTTTTAAGGGTCACAGATATGTCCTGCTGGAGTCCTCTGATGCACCAAATCAATCATGTGATCAGCCAATATTTTACATCATTAGCCATAGAATGATGTTTTGATTAACAAAAATTAACATAATCCAGGAATTCAATAGACTGACATCTGAACTATAAAATCTGAAGTTAGTCACAAAGCATATCACACGAAGACTAACTAAAATATAACATTGTTACTGACACGCAGCCATTTAATATTTAAGTGTATTTACAAGCATTAAAATTTTTGCTGTAAAAAATTAAATATCTTAAAATCCCAGCAACATTTATAAATAATCCAGATTTAATGAACTAACAAATTCCTGAAGTTACAGTAGAAACTTAAAGGAATAGGGGTAGATTTTAATGCACTAAATGAGTATTTATGTGACAAAGCACAATCATTTTATTAACTTAATAAACAGAGCAATCAGAGGACTAAGTAGACAATGAATTCACAGCAGAAGAACTGTGCCTTTAAATATGTCATTTTTGGATTGAATTTTACGTTCTAGTACAATGAATTAACTAAGAGTTATTCCTTAACAAGTATACACTTAAAATATATTCTAGCGGGCCTATTTAACATCAATATACACACAATCTTACATAACTGATGTCTATAAATGTATTTAAAAAAATCTTATAGTCTGTTTCTGTGAAGGCAGAATGAATACTTCCATCTTTGAAAGTATGGAAATAAAATGGGATAATAAGATCCTCTGTAGTATATGTGGAAAGAGGGGAAATAAATGTTCTGCAGTATTAATGCTATCACTTTAGGGCAACATAAAGCCTAGTCTGCAAAACATAAAAACAAATATGTTGTGTTTAAACATACACAAACATTTTATTCAAACTAAGCATCTTCTATACCCATCCACACCCAGACGTACATCTTCACTTCCCCTCCCAGAAGAAATCCTTAAAAGCTTGGTCAATGGATTTTATATTTAAAAAAAAAAAAAAAAAGCACAAACATTTCGGGTCATCAGATAACTCAACAAAATACAATGTTGTAAGAAGTAAGAAAACATGAATAAAAATATATACAACAATTTCTTGTGTAGCCAAAGTATCAGCATTTTCCATATAGAACATCCAATATTTTGCTGCATTTTAATTAAGGTGTCTAAACATTATCACAAAGAACTGCAAATTGGTCAGAGCACGCAGTAAGGAAAATTAAGCTCTAAAGGCTTTTTATCACCATATTTCAGGAACCAAGGGTGTAAAATGTTCTAATTTGGGATATATTAAAAGCCATAAAAGGTCTTTCAAAAAGATTAATGGTACTTTGCTTGGATTTAAGATAAGGGCTTTAGCTGGTTGGAAAAGCAGGGCCCTGGCTAGACCCTTGAGGCATTCATCTTTACAGCCACTTGGAAGATTTGTAAAAGCGTCTGCATAACCTCAAGCAAACGCACTGCGACATTTTTTAAAAATTCCTTTCAATTTTACAGGTTTAAAGTGTGTAAATCATGTTGGGTAGTAAAGCAGATATAATGGCTCATCCTTGTAACATAGTATAGATTTTTTTAAGACAAACTTTTTAATCAACTCAGTTTCCATGAGGCAAAAATCTTTCCATATTAAAGTTCACCGATAATCATTTCAAATATCTTACTCTATCAGCTTAATGTAGCATAAATGCAAACTTCTTATCCATCATTTTTCATAAAATTTTACTTATCTGAAATTGTTACCTTGTGACAAATTTCTAAAGCTTTCCCTCTTTTTGAATAGTTTCAAGGCACTTATTTAAAAATACCAATTATCATACCTTAACTTTGTATGGAATAACAGGTTTCTATGAAAAATATTTATGCCATTCTCTTTTGTTCTTTAATTAAATGAAAACAGATGTTTTCTGAAGTAAAGCGGAACCATTACTGGAGTACTTAAAGTGTTAAGGTCTTTAATTTTTATATCAGTTTGGTCTACAATTCCTGATTGTCTTTACTCAAGCTCAACATTAATGTCAAGCAAGTTACCTAGGAGACGAAAGAGATCAAAGAGACAAAAAACCCTCAAATGTCTGATTAATCAAGCCTGCAAACAGCTTATTTCTTTTAGCCTGCATGCAAGTATGAAAATGAGATTCTGGGAGCCGTACATTGTGCAGATTTGTTCATTCTTATCAGAACAAAGCCAGCGGCAGCTTATTTCATGGATCATTGGCACTGTCATCAGTGCTACACAGAACGGGTGACAGCTCCTCATTTTGAGGCTTGAACAAAATTAGCAAAAAGTCGGCACAAATTAGCCTCTCATCTTTTTAGTAATATGACATTATTCATTTACTTTTTATCCAATTTTTAATTTTTTCCTTGTCAGCTATCCCTTTCTAGTGTTTCTTGCACAGCATCATAAAACACTTTTAAAACAAGCAAAGAAATGGCTGAAGTTGAAATCGTATGTAAAGTTCAGGCGGCAAGACAGAAAACATTTTTATTGAGTTGCAACAGACATTTACTGTAACTTACAGAAAACTTTCCAGAAAATCTTGAGATATTTAATTTGGAATATTATTCAGCAGAGACCTTTCATTAAATGAGAAGTCATGTTTAAAATACAAACTCTCTATGATACGAGTAATGAGATAGCAGATTCAAGAACTGCTCCAGAAATGTCATATTTAGGTGTGATCTACAAAATGCTAAACCCACAGAGGCTTTTACAAAACATCTTTATTCAAACAGGTCCTGAAGCATCCTATGGTCATACCAGAGAAGCCAAACAGCCTTTTAATACAGTATTACAGTTTCTCATCAAATATGAATCTAGTTATTTCAGGCTTTGCCTTTAGCAATGATTTTCTCCTTTTATGTTATGGAATGTTATCCATTGCTGACGTATATAAAATATATAAAGCAAACAAGAATATTGAGTGGATTTTGCAGTGAAAATTGTCTGCTTTCAAGGATGTGCTCAACTTTCACTGTAAAATAGTTTGTAATACCTTTGTTGTTTTTTTATGCTGGATATTAAAACATCAAATTATATTTAGATGACACTAATGTAGCAAGGACAGAAAAATGTTCTAATATTTAAGCTCTCTTCTAGATTTAAACATTTATATGGAAGTAACTTCTTCCATTCATGAGAAAACAGCATTAAAAATTAACTATAAGCTGTTAGATGCTTTACACAGTCCCCTTATAAGAAAGGCAGTTTAAAAAAAAAGAACTGTAGTACTGTTTTCAGCAATTTCTTTATCTCTGTTCTTCTAAGTAAGAAAGCTTATTAACAAGCTTTGAACTTAAAATCACATTTACAATAATGTGCCATCAACAGTTTTATAAGCTAATTAGAAAAAAAAGATTAATTAATGACTGGCTGCTAATAAAATGGCAATCATGAAGAAAGAAACCAAGGGTGCTAAGCTTCAACTACCACCAATTAAGAGCTAATTACAAACAAATTATATATGTGTTTTGCTGTGGGCTTTAATTTACTAAAATGGTTTTAATTAAAAGAGAAAACATGCTGATTAATTGAACTGCAGAAAAAATCTACACTATAAACTCGGCTTTGTCTGTCTCTTTAATTAGACTTGTAACATCTGAAATCTTTTTTTAAGGTTTGTTAAGAAAAGATATACATAATTAGAGGAGCATAAGAACGTAATTCTAGGTGATAACCCTGTCATATAGCAAAGGTTAAAAGAAAACAATCTTAATGAAGAAAGATATTTGGAAGCACCTCTACTAAATGTTAGGGGGGAAAAAACCCATCACCAAGACAAAATAAAATCTACTCTTCTTTTTTCAGGTCTTTTAATATAAATGAAGCCTAAGTTAACTGTTGTGCAATTATAATCTTTAAATTTGTTGCAGCCACTTTGGGTACCTACACATATTATAGTAAATTTTGAATGGGGTAGATAAATGCAGAAATACAACTCCATTCACAGTAGTGGTAGTAGAGTAGCCATTTCCCCATGCAATTAATTTACCCTGTGTATATCTAACAGAGGGACGTTTGTATGACTTGGCAACCACAAGCTATATACTATTTCTTTAACAATAGGATCAAATTTTAAAATACAGAGATAGTTTTAGGAACCTAGCTCATGTGCTCCCCAATCTAAATGATCAAGCTAGAATTTGCTTCCAAATGAGGACAATTTCATCAACAATTATTAGTAAGTGGTCAAAAAATGATATGTCACAATCAGAATCGATAGAAAGCTCAACAGAATAGCTCTGTTGGGAGATGAGAATGGTATCCCAATGACTGGTTAATTAATTTGATTATAATGCATATATTTCATTTAAGCTTTATTACAATAATGCAGAGTTTACTTGTAAATTATAGCTTTTGACACTTCTCACCAAAATGCCAGAAGCCTCTAAGCTAAACACATAGGAATAGTGCTGTCAAAACAGGTTATTTGAAGACTGACAACTGCTTCAGTAATTTAGTACTCTAAATTACATAATATTTTTAAGGTTTCTTTTGACAGGTAAATCTAATGTGGTCAAGATAATTTTATTGTGTTCAAGTTACTGCCCTCAGGCTAATGCACTCTTAGACAATGTGGCACCTATGCAGCAATAATAGCTACACAATAATCACAAGTGAAATGAAAAGTTTGAATTTTAGCCAGAATAATTCTCAGGACTATTAGAGCCATACAGAAATCTGCGTTCTGTTTCCAGAGACAGAACAAAACATTTGAGCATGACAACATTAAAGAAAAATATGGTTCACTCGAAGAATAATGTAAAGTATTTTCAGGGTGAAGTATTGAAAAGATCTCTTTTCAGGTCATGCAAAATCTATTTTAGAACAAGTTTACAAAGAATTAAATAGCCACAGCCTTACATATATATTCATATCTCAACATATGCAAGCATGTAAAGGAAATGTGAACATCTTTAACAGATTACGTTGGTTACACTGATGTGATATTACTAAGTAATTTGAGTCATAACTCTTACATAGGTTGTACATTTACTGTTATGCAGAGTCAATATAGTGTTCTAAGTTCTCAATATTGACTTACTTAAAGGAGTGCCTGAAAAGTCCAACAAGTACAGTAAGTGAACCATTCACATTGCAATTTAAGGTAACAGCCTATGTTAGAATGAAGTCTACTTCATTAAAAAATGTCTATTGATAAGAAGGATTCTCAGTCATATTAGGTATGTGTTCAAAGCTTGCTACCGAAGCAAGCGTGGTTAGCATATTCTATATACCACCACAAAACAATGTTTTATGAAATCCAGGGAATCTCTATACAAACATTGCAAAGCTGACCATGCTAACTTCGTTCTTTCAACAATATCCATTCTAAAAAAGATTCAAGGTTCCTTGGATAACTCCTATATAAATATTCAATACTTTTCTTGATATCTCTCAGGTTAAACAAGTTATCATTAAACATACGATGTTGCAACCATGGCCTTAGGTACTCATTTTTACATTCAAGCAGCAGAGCTTTAAAACATGGAGCACTTTGCTAATGATTACAGTCTTAGATTAGGATATGATAAAGATAGCACTTGGATTACAATAAAATACACTTTAACTGTGAATATTTATATTGTGCAAATTGTAAGAAAATTAAAACTATCCATTCTTAACATAATAATTAAAGTAAGTTTCTTGGAAGATGCATGCTTTGCAGAAATGTTTTCCAGTGCGGTATAGAGTGTTTAAAAACCCTAGATAAATTGTGTGTGCTTTTTTAGATTTAGAAGTATATAACCCACACAGATGAGGCTGAGCCTCTGCAGTAGTATATTCTATGAAGTATATTCTCTCAGAATGAAATTCATTCAATAGTGGAGAACCTGCCCAAGAATCACTGAACCACTAGAGCTCCATGGTGGGCAAAAGAATCAGAAAGAGGACTAGTAGAATCCATGGGCCCTGCATTCAGCATTTACAGATATCCACTAGCCCTCAGACTCTCAAAGGACGTTCAAAAGAACTGCCATCACTATTCCAGCCTATAAAGTGGAATAATGACCACAAAATGAGTGTGTTCATTACGCCAAACCATACAGAGTTTCTACGGTTTCTTAGTAGAAATCTTTGTGAAGGGATTGGGGTGAATTTCACCAGCCACATACTTACTACATTTCTGTTAATAATTAATTTCATGTAGCTGCATCAAGGGAGGTTATACATGTAGTCCACAATCTTACAATCAGATCCATGCATAGTCACTTGTGAGTGAACATCAGTGGGTCTGTCTGTGAGGAGATGCATTGAAGTCTATGGGTTTCTGTGCATGGGTCTACTTGTGCACAGCAACTTCAGAATTGGAGTTAATGTGTTCACTTCCATACTTCCTCCCCCCACACTTTTAAAAAAATATTTGATCAATAAGAATTAGACATACAATTTTACTTTCTCTTGCTTATTTTCCTAGCACACACACTAGCATATCCAATTCCAAGCTCAGAAACACCTTACCTTAACATGATTAACTCTACAATTGCCACAATACACATGCTAATTTTGATCTAGAAAATTTTTGTCATGCACACTGTAGAACTAAAAAAAGTTTACTAAAAGAAAATAATTTTTGATATTGTAAACGATTCTACATTTTAGCACTGAAAATTAGAATTTATAAGGTCCAAGCTGTCTTGGAAAAGATCTGAATCTGTTTTGACTTAAGGATAGTAACAGAGACACCCTGGAGAATTTTGCCCCATGATGAAAGCAATCAGATTTTATATGTTCCACATTCATTCAATTGCTAGCCCACAACAATCCAGCAACCAGGCTTAAGAGCACAAAGAAAATTGTGTGCACAGTGCTATGAAAAATATCTCTTGAAACAGCAATCCATTCCTTGACAGGTGTATTTTCATCAAAGAAATATAGACAATATCCAGCTTCCAAACTTACTCCTTATCCTACAACATGATAATGTGTGCCCCCAAATATCCTGCAACAAGTGTTACATGGAGAGAAAAAGAAAAGAAAAACCCTTGCTACAGTATCATTTGACTTTCAGGGATGTGAATTTCAGTGATCCACCCAACCAGTCTCCAGATTATGCACATTCTGTAAGTCATCACTCAGATTCTAAGGGAATCAGATTTCACAAAAATCATCCCTCACTGTGTCATAATGATAGCACATCGACAGCATGATTTTGGCATTCCCTAGCTTTTTTATGGCATGTTTTCATTGCCTATTCCCAGTCATCTCTTTATTTTTGGCTTCGTTTTTCTAAATGCTGATGCTGCCCTATCAGTTTCACAGGCTTATAAATGTTATACATCAAAAATTAGTTTCACTTATTAAAGCAGGAAACAGCTTTAAGAACTCTGGGATCTGTGCCTCAAAGCAAAGGCTTTATCAGCAGGTTCCAGTCACTGCTTCTTGAGAAAGAAAATGGTGCTGATTAAAAAAAAAAAAAAATCTATACACCTGATTTCCAAAAGAACACCCACCCACTTAACACACATTCCACAGGGCTGCAAGGGGGCTGTACCCCAAATAGAATCAGCTTATTTTTGATATCCTCAAACAACACTGCTCAGGAATAATAATTAAGAGAAATAAAATGTAAAATAATGCAGTTTGTATATAAGAAACAGCAACTCAACTCATTTTTTACCACCTTCATGGGTGCCATACTGTACACAGTCAAGATCTTTCTCTGTGTTTGGCTCAAACCATTTCCTGATGCTTACAACATTTGGAGGTGAAAAGAAAAGTAACATTAATAGCTTAAATTGTGTAGACTGAAAAAATTGGGTATTTTTTTAGAATTAATTCACTTTCTACAAAAAAAGGTAGCATTTCACAAAAACAAGGATTTTTTTTTTTTTTTTTAAAGTTCAGAATGGGACGGGAGAAGATCACATGGATGTTTGCATCAATATTTAAAAATGTGAAAGCAATTTTGTTTTATTAGTCTGTACCTGGTCTATGAGATAATAGTGTTCTGACTCAGCTGCTCCCATAACTGCACCCTTTCTTTGGCTCTTTATGCAATCAGTTACTACTTGAATAATTTCACCAGAAGAAAAGATAGCACTTCCCCCCGGCTCCCACAATTATGGAGACCCACCTTAACCCATGCAGATTCTTTTTGTAAGTCACAAAAGAAGAACCAATCTTGCAATGAGTTTTGCATAGGCAAATCCCTGCACCTGTGTAAAGTCCCACAGAAGATACTGGGAGACTGCCCACATGAAATGCATTGCAAAATCAGGGCCACGATCATTTGCGTTTTCCTTCTCTCACAACGTATTATTTATTCAGACTAACCACCTTAACCAAAATGGAATGAAGGTTGTGAACACTAACATTGTTTCAAACGTATTCTTGTTTTTAGAACCTGCTAATACTATAAAGTCAACAATTTGGAGCTAAGGTTCCACAAATAATATGTAATGATAGCACTCAATATGCTAGGTGTTGTACAATCCCATGTCTACCCAATTCAGATAACGATCATCTTCTTTCTTGTGATTTCCCAATTTGGGGTCAGCGACTTTTCTAGCCTTCTTCCAAAACTCAACATTGTATGCCAGGCTTTCATACAGATTGGTCTCTCTGAGGTCCACTGATATTTGGCTCATGTATTGAATCTTTGGTCTCCCCCTGGGTCATCTTCCATCCACAATTACTGCAAGAGCCATCCTACTGATAGAACTCTCAAGTTGCCGCTGGATAGGCCCATACCAACATAGCCTAGCCTAGCCTCCCTCAACTTGGGTTCAATTAGAGCAACTTGCATTAGGTCCCTTACAACATCATTTCATTTCCTATCATGGAGTGTCCTACCATTTGACCACATCATCTTCATTTCTGTGGTGGAGAGCATACTGATTTACCTTGTCGTGGTTGGCCAAATCTCTATTCCATACATTAAGATGGGTCCAATTCCAGTTTTATACATTCATCTTTTCGTCACACAGAACTGGGGTCGGCGCTCACCATCTGCACCAAGCAGCTTTAGTATGATGCCGGGCATCACTCAGTAGGGCACCATCATCAACAACCACTGATCCTAGGTATTTAAATTTTTTCATTCTTCTAAGCTCTCTGCCTTTATGAAGAGTCCTCCTCCTTCAGCTACCATAGCCTTGGTCTTACTAACATTCACTCTAAATCCACCCTGCTCAAAACTACATTGCCACTGTTCAAAACTGGCTTGCAGGGCCTCACAATCTTCCACACATATCACTAAGTCATCAGTGAACAGCATGTTCCAAGGTGACTCCCTTCATTTATTCTCTTATCACATCCATGACAACCAGAAACAAAAATGGGTTCAACTGACGCTGATCCTGATGCTAGCCAACATTTACTGGAAATTCTCTACTGCAACCCCATTTAGTTTTGACTCAGCAGTCACTCCATATTCTGGCCTCACATAGCTCCAAACTTCTTCCAATCATCATTCCTACGTTCCAACTTGCACATCTCAAGATTACACACTCATTTCTTTAACTTTAGTGGCCCTTGCCCAGTTACAACAGTGATCCAATTCAGATAATAGTATATCATAAATGGTACAAAAACTTGTAACTTTTCATATTAATGTGCATTTGTAGTCAAAACATTTGAACAGAAATCTCAGCATGTTTTATTGATTGTTGTACTCTAACCAATTTAGAGTAGATGAGGAAATGGTGCATTTCAGGTCTCTTCTTGGAAGGAGATATATTAGGAATGTTTTTATACTGTACTTGAAAGGATAGGTGAGATGTTGGCATATTTCATTCTGAGCAGGTGGGTGATCTCAAAAAGGGAGACACATGGCTGATAGTATAATTACAAACTTAAGAATGTCTGCTATGTGAAGTGACGGTTTTCCAGTCACTAGTGGAAATGTAGATAGCATATGGTAGTTACTTACTAGTGCCCTCAGTGGCTGAGTAAGGCAGTTTCCAGTAAATGTGTAGAGGACAGATGCTGAGGCAGAGTCAGAATTTAACTAAGTTATTTATGGGACCTTAAGTACAAATTTCCTAGCCTCCAAAACTCTGGGTAACTAGAATGGTATACTGTACTGTGTTAAATTTAACTGATAAGCAACTGCAGCTTTAATTCTATTTTTAAAAAAGTTTGGCTGGAAATTTTCTTATGTTAAAAACATTTATGTGAAAATCTGAAGTAAATTGTAGTGTTTTCCTTCTTCATTTTTAAACTTTCAAAAACCCTTTGAATTCTAGTGGCTTTGCCAACAGACTTGAAACTTCCAACCCGTGTGTGTGAATGGGAAGATTCACAGGAGGTAGGAGATATGTTCTAGCAGGAAAATGGAAAACCTTGTAGGAATAAATAAGAGGAAACACAAACCATTTCTTCTCTTTATTCAAAGCCACATTTGACTGTTCTCCCTTCCCTGGCTTCTGAGCTGTTCTCCAATATTTTCTTTCTTCATATTTTTCCCACCCTCCCTCTGCCTTCATGGAAGCTGGAGGCCAGCTGCCTATGCTGGACTCTAGTGATGCACTGCTGATGCCATACACACACATTTATTTGTGTGGTTTCTCATTCTAAATCCCAGTTCACAGAGGCATCTAACAGGTTAACTACCAAGGTTGAAAAGTTCTGTCAGCATTTTACAAACCCTTTGAAAGATCAAAGTTAATAAGTTAATTCTACAAACAGTCACCCACCTGCTATACAATTACTCAGACACACTAGCTACCACTGCAAACAATGTAATAAAAGATGTGAAGTTTCTGGACCAACCTAATTTTGAGAGATGTTCTTAAAAACGAAAATAATTACAATTATTCCAAAACAAAACAAAAAAACTCTTTTTATTACATAGCTATATCTCTGAGCTCTCTCATCCAGTTTGCTAGAGGATAAATTTTGTTAAGGTGGGAAAGAGAGGCAAAGTCTGAGATATGGAATATTAGTAAGAAAGCTACTTTCCATCTGAAATTTCTTGAGAAACTGATGTGGAAGAAGGTTGAAATTTTAGGATTATTACAGAAAACTATTTATAGTCAGAACTATGGAGTTACTAATGTGGCTCCACAATAACTTGTTTGTCTGAGACCAATCCTTTTAGGGGTTGTGTGTTCAGGTCTTCTTGTGATGGATATTACTCGAGCCATTGAAAATACAGATATCATTGTCCAAACAGTCCTAAAGTTACATCTGTGGTTATAATAGGTCGTGGCTGAAAGAAGCCTATGTAAGCAGCAGCAAAAGGAAAAGATGCCAGGAACAATCTTTAACAGTATTTGGTTAAATTATAATGACTTATGACTAGATACACAAAGTTAAAAGAGTTCTAAGAGGTAGTATTTAACTAGGTCAACTTACCTCACGAGTGGCTAATCTATTACTCAGTTCCTCAGCTCTCTCAATATCCCCTTCAGTCACAGACTTGTCTATGCTGACTTCAAGACCAGACTGGAAAAAAAAAATGGCAAACATCTTCAGGCCAAAATGAAGGGGAAATAGGATTTATAGAGAGAACTCTTCACATACATTTTAAACATCTGTTTAACAGAATTATATTTATTTCACACGTCTGTAATTTCCATGTAAAACAAATCACATTTGTCTAAGCGTTGTAATGGATAGTATCATTAAGTAGTCCCTGAAAGGCTGACTGAGCACAAATCATTGTATTAGCTCCACCTTATGTGTAGGGTAAATACTGTAGTTAAAAATATATATATATGGACTAGTTTATACCTGTCACAAGAAAATTTCATCTCAAGATATGGCTTATCTATTCCATCCCTGAAGCTTTCCTAAATAAAATGTGAAGTGTATGTGTCAGGTAACATGAAGAATGGCAATTACCACTGTATCTTTGCAGTTCTTAGATCTTATCTTTATCTCAAAACTGAATTCTGGCACCATGCCACTTTGCTGTACTACTAAGTCCAAGTCTTCAAATAATCACGGTATGAAAGGGAAAAAAATGTTTTACATTTTTTAAATTTCTGAATACAAGAAAAAACTGTCCTAATAACAGAGGCAAATTCTAACTTGTCTAAAGTTAATGTTTGCAAATTAAGGATGACCAATGACAGTTTAAAATATATATATATATATAAAATACATCTGTGCTCTTTAAAAAATTGTAGGTTTGTATTTGTTGAAGATTCCAATTGTAATATTTCTGAAGGAATATAGGAGTGGAACTGAGGTTGTGCCAGAGTGGGAATTTTCTGTAATATTTTGTATGACTTATTGTGTGTGCCTCAGTTTCCCCTATATGCTGTATGGCAGGAGAAGGTGGCTTATTCTATGCAGAGACCCAGAGATACAGGTGTAACTGACACACAGCTGTCTAGGGCAATGGCCGCTGGTGTATGGGGAGTCCAACTGCCAGACAATGGCCATTCCAATTGCCTGGACATTTGGTATCTAGCAACTAAGAACCATGGATGGCCCACCCCTCTGCAGGAAACCAGCCATGTTTGCCCAGGGAACAAGAAAAAAGGACTGAGGAGTGGCCAAGTGGGGGGTTGTTAAGAGTTGGCTGCTGGAAGCTTGAGACTCTCTTAAACAGGGACAAAAGAGGGGTCACAGGGCTCTGGGCTGACCATGATGGACCATGCTGTAACTTTCCATTCTCTGTGCTGACCAAGGACTTTCTATGCTGTGTTCCAAACATCTAATAAACCTTACTGGTTTTGCAACGCTGGCTGAAAGTCACTGCAGATGCCAAAGGTGAGGATGCATTGCTCCTTTTAGGTGTACAAGTTTCTCTCAGGTTTCTAGCTCAGGCGGACTCACTGAAGGGAGCTCACCGCATGAAGCAGGGGTGCTGAAGGCTCTGAGGTTCAGTCTAAGGAGGCAGTAAAGCCAAATGACTTACCCTAGTGAAGAAGTGAGTCCGTTAGGGGACGGGGGGAACCCGGCCCCCTGAAAGGGGTCCTCCCAGGGACTGTTCCAGAGCATCAGACCTGTGGATCCGTGACAGATGTCCACAAGGAGATTGTTTAAAAATTCCACCAAAAAAATCTTTTTCCAAATCAAGAAGGAGACTTCCATTTCTTGATTGGATTTAAATATTGTTAAAGTACAATAATATGTCATAGCTGGTCAACTAACCTACTTTGTTTTAAAGATGTAATGGTAAATGAAAATATAACATCTGTTACTACTGAGAAATACTGTTAAGAGGATTTTTCCTTTCATTTTCATACATTGAAGATGTAAGTCAGAGAAGAACAAAAATTTAATAAAATAATTCAAAGTTGTGGTGGCAGTCAATTCCATTTGATGCCTTATGAAATTAATAGATATAATTAACAGTTTGCCAGCACTAACAAAAACAATTCATCTAATCATCTCAGCTGGAGAGCTTCCACATTTTGCTGGCCGAGGCCCCTCCATTATCCAGGTCTAACCTGAGGAATTCAGTGCAAGACTGTGGTTTCAGTTAAGGAGAATTATGAGCAGATGTTTGCCTAGAATTAGGACTCAGAAAACAGTGATCAAAGTCACTTTACTTGGGATATGTAACCTAGAAAATGTAATGTGGTTTTATAAAAATTACTTAAACCTTGGCTAGAAACATCACTGACCAAATAATGCCATAAAGCAGTGGTTCTCAACCAGGGGTACATGTACACCTGCAGGTACACAGAGGTCTTCCAGGGGGTACACGTCATCTAGATATTTACCTAGTTTTGCAACAGGCTACATAAAAATACAGAAGTGTCACGGCACACTATTACTGAAAAACTGCTTGCTTTATATGGTAAAAATGAAAATTATAAAATAAATCAACTGGAATATAAATATTGTACTTTTTCAGTGTATAGTATATACATAAGTATAAAGTAATTGTCTGTATGAAATTTTAGTTTGTACTGATTTTGTTAGTGCTTTGTATGTCTGATTTTGTAGGCAAGGAGTTTTTAAGTGAGGTGAAAGAGGGGTACGCAAGACAAATCAGTCTCCTGAACGGGGTACAGCCGTCTGGAAAGATTGAGAGCCACTGCCATAAAGAACACAATTTACAAAGATAGATGGGTTTTGAAAATGAGACATTACTGATGACAATCAATAATAATTAGTGCCAGAAATTGCTAAGAGAATTATTGGCCGTGTTAATACATTTTAATAACATAAATGTTTTAATAATCCAAAAGACTACTTCTGATGAAGTATCACTTTTAGATAACTAACGCCTGTACCTCAAGACAATTCCATTGTTTTCAATTAAAAGTATCAGCTGAAGTATTTTAAAATTAAAAGAAATTCACCCTAGCCAAATCAGATGTGAACTTATCTCTATGTATATCACAGAGAAAAAAAAAAAAAAAAAAAAAAGAGAGAAATAGAAGGAGATACCGAGGGATATTGTATCAACAGAAAGTGTAGCAATTCTTCAATATAAGTAATATCTATAAATTGCGTGTGCTGTCTAACTAGATGATCATATTACAAGTGTTACATAGAATTCTCTCTCTAATAGAAGTCTATGATTATTTACTCACCTTCAACCAACTTTTTTGCTTATTCTTATTTCAGTTATAGCTGGATTTTAGTTTTGTCATAATATATCATTGTCATCATACTTCTAAGAAACTATGAATAGCAATCACCTTTTGGGCAGCCCTGTTGCTCACAAGAGATTCAAACCTATCATTAATTCCAAAGTATTGTGAGAGTTCCTTCCATTGACCTTCATTTGAAGACTGCTGACTGAAAAACAGACAAACACAACTTGGTACCAAGCACAGAGTAAATTAAACTGATTATTCAGTTAAAATATGAATAGCAGTTAACATTATCAGCTATGTATTTTTAAACTCTCCATTGTTTGTAATAACCTTTTAAAAGCCAGAAGAAAAAAAAAGAATCTTTTGTTCCCCCATTTGGTAAAAGTTACCCCCTACTCAACTTTCTAATGGCAACAAAATTAACAGCTCCTTTTGTTTACTTCACAATATCTGTATTTGAATCATGTAAGGCCCCAACCCTGCAGTTAACTTCGCATGTAACTACACATACAAGTAGTGCAATTGAGGGCAAGTCGTCATAACTATGGGTTAAGTAATAATAAATTAAGTCCCTCCTCTCCTATTTTAATTTCTACCTGTAGTGAGCCGGTGTGGTGCCCCTCCGTCCGGGAGGGGGCCGAACTTCCCCTAACCCCAACGTGGGCGGAGCCACCGGGTCCGGCGCCCGCCCCGTCGAGGTCACGGCCCCGCCCCGGAAGCATAAAAGCCCGCCGGCAGAGCTCAGTGGAGCCCAGGCTGGCAGAGAGAGCAGACGTCCCGGGCTGAGCTCCCGCTTGGGAGCCGGCCGCGAGCCACCTGCCACCCCACCGCGCCGGTCAAGCCTACCTCTCGCCAGGTACCCCGAGGAGGACTGGCCAAGGCTGCCCCGGACCAGCTATCCTGAGGAGGACTGGCCAAGCCTGCCCCGGGCCTGATACCCCGAGGAGGACTGGCCAAGCCTACCCCGGGCCCGCTACCCCGAGAAGGAGGAACCAAGCCTGCCCCGGGCCACCTACCCTGGTGGAGAGTTGCCGGACTGGGCCCCAAGCCCCGCACCAGAGGAACCGATGCTGCTGGACTGGCCCGAACCCGGTGTCGCCAACGAGGTAGGCCCCGAGGGGGAACACGGAAGTAGCCCGGGGGTAGCCAACCCCGGTCAGGCTGCAGAGACCTGTGAGCCGATGTCAGTGTGTTTCGGTCAGGATACCCCACTGACCAGCAGCGGCAGTAACCGCTGCTAGGGCCCCGGGCTGGAACGCAGTGGAGTGGGTGGGCCTGCGTTCCCCCCTGCCACCCCGCTCGCGGGTGGCAGGCTTCCCCCTCACCCAACGCTCAGGTGTAGGAGCCTGGGCTTACCTTAACTGCTTGTTTGCTCAGCCCCTGTATCCTAGGGCCTGAGCTGTGACTGTTTGTGCCCCGCCCTGCTCCAGGGCCTGGGCCTCAGGACTAATTGTCTGGTGGCTCAGCCCCTGCCTGAGGGCCTGAGTCCAGAACTAATTGATTATTGCTCAACCCCTGCCTGAGGGCCTGAATCCAGAACTAATTGATTATTGCTCAACCCCTGCCTGAGGGCCTGAGCTCCCTGAACTGTGGGTCGCCCAGCCCCTACATAAAGGGGCCTGAGCTTTGACTATCTGTGCTATAGTGAGCCGGTGTGGCGCCCCTCCGTCCGGGAGGGTAGAGCCCCGGCGCAACTCTTCTACACTACCCAAGTCAATTTTTGTTAAATCAAGAAATTTCCCCATCAAATAATTTTAAGGGTCAAATTCGGCCATTGACTGCCCAAGACTCTGACTGACTTGGAAACTGCTTACAGATATCCAAAGATAGTATGTGGCCCTAAGGTTAGTCAAGTTTTGTACTCATTCTTACTCGCAATGTCCCTTTACAAACACTTCAGATAATTATATTGACTTTATACCTTTCAATCACTTCTTTTATGCTCTTTTTCAGTTTTTCTGAAAAGAAAAAATGAAGAAATCAAATGCATTTTAAAGACATTCACAAATGTCTGGTACAAATCATTAAAAGAGACTAGTTCAAGTTGAATGTGTAGGTTATTACTAAGTAATCCTTAAGGCCTGAGGTACCAAGAGATCCCCCCTCACAGAGTTCCAAGAAGTTAATGGAACCCCATTTAGGCAGACCCCATTAGCAGGACTGGTGCCATAGTGCCTACTTTCTAAAATGTTTTTAAAGCAACAGGATTATGCTCAGTAGTAAGGGTTTTCATAATAAGAACTTTATACAGTATCTGTTAATAGAGAATTGTATTTAGAAAGCTAAAGCAAGAGTGAGTCATTGGATTACTGAAATTTTAGCTAACTGGTAATCCTGATAAATCAACATTAATTGAAGAATGTTTACAAGTTGAATTTCCTTGCAAGTGGCACAAATATTAAGGGAAAGTGGGGGGGTCAGCTTTTGTGGCCTGCATCATGCGGGGGGTCAGACTAGATGACCATATTGGTCCCTTCTGACCTTAAAGTCTATGAGTCTATATAAATCTATACCGTTTCCATAATAGTCACACAACAAAAGTCTCTAGTTCACAGGCACAGAACGCTGGCATCAATGGTGCCCTCCAGCCTGGTCTTTCACTTTAATTCTTGAAAAAATTCCAACTCACTTTAGTAAATCAAAATGCATTTGGTATTAATTCTATAGTTAAATGAAATACCTTTTCTGTAACGTTTTCTCTTTTTCCCCCCGTTTCCCTGATTTGTTTGGACTTTCATTTCCAAGTTTTTCTTCTGCAGCTCCTGAAATTTCTACAAGAGGAAAAAGCAAACTCAGAATTTTTTTAAGTCAAAAAGTGTACTGAAAACATTACCCAAAATTCTAATTCTTACTATACAAAGGTTTTTATATAGTGCATATTCAATTCTGCTGGTACTAAGTTACAAAGGTTACACACAACAGACTCCGATCTTCATACCACTTAATATTATCTGACTTTCTGCCCCCACCCCTTCTTTTAGTCCCCATGATTCTTCAGAATTGCATCCCAATCTTCATTATAAGGTACACAACTAACTTGAAACACATTAAAGGTGCAACAGTGAGCATGTTCATAAAGTCCTCTGAGGTCAGTTTAGATAATGGGTGAATGTCCAAGGAAGACTGGAAGCAGACCTCTTACATAACTGGCTATCTAGGCTATGGAGAGAGATGAGCGACTAGTTTTTTGCAATCCTTATTCAGAATTAGAGGCCTACTGTGAAATATCAGTGTGAACTGGTCAGCTCATAAGTATGAATTCTCCAATCTTTTCTTTCCCCATATGAAACATGTTCAGATCAAAGAAAATGGTTAAGGTTTTGTAACCCAACTTCATACTGAATGGCACAATTTTTTGTTGAGTACATCTTAAATATTCAGGAGATTGGATAATATGCGGAATTACAAATCTTTAACAATACAGAAGCCAGTTGAAAAGAAGTTCAGGTGCTCAGACCCTGAAGTGAACAGAAAACTTTGTAAGAAGCAGTGGTTGTGCTATATTATTTTTCTCCCCTGGGCTTTAATTTACCAGTCTGTAAAGAAAGCAAAAGTAAAATTTACATTAAAAAAATTCCTCTTAGCAGCTTGTTAGGTTAAAATTGGTTCCAATGGGTCATGGCAATCTACATTTTATTCAAATTGCTTTATTTTATCCTACACATTGTATGCCCCTTCACTTAAATAAAAATTAGCCACACAACACTGAACATGATATACTTTTGCACTGGTCATTTGAAGACAACTAATAATACCCACATTCCACATTTTTAAAGAAACTCCAGAAGGGCATTCTTGACATTCATTTTCTCCATCTGCCACTGCTATAGGAATGGATTTACTTTCAATGATACTCTCAGGTCTATTTGTCTGAAAATCAGAAACCTGAACTCCTTTGACATCCTCATCTCCTTTATCTTCCGTGGAGCAAGATATAGGGCCATCCGCTGGGTCTCCATCATCAGAACTCAAGTCAACATCACTTTCATTCACACCAGGAGGCAACAGCCCACTCCACATCTTTCAGTCTAAAAACTAGAGCAAAACAGCAAAAAAAAATCTTTGTGAAGACATACACTTCATATGAATTTACCCAGATTCTATTTTCTCTGTGGATGCAGAGAATTAGAAATAATGAAATACGGCATTACAAATATTTTAAATGCTCTTGACAAGAGGAAAAAGCAAAAAATAATCTTTCTTCCATTAGATGTTTTAAGTGGTTTAGACAAGCTTATTAGAATTAATGCAGAATGTCTTAACACTTGTAGAGAGGACAGTTTACACAATGGTCCTTTTGCTCTCCTATAATTTTAAAACTGAGTTTTTAATATAAAGGATAGAAAAATTGTAACTCGAGATTTTTTTTTTAAATGCAGTAAGTCATACTGCCTGAATCTAGAGAACACAATTATCAAAGGGTTGTGAAAGTGCATGAATGAGTATTTAAAAAAACACTTGGGAGACACACATTAAGGGCTAGATGCTATTGAAGTGTGTACAGTCAGATTTGTGTGTACCCTGGAACTGTAAGTCAAGTGTCTCTAAAAGTGCTTGTTTGGTTTTGCACACACACTTTTGAAAATTTGGTCCTGTGTTTCACTGAATTATGCAACACAAAAACGTAAATCATGAGTGGTACAAGACCAGATTCTATTTTGCTGCACCACTGTAAATCTTGACTATAATAGAGTTATTTTAGATTTACACTAGTATAACTTAGAGCAAAATCTGCATCAGACAATTTCAAATTTGTCTTAAAACTAATTAAGTGACTTCCTCCCAATGGAGAGACTTGGTCTGGGGGGAAAAAAAAAAGGAAAGAGGAAAAAAAAACTGCCTGACCATGACAGATGGGAGAAAGAAAGAAGTCACCTGCTATTTGATCAGAAATGGACAATTCTGACAAATGGCCACAAAGGATCAATACCCAAAGGCAGCAAGTGCACAGGCGATCCTAGGCAGATGTTACCTACTTCTAAGATACCTATGGGTGTGGTTGATTTATTTGCCTTTTAACACAATTTGGCAACATTTGTGCAGCTTATGTCAGCATTGAATCGGACTGAAAAATATAACATTGTGCTGTTTTCTTTTGAATCCAACGATGGTGTGACTTTTTTAAAAAGCCAAACCCCAACTTAAGTAGATATTTATAGGTACAAGTTAACATGATTCCCCTATAGTGTCTCTCAATGAAGAGTATGACAAGCTTATTATTCTCATGCTCATTTCCTCCTGCAACTGCTACCTGGGACAGCACCACCCAGCCCGCACTCTCAAAAGTTGTTTGGATTTGATTTACAGTCCAAATCAGGCTTACTTTGGAAGAGGTAAGTAGGAAAAGAGGGAGAGAGGCCTCCTTTTTTTTGGATTCTTTTAAGGCAGGTTCCCCTCCAGAAGCAAGAGGGCTCATGCTAGGTGGGGTTTTAGGAGAAGTTTACAGGTACAACCAGAACCTCTTGACATTTACCACGTGTCACAGTGTCCTAGCACTTTGATATGCAACCATGAACCTCACATCCAGGACCAACATGAAGTCCAGGACCAACATGAAGTCCAAGCCCTGCCCTGCCCTCCCCACCTACCTAACCTGCTCTGCCCACCCAAAGACAAAACCAGCTCCACCCTTCTCCTGTCCCTTCCCCCTCCACGGCCCACTACCCCACCCCTCCCCCAAAGTGCCCTTCCCTCCTCCCCCCACCTCTTAAAACCTCCACCCTCCCGGAATGCAAAAACACCCCCTGCCCCTCCCCCAACTACCAACCCAGCCCTCTCTGACGGCTACCACTGCCCCGCTCCTCACCCAGCAACCCCCACCCACTGCCCCCCCAGCACCCCTCCACTACC